>NW_021703779.1:54409963-54475880 GCF_005190385.1 Monodon monoceros | reverse complement strand
TCTTCGACCCTGAGCCTAGTGGCAGAGGCAAAACCTGGGTCCCTTCATAGGCTTCTCGACCGAAATTTTGGAGAGGCGCCTGTCTTTGACTTGAAGGTCCACACAGCAGGGACCTCGGGCCCAGGGCAGACAGTGGTGTCTCCACCCTCATAACATGAAGTATTTCTTAATGAACGGGATCACTTTTATGTCAGTTCTTGGAATCATGGTTTCCCGACAGTGTTCGTTTAGTGACCAGAAGGTATCCCTCATGTGGGACACATGAAGTGATTACTATTGAAACTTTCAAACACAGAAACTCTATCTCTTTGGTCTTTGAATAGTGAATGAAGATAAAAACATGGGCTCAAATGCAGTGGATGAAAAGAAGGTCACGCCTCTCAACAGAGGGCATTTTGTACCATTTTGCTGCTGGAAGGATTCGGAAGTCTGTCTCTGGCTATAGGTTAGAAACGTTATGGACGCTGATAGAAATCCCTGGAGTTGTACCAGAGTGAAAGTGTCATGCACCGTGAGGTTTCTTCTACATAACTGAACCACGTGTATCGGTAACGGACATGTGCTCCTGTGCCTGGCAGGATGTGTGAAGCCACGTGTTTGGCGAAAACGCTACTGATGGCCTGGCTAACGTGTCCCCCTTATGGAAAATGTTTATGTGCCCTTCTAGCTAGGTGAATGTATGCTATGCACTTTGCGATTGCTGGATTTGGAGTTTTGCCACGGAGTTCAAGACAAGGAGCCAATTATTTTGGGTATCCGGAAATAGCACTTTTGCAGAGGTGCCTTCATGCTGCCCTGATCTCTGTGTTTCGTATTTGAAATGGAGTAAATTAAGCCTTGGGTGGAAAACCCTGCCAGGCTGGCCCCAGATGGGTTGAGCACCTGCAACTGACAAGATAGAGGAGAGCAATGTGATACCCACAATTCTTTGGGATTGAACAGTTTTCATCCAGCTTGTTCCAAGCAGGTTATGAAAGGTTTGAACACCTTATCTCAACAGGTCAACCACGAGTTCATTCACACAGTGCTATGCTCCTTGTTTCTCAACATAATTTGGAAGGACACCTTTCAGACTGCATGGGAAGGCAGTTTCTCACAGGGTAAGTGGGACGTGTACCTGACAGGCTGGATGAAGAAAATTTCATATACAGTTGTCATTCAGTGTATTGGGAACAGGACGCAGGTCAGATGAGCATTTAGTGTCTTTCTTCCCAGACATCCTCTGCCACTGTGGGGCATCAGCTCTCTTAAAAAACTTTGCTAACATAGAGCCACATAAAAGAAAAACTGTAGGAGGATCTTCCAGATGACAGAAGAATGAGACGTGAAGATCACCTTCCTCCCCACAAATACATCAGAAATAGATGTACATGTGGAAAAACTCCTACAGAACACATACTGAATGCAGGAAGAAGTTCTCAGACCTCCCAAAAGGGAAGAAACTCCCCATGTAGGGTAAAAGAAAAAAGAAAAACACGGAAAAATAATAGGGACGGGACCTGCACCAGTGGGAGGAAGCTGTGAAAGAGGAAAGGTTTCCACACACTAGGAAACGCCTTCATGGCAGAGACTGCTGATGGTGGAGGGTGGGAGCTTTGGAGCCACAGAGGACAGCGCAGCAACAGGGGTTCTGAGGGAAAAGCAGAGAGTTTCCCTCACAGAGGATCTGTGGCGACAAGCACTCACCAGCTGGAGAGGCTTGTCTGCACACCCTTCGGGACAGGTGTGGGTTGGGAGCTTAGGCTCCAGCTTCATTCATTTGGATCCAAGGGAGAGGACTGGGGTTGGTTGTGTGAACACAGCCTGAAGGGACTAGTGCGCCATAGCTAGCCGGGAGGGAGTCCGGGAAAACTCTGGAGCTGCTGAAGAGACAAGAGACTTATTCTTACCTTTTGTTTCCTGGTGCACTTGGAGAGGGGATTAAGAACTCTGATTAAAGGACATCCAGAGACGGGCGTGAGCTGGGGCTATCAGCATGGATCCCAGAGGTGGGTATGAAATGCTAAGGCTGCCGCTGCAGTCACCAAGTAGACTGTGTGCAAGTACATGTCATTATCCACACCTCCCCTCCTGGGAGCCTGTGCAATCCACCACTGTCAGGGCCCGTGATCCAGGGGGAATTTCCCTGGGAGAAAACACAGAGCGCCTCAGGCTCTTGCAACCTCACGTGGGCCTCTGCCACCACAGTCTCGCCCCACATCCGTACCGCTACCTCCCCAGGCCAAATCAGCTGCTCCTTTATTCCCCATCCTGTGTGAGTGAAGAACAGAGGTTTTCAGGTGACCTACATGCAGGGGTGTAACCAAATCCAAAGCTGAACCGTGGGAGTTGTGTGAAGAAAGAAGAGAAAGGGAAATTTCTCCCAGCAGCATGACAAGCAGTGGATTAAATCTCCAAAACCAACTTGATGTACGCTTCATGTGTTGAATACATGAATAGACAATGAATCATCCCCAATTGAGGAGGTGGACTCTGGGAGCAATGATATATATTTTTTTCCCCACTTTTTCTCTTTTTGTGAGTGTGTATGTATGTGCTTCTGTGTGTGATTTGTCTGTATAGATTTGCTTTTACCATTTATCCTAGGGTTCTGTACGTTGGTGTTTCTTTTTTGGTTTGTTTGTTTTTACTTAAAAATTTATTTTAATAATTATTTTTATTTTAATAAATTTACGTTATTTTTTTATATTTTATTTTATCTTCTTTCTTTTTTTTCTCCCTTTTCTTCTGAGCCATTTGGAGGAAAGACTTTTGGTGCTCCATACAGGCATGACGGCTATGCCACTGAGGTGGGAGAGCCAAATTCAGGACACTAGTCCACAAGAGACCTCACAGTTCCATGTAATATCAAAGGGCGAAAAATCTCCCAGAGATCTCTATCTCAACAACAAGACCCAGATCCATTCAAAGACGAGCAATCTACACTGCTGGACACCCTATGTCAAACAACTAGCAAGACAGGAACACAAACCCATCCATTAGCACAGAGACTGCCTAAAATCATAATAAGGCCACAGACACCCCAAAACACACCACCAGACGTGTACCTGCCCACCAGAAAGACAAGATCCAGCCTCATCCACCAGAACACAGGCACTACTCCCATCCACCAGGAAGCCTACATAACACACTGAACCAACCTTAGCCTTTGAGGATATACACACAAAAAAAGAATCTATGAACCTGCAGCCCAGGAGACCCCAAGCACAGTAAGTTAAGCAAAATGAGAAGACAGAGAAACACACAGCAGATGAAGGAGCAAGGCAAAAACCCACCAGATCTAACAGATGAAGAGGAAATAGGCATTCTACCTGAAAAAGAATTCCGAATAATGATAGTAATGATGATCCAAAATCTTGGATAGAATGGAGAAAATACAAGAAACATTTAACAAGGACCTATAAGAACTACAGAGCAAACAAAGAGAGATGAACAACACAATAAATGAAATTGAAAATTCTCTAGAAGGGAACAATAGCAGAATAATTGAGGCATAAGAACGGATAAGTGACCTGGAAGATAAAATATTGGAAATAACTACTGCAGAAGACGAATAAATAAAAAAGAATAAAAAGAATTGAGGACAGTCTCAGAGACCTCTGGGACAAGGTTAAACACACCAACTCTCAAATTAAGGGGTCCCAGAAGAAGAAGAGTAAAAGAAAGGGACTGAGAAAATATTTGAAGAGATTACAATTGAAAATATCCCTAATATGAGAAAGGAATTAGTTAATCAAGTCGAGGAAGAACAGAGAGGCCCATATAGGATAAATCCAAGGAGAAATACGCCAAGACACATATAAATCAAACTGTCAGAAATTAAATATAAAGAAAACATATTAAAAGCAGCAAGGGAAAAATAACAAATAACACACAAGGGAATCCCCATATGGTTAACAGCTGATCTTTCAGCAGGAACTCTACAAACCAGAAGGGAATGGCAGGACATATTTAAAGTGATGAAAGAGAAAAGCCTACATTCAAGATTCCTCTACCCAGTAAGAATCTCATTCAGATTTGATGGAAAAATTAAAACGTTTAGAGACAATCAAAGGCTAAGAGAATTCAGCACCAAAACACCAGCTTTACAACAAATTTTAAAGGAACTTCTCTAGGCGGGAAACACAAAAGAAGGAAATGGCCTACATTAATTAACCCCAAACAATTCAGAAAATTGTAATAGGAATACACATATAGATAATTACCTTAAATGTAAATGGATTAAATGCTCCAATTGAAAGCCATAGACTGGCTGAATGTATACAAAAACAACACCCGTATATAATGCTGTCTACACGAGACCCACTTCAGACCTAGGGACACATAAAGACTGAAAGTGAGGGGATGGAAAAAGATATTCCATGCAAATGGAAATCACAAAAAGCTGGAGTAGCAATTCTCATATCAGACAAAATAGACTTTAAAACGAAGACTATTATAGGAGACAAAGAAGTACACTTCATAATGATCAAGGGATCAATCCAACAAGAAGATACAACAATTGTAAATATTTATGCACCCAACATAGGAGCACAATATATAAGGCAAATACTAACAGCCATGAAAGGGGAAATTGACAGTAACACAATCATAGTAGGGGAATTTAACACCCCACTTTCACCAATGGACAGATCATCCAAAGTGAAAATAAATAAGGAAACAAAAGCTTTAAATGATACACTAAACAAGATGGACTTAATTGCTATTTATAGGACATCCCATCCAAAAACTACAGAATACACATTCTTCTCAAGTGCTCATGGAACATTCTCCAGGATAGATCATATCTTAGGTCACAAATCAAGCCTTGGTAAATTTAAGAAAATTGAAATTGTATCAAGTATCTTTTCCGACCACAATGCTATGAGACTAGATATCAATTACAGGAAAAAATATGTAAGAAATACAAACACATGGAGGCTAAACAACACACTACTTAATAACCAAGACATCACTGAAGAAATCAAAGAGGAAATCAAAAAATACCTAGAAACAAAGGACAATGAAAACACAATGACCCAAAACCTATGGGATGCAGCAAAAGCAGTTCTAAGAGGGAAGCTTATAGATATACAAGCTTACCTTAAGAAATAAGAAACATATCAAATAGAAAACCTATCCTTACACCTAAAACAATTAGGGAAAGAAGAACTAAAAAACCCCGAAGATAGCAGAAGGAAAGAAATCATAAAGATCAGATCACAAAAAAATTAAAGGAAATGAAAGAAATGATAGCAAAAATGAACAAAATGAAAAGCTGGTTCTTTGAGAAGATAAACATAATTGATAAACCATTAGCCAGATTATGATGAAAAACAGGGAGAAGACTCAAATCAATGAAATTAGAAATGAAAAAGGAGAAGTAACATCTGACGCTGCAGAAATAACAAAGATCATGAGAGACTACTAAAAGAAACTATATGCCAAAAAATAGACAACCTGGAAGAAATGGACAAATTCTTAGAAGTGCACAACTTTCCGAGACTGAACCAGGAAGAAATAGATAATATGAACAGACAAATCACAAGCACTGAAAACGAAAGTGTGAATAAAAATCTTCCAACAAAAAAAAGCCCAGGACCAGATGGCTTCACAGGGGCGAATTCTATCAAACATTTAGACAAGAGCTAACATCTATCTATCTCAATCTGTTCCAGAATATAGCAGAGGAATGAACACTCTCAATCTCATTCGACAAAGCCACCATCACTCTGATACCAAAACCAGACAAAGCTGTCCCAAAGAAAGAAATCTACAGCCAATATCACTGATGAATATAGATGAAAATCCTCAACAAAATACTAGGAAACATAATCCAGCAGCACATTAAAAGGATCATACATAATGATCAATTGGGGTTTATCCCAGGAATTCAAGGATCGTTCAATATACACAAATCAATCAACGTGATACACCATATTAACAAACTGAAGAAGAAAAACAATAAGATCATCTCAGTAGATGCAGAGAGGGCTTCCCTGGTGGTGCAGTGGTTGAGAGTCCGCCTGCCAGTGCAGTGGAGGTAGGTTCATGCCCTGGTCCGGGAAGATCCCACATGCCACAGAGCGGCTAGGCCCGTGAGCCATGGACACTGAGCCTTCGCATCCAGAGCCTGTGCTCTGCAACGGAAGAGTCCACAACGAGAGGCCCACGTACTGCAAAAAAAAAAAAAAAAAAAAAAAAAAAACATGCAGAGAAAGCTTTCGACAAAATTCAACACCCATCTATGGTAAAAACGCTCCAGAAAGTAGGCATGGAGGGAAATTTCCTCAACATAATAAAGGACATATATAACCAACCCACATCCAACATCGTCCTCAGTGGTGAAAATTGAAACCATTTCCATTATGATCAGGAACAAGAGAAGGTTGCCCACTCTCGCCACTATTTTTCAACATAGCTTTGGAAGTTTTAGCCACAGCAATCAGAGAAGAAAAAGAAATAAAAGGAATACATATTGGAAAAGAAGAAGTAAAGATGTCACTGTTTGCAGATGACATGATACCATACATAGAGAATCGTAAAGATGCTACCATAAAACTACTAGAGCTAATCAATGAATTTGGTAAACTAGTGGTATATAAAATTAAAGCACAGGAATCTCTTGCATTCCTATACACTAATGATGAAAAATCTGAAAGTGATATTAAGAAAACCCTCCCATTTACCACTGCAACCAAAAGAATAAAATATCTAGGAATAAACCTACCTAAGGAGACAAAAGACCTGTATGCAGAAAATTATAAGACACTAATGAAAGAAATTAAAATGATACCAGCAGATCGAGAGATATGCCATGTTTTTGGATTGGAAGAATCAACGTTGTGAAAATGACTATACTACCCAAAGCAATCTAAGGATTCAATGCAATCCCTACCAAACTATAACCGGCATTTTTCACAGAACTGAAACAAAAAAATTCACAATTTGTATGGAAACACAAAAGACCACGAATACTGGAAACCATCTTGAGAAAGACAAACGGAGCTGGAGGAATCAGGCTCCCTGACTTCAGAGTATACTACAAAGCTACAGTAATCAAGACAGTATGGTACTGGCACGAAAACAGAAATATAGATCAATGGAACAGGTTAGAAAGCACGGAGATATACACACACACATTTGGTCACCTATTCTTTGATAAAGGAGGCAAGAATATACAGTGGAGAGGAGACAGTCTCTTCAATAAGTGGTGCTGGGACAACTGGACAGCTACATGTAAAAGAATGAAATTAGAACATTCCCTAAAACCATACACAAAAATAAACTCAAAATCGATTAAAGACCTAAATGTAAGGCCAGACACCATAAAATTCTTAGAGGAAATCATATGCGGGACACTCTATGACATAAATCACAGCAAGGTCCTTTTTGACCCACCTCCTAGAGAAATGGAAATAAAAAGAAAAATAAACAAATGAGACCAACAAATCTTAAAGCTTTCAAACAGCAAAGGAAACCATAAACAAGATGAAAAACAACTTTATAAAGGGAGAAAATGTTTGCAAATAAAGCAACTCCCTAAGAATTAATATCCAATACATACAAGCAACTCATACAGCTCAATATAAAAAAACAAACAAACAACCCAATCCAAAAGTGGACAGAAGACCTAAGTAGACATTTCTCCACAGAAGATATACAGATTGCCAACAAACACATGAAAGAATGCTCAACATCATTAATCATTAGAGAAATGCAAATCAAAACTACAATGAGATACCATCTCACACCGGTCAGAATGGACATCATCAAAAAATTTACAAACAATAAATTTTGGGGAGGGTGTGGAGTAAAGGCAACCCTCTTGCACTGTTGGTGGGAATGTAAATTGATACAGCCACTATGGAGAACTGTATGGAGTTTCCTTAGAAAACTAAAAGTAGAACTACCATATGACCCAGCAATCCTACTACTGGGCATATTCCCTGAGAAGACCATAATTCAAAAAGCATCATGTAGGCAGAACACTCTATGACATAAATCACAGCAAGATCCTTTCTGACCCACCTCCTAGAGTAATGGAAATAAAAACAAAAATAAACAAATGGGACCTAATGAAACTTCAAAGCTTTTGCACAGCAAAGGAAACCATAATCAAGACCAAAAGACAACCCTCAGAATGGGAGACAATATTTGCAAATGAAGCAAATGAGAAAGGATTAATTTCCAAAATTTACAAGCAGCTCATGCAGCTCAATAACAAAAAAACAAACAACCCAATCCAAAAATGGGCAGAAGACCTAAACAGACATTTCTCCAAAGAAGATATACAGAATGCCAACAAACACATGAAAGAATGCTCAACATCATTAATCATTAGAGAAATGCAAATCAAAACTACAATGAGATATCATCTCACACCAGTCAGAATGGCCATCATCAAAAAAATCTACAAACAATAAATGCTGGAGAGGGTGCGGAGAAAAGGGAACACTCTTGCACTGCTGGTGGGAATGTGAATTGGTTCAGCCACTATGGAGAACAGTATGGAGGTTCCTTAAAAAACTACAAATAGAATTACCATATGACCCAGCAATCCCACTACTGGGCATATACCCTGAGAAAACCAAAATTCAAAAAGAGTCATGTACCAAAATGTTCATTGCAGCTCTATTTACAATAGCCCAGAGATGGAAACAACCTAAGCGCCCATCATCGGATGAATGGATAAAGAAGATGTGGCACATATATACAATGGAATATTACTCAGCCTTAAAAAGAAATGAAATTGAGCTATTTGTAATGAGATGGATAGACCTAGAGTCTGTCATACAGAGTGAAGTGAGTCAGAAAGAAAAAGACAAATACCATATGCTAACACATATATATGGAATTTAAGGGGAAAAAAAATGTCATGAAGGACCTAGGGGTAAGATAGGAATAAAGACGCAGACCTACTGGAGAACGGACTTGAGGATATGGGGAGGGGGAAGGGTGAGCTTTGACAGGGCGAGAGAGAGTCATGGACATATACACACTAACAAACGTAGTAAGGTAGATAGCTAGGGGGAAGCAGCCGCAAGGCACAGAGATATTAGCTCGGTGCTTTGTGACAGCCTGGAGGGGTGGGATAGGGAGAGTGGGAGGGAGGGAGACGCAAGAGGGAAGACATATGGGAACATATGTATATGTATAACTGATTCACTTTGTTATAAAGCAGAAACTAACACACCATTGTAAAGCAATTATACCCCAATAAAGATGTTTAAAAAATAAAAAAAAAAAATAATAAAAAAAATAGCATCATGTACCGAAACGTTCATTGCATCTCTATTTACAATATTCAGGACATGGAAGCAACCTAAGTGTCCATCAACAGATGAATGGATAAAGAAGATGTGGCACATATATACAATGGAATATTTCTCAGCCATAAAAAGGAATGAAACTGAGTTATTTGTAGTGAGGTTGATGGACCTAGGGACTGTCATACAGAGTGAAGTAAGTCAGAAAGAGAAAAATAAATACCATATGCTGAAACATATATATGGAACCCAAAAAAAGAAAGAAAGAAAAGAAAATGGTCAGGAGAACCTAGGGGCAAGATGGGAATAAAGATGCAGACCTACTAGAGAATGGACTTGAGTATATGGTGAGGGGGAAGGGTAAGCTGGGACAAAGTGAGAGAGTGACATGGACATATATACACTACCAAACGTAAAATAGATCACTAGTGGGAAGCAGCCACATAGCACAGGGAGATCAGCTCGGTGCTTTGTGAACACCTAGAGGGGTGGGAGGGAGGGAGATGCAAGAGGGTAGAGGTATGGGGACATATGTATATGTATACCTGATTCACTTTGTTATAAGGCAGAAACTGACACACCATTGTAAAGCAATTATACTCTAATAAAGATGTTTAAAAAATTATATATATATAAAAAAGAATCACTGTAGAAAGCAGGTTGACGCACATCACAAAGAAGCCTTGCAGATTTACAATACCAAGCCCTGAGGAGACAGATGGGTCTGTAAGCGTTTCCCCCAAGAGTGTTCCTTCAACACTAGATGCCCTACCATGTGCAGTGGCGCCTGTGGTGAAGAGCGCTGTGTGTGAAAAACGTATAATTTCTACTTGCTTCTTGGAAATGGAGTGTGGCAAAAGTGGTCAAGTGGAAAGGACCAGAAAGCCTTCCCAAAACAAGCTGCAGGGTGCTGCTCGTACATGGAATTCAGGGGTTTGTTCATTGCTCTGTTCAAGAAAGAAATCCTGATTTCCTGTTTGTTCCTTGAGTGCGGGAAGTCCTTATTGAGTGAGGCTTCAGGTGATCTGTGTTCACATAAATCTGTTCCCATCACGGGAGGGAACACTGCAAACGCTTCTTGGCATTGTGGCCTCAAGTCCTTTGCAAAGGAGGTCTTTGCCAAGGCATGGGAAATGAGTTGCTCCCCAGCTCAGAAATGCTCATGACGAGGTGGGCAACATGGAATCATGGGTATACCATGTTGCTTTCCCTGCAGGAAACACATAGTCTAAGGTTGTAGAACATATTGTAATCTATGCAAGAACTGTGGTATCCGGTTTGCAAGGAGCTCCCATAAATGACGCTAAGGGCTCGGGTCTGAAGCCTATATGATGCAAATCTTTTAAACGCGCTTGGCCATGGGCTGCTTGTCCACCTCTGCAAAAGTATGGTAATTTCACTCTGTAGGGGGTCGTCCCACTGGGAACACAAATTTCATTCACACTTCGCCCCTGAGCCTAGTGGCAGAGGCAGAAGCTGCGTCTTTTCAGAGGCTTCTCCACCGAATTTTTGTAAAGGTGCCTGCCTTTGACTTGAAGATCCACACAAGCAGGTACCTTAGGCCCAGGGAAGACTGTGGTGTCTCCACCCTCATACCATGAAGAATTTTCTAAGGAACAGGATCCTTTTGATGTCAGTTATTGGAACCAAGGTTTCCTGAGGGTGCTCCTTTAGTGACCAGAAGCTGTCCCTCATGTGGGCCACAAGAAGTGAGTAATTTCAAAACTTCTAAACTCAGACACTCATCTCTTTGGTGTTTAGAAGCTGAGTGAAGCTAACAAAGTGGGTTCAAGTCCCATGGGCGAATAGAGGCTCATGCCTCTCAACAGAGTTCATGTTGAAACGTGTTGTTCCTAGAAGAAATGCAGAAATCCGTTTTGGGCTACTGGATACAAACGTGATGAATGCTGATAAAAATGCCTGGAGTGGTCCCATACTGAAAGTGTCATGCACCAGGTGGTTTCATCTACATAACCGAACCTCACGAACCTATAACGGACATGTGCTCCTGGCCCTGGCAGTGTGTGATGCCACGTGTTTGGCAAAACCTTACTGGTGGCCTGGCTAATATGTCCCCCTTTTGGGAAATGGTCATGTGACCTTCTAGATAGCTGAAAGCTATGTTACGTTTTTGCCCTTTCTGGATTTGGAGTTTTGTGATGGAGTTCAAGGGAAGGAGTCAATTGTTTTCGAGACCTGAAGATAGCACCTTTGCAGAGGTGCCTTCATCCTGTCCCAAGCTATGTGTTCCATATTCTAAATGGACTAAAAAAAGCCTTGTGCAAAAGCTCAGCCAGCCTGGCCCTAGACGGGATGTGCACGTGCAACTGATGAGCTAGAGGAGAGCAGTGTTATACCCACAATTCTTTCCGGATTGGCAAGGTCTCATCCGGCTTGTTCCAAGCATGTTTTGAAAGGTTGCACCCCTTTTCTCAACATGCCACCCACGAGTTCGTTCAAACAATGCTATGCTCCCTGTTTCTCAAGGCCATATGTTATGAAACTTTTCGACTTCACAGGAAAGTCATTTCTCACAGCATAAATAGGATGTGTACATGACAGGCAATTGGAGAAAATTTCATATGCAGTTGTCATTCGGTGTATTGGGAACATGACCCAGGTCGAGAGAACACATAGTGTCTTTGGTCCCAGACATCCTCTGGCACTGTGGTGCATTGGTTCCCTGAAAAAGCTTTGCTAAGTAGAGCTCCAAGATGGAGGAAGATTAAGATGAGGAGATCACCTTCTTCCCCACAAATGCATCAGAAACACATCTACATGTGGGACAACTCCTACAGAACACCTACTGAATGCTGGCAGAAGAGCTCAAACCTCGCAAAAGGCAAGAAACTCCCCACGTACATGGGTAGGGCAAAAGAAAACAGAAAAAAACAGAGACAAAAGAAAAGCCATGGGACCTGCACAAGTGGAAGGGAGCTGTGAAGGAGGAAATGTTTCCACACACTAGGAATTCCCTTCGCAGGCTGAGACTGTGTGTGGTGGAGTGGGGAAGCTTCAGAGCCATGGAGGAGAGCACAGAGACAGGGGTGCAGAGGGCAAAGCAGAGAGACTGCCACACAGAGGATCAGTTCCGACCAGCACTCACCAGCCCGAGAGGCTTGTCTGCTCAACCGCCAGAGCGAGTGGTGGCTGGGAGCTGAGGCTCGGGCTTCGGAGGTCAGATTCCAAGAAGAGGACTGGGGTTGGCTGCCTGAACACAGCCTGAAGGTGGTTAGTGCACCACGGCTAGCTGGAGGGAGACTGGGGAAAACTCTGGGGCTGCCGAAGGAGCAAGAGACATTTTCTTCCCTCTTTGTTTCCTGGTGTGCGAGGAGAGGAGGTTAAGAGTGCCGCTTCAAAGAGCTCCAGAGATGGGCGTGAGCCGCGGCTATCAACAGGGATCCCAGAGACGGGCATGAGATGCTAAGACTGCTGCTGCATCCACTAAGAAGCCTGTGTGCAAGCACGGGTCACTATCCACACCACCCCTCCCAGCAGCCTGTGCAGTCTGCCACTGCCAGGGTCTCGTGATCCAGGGACAAATTCCCCGGAAGAAAACATGGCATACCTCAGGCCGGTGCGACGTTACACCAGGCTCTGCCACCTCAGGCTCCCACTGCCCTCTGTACCCCTCCCTCCCCCCAGCCTGAGTTAGACAGAGCTGCAGATTAAGCTGCTGCTTTAACCCCATCCTGTCTGAGGGAAAAAGACATGCCCTCAGGCGACCTACACGCAGAGGCTGGTCCAAATCCAAAGCTGAAACCCAGGAGCTTTGCGAAGAAGGAAGAGAAAGGGAAATTTCTCCCAGCAGCCTCAGGAGCAGCGGATTAAGTCTCCACAATCAACTTAATGTACCCTGCATCTGAGGAATACCTGAATAGAAACGGAATCATCCCATATTGAGGAGGTGGACATTGGGAGCAAAGATATATACATAAATTATTTTCGCTTTTTCTCTTTTTGTGAGCGTGTATGTGGACACCTCTGTGTGTGATTTTGTCTGTATAGCTTTGCTTTTACCATTTGTCCCACGATTCTGTTTCTCCGTTGTTTGTTTGCATAGTTTTTAGCACTTGTTATCATTGGTGGATTTGTTTTTTGGTTTGGCTGCTCTCTCCTTTCTTTCTTTCTTTTTTTTAAATTAGTTTAAATTTTTTTTAATAATCACTATTTTTTTTTTTGCATCTCAGCTCTGCTTTTTTTTTACATCGTCATTGGAGTATAATTGCTTTACAATGGTGTGTTAGTTTCTGCTTTATAACAAAGTGAATGAGTTATACATATACATATGTTCCCATCTCTCTACCCTCTTGCATATCCCTCCTTCCCTCCCCCCACATCCTACCCCTCCAGGCGGTCACAAAGCACGGAGCTGAACTCCCTGTGCTATGCGGCTGCTTCCCACTAGCTATCTACCTTAAGTTTGGTGGCGTATAAATGTCCATGACTCTCTCGCGCTTTGCCACAGCTTACCCTTTCCCTTCCCCATGTCTTCAAGTCCATTCGCTAGTAGGTCTGTGTCTTTATTCCTGTCTTACCCGTAGGTTCTCCATGACATTTGATTTCTTAAATTCCATATTCATGTGTTAGCATACGGTATTTGTCTTTCTCTTTCTGACTTACTTCACTCTATATGACAGACTCTAGGTCCATCCACCTCATTACAAATAGCTCAATTTCGTTTCTTTTTATGGCTGAGTAATATTCCATTGTATATATGGGCCACATCTTCTTTATCCATTCATCCAATGATGGACACTAAGGTTATTTCCATCTCCAGGCTATTGTAAATAGAGCTGCAATGAACATTTTGGTACATGACTCTTCTTGAATTATGGTTTTCTCAGGGTATCTGCCCAGTAGTAGGATTGCTGGGTCATATGGTAGTTTTATTTGTAGTTTTTAAAGGAACCTCCATACTGTTCTCCATAGTGGCTGTACCAATTTACATTCCCACCAGCAGTGCAAGAGTGTTCCATTTTCTCCACATCCTCTCCAGCATTTATTGTTTCTAGATTTTTTGATGATGACCATTCTGACTGGTGTGAGATGATATCTCATTATAGTTTTGATTTGCATTTCTCTAATGATTAATGATGTCGAGCATTCTTTCATGTGTTTGTTGGCAGTCTGTATATCTTCTTTGGAGAAATGTCTATTTAGGTCTTCTGCCCATTTTTGGATTGGGTTGTTTGTTTTTTTGTTATTGAGCTGCATGGGCTACTTATAAATTTTGGAGATTAATCCTTTGTCAGTTGCTTCATTTCCAAATATTTCCTCCCATTCTGAAGGTTGTCTTTTGGTCTTGTTTATCGTTTCCTTTGCTGTGCAAAAGCTTTGAAGTTTCATTAGGTCCCATTTATTTATTTTTGGTTTCATTTCCATTTCTCTAGGAGGTGGGTCAAAAAGGATCTTGCTGTGATTTATGTCATAGAGTGTTCTGCCTATGTTTTCCTCTAAGAGTTGATACTTTCTGGCCTTACATTAAGGTCTTTAATCCATTTTGAGCTTATTTTTGTGTATGGTATTAGGGAGTGATCTAATTTCATAATTTTACATGTACCTGTCCAGTTTTCCCAGCACCACTTATTGAAGAGACTGTCCTTTCTCCACTGTACATTCCTGCTTCCTTTATCAAAGATAAGGTGACCATATGCGAGTGGGTTTATCTCTGGGCTTTCTATGCTGTTCCATTGATCTATCTTTCTGTTTTTGTGCCAGTACCATACTGTCTTGATTACTGTAGCTTTGGAGTATAGTCTGAAGTCAGGGAGCCTGATTCCTCCAGCTCCATGTTTTGTTCTGAAGACTGCTTTGGCTATTCGGGGTCTTTTGTGTTTCCATACAAATTGTGAAATTTTTTGTTGTAGTTCTGTGAAAAATGCCAGTGGTAGTTTGACAGGTATTGCATTGAATCTGTAGATTGCTTTGTAGTAGCGTCATTCTCACAAAGTTGATTCTTCCAATCCAAGAACAAGGCATTTCTCTCCATCAATTTGTATCATCTTTAATTTCTTTCATCAGTGTCTTATAATTTTCTGCATACAGGTTTTTTTTCTCCTTAGGTAGGTTTATTCCTAGATATTTTATTCTTCTTGTTGCAATGGTAAATTGGAGTGTTTTCTTGATTTCTCTTGCAGATTTTTCATCATTAGTGTATAGGAATGCCAGAGATACCTGTGCATTAATTTTGTATCCTGCTACTTTACCAAATTCATTGATTATCTCTAGTAGTTTTCTGCTAGCATTTTTAGGGTTCTCTATGTATAGTATCATGTCATCTGCAAACAGTGACATCTTTACTTCTTTTCCTATTTGGATTCCATTTATTTCCTTTTCTTCTCTGATTGCTGTGGCTAAAACTTCCAAAACTGTGTGGAATAAGAGTGGTGAGAGTGGGCAACTTTGTCTTGTTCCTGATCTTAGTGGAAATGCTTTCAGTTTTTCACCTTTGAGGATGATGTTGGCTGTGGGTTTGTCATATATAGCCTTTACTATGTTGAGGAAAGTTCTCTCTATGCCTACTTTCTACAGGGTTTTTATCATAAATGGGTGTTGAATTTTGTTGAAAGCTTTCTCTGCATCGATTGAGATGATCATATGGTTTTTCTCCTTCAGTTTGTTAATATGGTGTATCTCATTACTTGATTTGCATATATTGAAGAATCCTTGCATTCCTGGCATAAAACCCACTTGATCATGGTGTATGATCCTTTTAATGTGCTGTTGGATTCTGTTTGCTAGTATTTTGTTCAGGATTTTTGCATCTATGTTCATCAGTGATATTGGCATATAGCTATCTTTGTGACATCCTTGTCTGGTTTTGGTATCAGGGTGATGGTGGGCTTGTAGAATGAGTTTGGGAGTGTTCCTCCCTCTGCTAAATTTTGGAAGAGTTTGAGAAGGATAGGTGTTAGCTCTCCTCTAAAAGTATGATAGAATTCGCCTGTGAAGCCATCTGGTCATGGGCTTTTGTTTGTTGGAAGATTTTTAATCACAGTTGCAATTTCAGTGCTTGTGATTGGTCTGTTCATACGTTCTGTTCCTTCCTGATTCAGTCTTGGCAGTTTGTGCATTTCTAAGAATTTGTCCATTTCTTCCAGGTTGTCCATTTTACAGGCATAGAGTTGCTTGTAGTAATCGCTCATGATCTTTTGTATTTCTGCAGTGTCAGTTGTTACTTCTCCTTTTTCATTTCTAGTTCTATTGATTTGAGTCTTCTCCCTTTTTTTCTTGATGAGTCTGGCTAATGGTTTATCAATTTCGTTTATATTCTCAAAGAACCAGCTTTTAGTTTTATTGATCTTTGCTATCGTTTCCTTCATTTCTTTTTCATTTATTTCTGATCTGATCTTTATGATTTCTTTCCTTTTGCTAACTTTGGGGATTATTTGTTCTTCCTTCTCTAATTGCTTTAGGTGCAAGGTTAGGTTGTTTATTAGAGATGTTTCCCGTTTCTTAGGGTAGCATTGTATTGCTATAAACTTCCCTCTTAGAACTGCTTTTGCTGCATCCCATAGGTTTTGGGTCGTCATGTCTCCATTGTCATTTGTTTCTAGGTATTTTTTCGTTTTCTCTTTGATTTCTTCAGTGATCACTTCATTATTAAGTAGTGTATTGTTTAGCCTCCATGTGTTTGTATTTTTTACAGATCTTTTTTTGTAATTCATATCTAGTCTCATAGCGTTGTGGTGAGAAAAGAAACGTGATACAGTTTCAATTTTCTTAAATTTACCAATGCTTGATTTGTGACCCAAGATATGATGTATCCTGGAGAATGTTCCATGAGCACTTGAGAAAAAGGTATATTCTGTTGTTTTTGGATGGAATGTCCTATAAATATCAATTAACTCCATCTTGTTTAATGTATCATTTAAAGCTTGTGTTTCCTTATTTATTTTCATTTTGGATGATCCATCCACTTGTGAACGTGGCGTGTTAAAGTCCCGTACTGTGAATATGTTCCTGTCGATTTCCCCTTTTATGGCTGTTAGTATTTTCCTTATGTATTGAGGTGCTCGTATGTTGGGTGCATAAATATTTACAATTGTTATATCTTCTTCTTGGATCCATCCCTTGATCATTATGTAGTGTCTTTCTTTGTCTCTTCTAATAGTCTTCATTTTAAAGTCTCTTTTGCCTGATATGTGACTTGCTACTCCAGCTTTATTTTGGCTTCCATTTGCATGGAATATCTTTTTCCGTCCCCTCACTTGCAGTCTGTATCTGTAGGTCTGAAGTGGTTCTCTTGTAGATAGCATATATCTTGCTGTCTTGGTTTTGTATCAATTCAGCCAATCTGTGTCTTTCAGTGGGAGCATTTAGTCCATTTACATTTAAGGTAATTATTGATATGTATGTTCCTATTCCCATTTTCATAATTGTTTTGGGTTCGTTATTGTAGGTCTTTTCCTTCTCTTGTGTTTCTTGCCTAGAGAAGTTCCTTTAGCATTTGTTGTAAAGCTGGTTTGGTGGTGCTGAATTCTCTCAGCTTTTGCTTGTCTGTAAAGGTTTTAATTTCCCCATCAAATCTGAATGAGATCATGCTGGGTACGGTAATCTTGGTTGCAGGTTTTTCTCCTTCTTCACTTTAAATATATCCTGCCAGTCCCTTCTGGTTTGTAGAGTTTCTGCTGAAAGGTCAGCGGTTAACCTTATGGGGATTCACTTGTGTGTTGTTATTTTTCCCTTGCTACTTTTAATATGTTTTTTTTGTATTTCATTTTTGACAGTTTGATTAATATGTGTCTTGGCGTATTTCTTCTTGGATTTATCCTGTATCGGACTCTCTGTGTTTCCTGGACTTGATTAACTATTTGCTTTCCCATATTAGGGAAGTTTTCAACTATAATCTCTTCAAATATTTTCTCAGTCCCTTTCTTTTGCTCTTCTTCTTCTGGAACCCCTATAATTCGAATGTTGGTGCGTTTAATGTTGTCCCAGAGGTCTCTGAGACTGTCCTCAGTTCTTTTCATTCTTTTTTCTTTATTCTGCTGTGCAGTAGTTATTTCCACTATTTTATCTTCCAGGTCACTTATCCGTTCTTCTGCCTCAGTTATTTTGCTATTGATCCCATCAAGAGTAATTTTAATTTCATTTGTTGTGTTGTTCATCATTGCTTGTTTCAGCTTTCATTCTTCTATGTCCTTGTTAAATGTTTCGTGCATTTTGTCTATTCTATTTCCAAGATTTTTTATCATCATTACTATCATTATTCTGAATTCTTTTTCAGGTAGACTGCCTCTTTCCTCTTCATTTGTTAGGTCTGGTGTTTTTTTATCTTGCTCCATCAACTGCTGTGTGTTTTTCTGTCTTCTGATTTTGCTTAGCTTACTGTGTTTGCCGTCTCCTTTTTGCAGGCTGCTGGTTCATAGTTCCCATTGTTTTTGATGTCTGTCTCCAGTGGCTGAGGTTGGTTCAGTGGGTTTTGTAGGCTTCCTGTTTGAGGGGACTAGTGCCGGTGTTCTGGTGGATGAGGTTGGATCTTGTCTTTCTGGTGGGCAAGTCCACGTCTCTTGGGGTGTTTTGAGGTGTCTGTGGACTTATTATGATTTTAGGCAGCCTCTCTGCTAATGGGTGGGCTTGTGTTCCTGTTTTGCGTGTTGTTTGGCATAGGGTGCCCAGCACTGTAGCTTGCTGGTCGTTGAGTGAAGCTGAGTGCTGGTGTTGAGATGGAGATCTCTGGGAGATTTTTGCCTTTGATATTATATGGAGCTGGGAGGTAACTTGTGGACCAGTGTCCTGAAGTTGGCTCTCCCACCTCAGAGGCAGAGCGCTGACTCCTGGCTGCAGCACCAAGGGCCTTTCATCCACACGGCTCAGAATAAAAGGGAGAAAAAGTAGAAAGAAAGAATTAGTTGAAGAAGAAAGAAAGATAGAAAGGAGGAAGAGAGGGAGGGAGGGAGGAAGGAAGGAAGGAAATAAATAAATAAATTAATTAAATTAAAAAGTAAGATAAAATAAAAGAAAAGAAAGTTATTAAGAAAAAACTTTAAAAAACGGATGGATAGAACCCTAGGAAAAATGGTGGACGCAAAGCTATACAGACAAAAATCTCACAGAAGCATACACATACACACTCACAAAAAGAGGAAAAATTCATTAATCTTGCTCTCAAAGTCCTCTTCCTCAATTTGGGATGATTCATTGTCTATTCATGTATTCCACAGATGCCGGGTACATCTAGTTGATTGTGGAGCTTTAATCTGATGCTTCTGAAGCTGCTGGGAGAGATTTCCCTTTCTCTTCTTTCTTCTCACAGATCCCCGGGCTCAGCTTTGGATTTGGCCCCACCTCTGCATGTAGGTCGCCGGAGCATATCTGTTCCTCACTCAGAAAGGACAGGGTTAAAGGAGCAGCTGCTTTGGGGACTCTGGTCACTCAGGCCAGGGAGGGAGAGGGAGGGGCATGGAATGCGTGGCGAGGCTGCGGTGGCAGAGGCCAGCTGGACATTACCCCAGCCGTGCGTTCTCCTGGGGAAGTTGTCCCTGGATTTCGGGACCCTGGCAGTGGTGGGCTGCACAGGCTCCCAGGAAGCGGGGTGTGGATAGTGACCTGTGCTTGCACACAGGCTTCTTGCTGGCAGCTGCAACAGCCTTAGCATCTTAAGCCTGTCTCTGGGGTCCGCACTTTTAGCTGCAGCTCGTGTCCATCTCTGGAGCTCCTTTAAACAGCACTCTTAATCCCCTCTCCTCACGCACCAGGAAACAAAGAGGGAAGAACAAGTCTCTTGCCTCTTCAGCACGTCCAGAGTTTTCCCTGGACTCACTCCCGGCTAGCCCTGGTGCACTGACCCCCTGCAGGTTGTGTTCACGCTGCCAACACGAGTCCTCTCCCTGCGCTCCAACCGAAGCCTGAGCCTCAGCTCCCAGCCCCGCCCGCCCTGGCAGGTGAGCAGACAATCCTCTTGGGCTGCTTAGTGCCAGTTGGCACCGATCCTGTGTGCGGGAATCTCTCCTTTTTGCCGTCCACACCCCTGTTGCTGCACTCTCCTCCGCAGCTCCGAATCTTCCCCCATCCGCCACCCATATTCTCCGCCTACAAAGGGGCTTCCTAGTGTGTGGAAACCTTTCCTCCTTCACAACTCCCTCCCACTGGTGCAGGTCCTGTCCCTATCCTTTTGTCTTTTTATTATTTTTTTCTTTTGCTCTACCCAGGTATGTGGGGAGTTCTGGCCTTTTGGAAGGTCTGAGGTCTTCTGCCAGCGTTCAGTAGGTGTTCTGTAGGAGTTGTTCCACATGTAGATGTGTTTCTGGTGTACCTGTGGGGAGGGAGGTGATCTCTGCGTCTTACTCTTCTGCCATCTTCCCGGAAGCCCAATAATTACTTTTTATTTTAAAAACTTTATTTTATTTTACTTTATTTTATTTTATCTTCTTCTCTCTTTCTCTCATTTGTTTCTCACTTTTATTCTGAGCCTTGTGGCTAAAATGCTCTTGATGCTCCAGCCAGGTGTCAAGGCCGTGCTGCTGAGGTGGGAAACCCAAGTTCAGGACACTGATCCACAAGAGACTTCCCAGCTCCACATAATATCAAATGGTGAAAATCTCCCAGAGATCTCCATTTCAACACCCAGATCCAGGGACAACTTCCCCGTGAGAAAACATGGCATGCCTCCCAGATATCTGTATTTCAATGCCAAGACCTAGCTCCACTAAACGACCAGCAAGCTACCGTACTGGATACCCTAAGTCAAACAACTAGCAAGACAGGAACACAACCCCATCCATTAGCAGGGATGGTGCCTAAATTCATAAGACCACAGACACCCCAAAACACACCACCAGATGTGGACCTGCTCAACAGAGAGACAAGATCCAGCCTCATCCACCAGGACACAGGCACTAGTCCCCTCCACCAGAAAGCCTACACCAACCAGTGACGAAACCTTAACCACTGGGGACAGACACCAAAAACAATGGCAAGTACGAACCTGCAGCCTGCAAAAAGGAGATCCGAAACACAGTAAGATAAGCAAAATGAGAAGACAGATAATCACACAGCAGATGAAGGAGCAAGCCAAAACCCACCAGACCTAACAAATGAAGAAGAAATAGGCAGTCTGCCTGAAAAAGAATTCAGAATAAAGAGAGTAAAGATTCTCAAAAATTTTGGAAAGAGAATGGACAAAATACAAGAAAGCTTTAACAAGGACCTAGAAGAACTAAACAGCAAACAAATAGTGATGAACAGCACAATAAATGAAATTAAAGACATCAATAGCAGACTCACTGAGGCAGAAGAATGGAAAAGTGACCTGGAATAATAAATAATTGAAATAATTACTGCAGAGCAGGATAAAGAAAAAAGAATTAAAAGAAATGAGGGCAGTCTCAGAAACTTCTGGCACAACATTAAACACACCAACATCCGATTTATAGGGTTCCCAGAAAAAGAAGAGAAAAAAAAGGGACTGAGAAAATATTTGAAGAGATTATAGTAGAAAACTTCCCTAATATGGGAAAGAAAACAGTTAATGAAGTCCAACAAGCACAGAGAGTCCCATACAAGATACATCCAAGGAGATACATGCCAAGTCACATACTATTTAAACTATCAAAAATTAAATACACAGAAAAATTATTAAAAGCAGTAGGGGAAAATCATCAAGTAACATAGAAGGGGATCCCCATAAGATTAGCAGCTGACCTTTCAGCAGATAATGTGCAAGCCAGAAGAGAGTGGCAGGACATGTTTAAAGTGATGAAGGAGAAAAACCTACAACCAAGATTACTCTACCCTTCAACGATCATATTGAGATTTGATGGAGAAAGCAAAACTTTTACAGAAAAGCAAAAGCTAAGAGAATTCAGCACCACAAAACCAGCTTTATAACAAATGCTAAAGGAACAACTCTAGGCAGGAAACACAAGAGATAGAAAAGACTTAAAATAATAAACCCAAAACAATTCAGAAATTGGTAATAGGAAGATACATATTGATAATTACCTTAAATGTAAATTGATTAAATGCTCCAACCAAAAGACATACACTGGTTGAATGGATACAAAAACAAGATGTGTATATATGCTGTCTACAAAAGACCCACTTCAGACCTAGGGACACATACAAACTGAAAGTGAGGGGGTGGAAAGATATATTCCATGCAAATGGATATCAAAAGAAATCTGGAGTAGCAATTCTCATATCAGACAAAACAGACTTTAAAACAAAGACTATTACAAGAGACAAAGAAGGACACTACATAATGATCAAGGGATCGATCCAAGAAGAAGATATAGCAATTGTAATATTTATGGACCCAACATAGGAGCACCTCAATACATAAGGCAAATATTAACAGCCATAAAAGGGGAAATCATCAGTAACACCATCATAGTAGCAGTTTAACACCCCACCTTCACCAATGGATGGATCATCCAAAATGAGAATAAATAAGGAAATACAAGCTCTAAATGTTACATTAAACCAGATGGATTTAATTGATATTTATAGGACATTCAATCCTAAAAGAACAGAATACACATTCTTCTCAAGTGCTCATGGAACATTCTTCAGGATAGATCATCTCTTGGGTCAGAAATCATGCCCTGGTAAATTTAAGAAAATTGAAATCATTTCAAGTATCTTTTCCGAGCACAACGTTATGAGACTAGATATCAATTACAGGAAAGAAACCTGTAAAAAATTCAACCACGTGGATGGTAAAAAATACACTTCTTAATAACCAAGAGAACACAGAAGAAATCAAAGAAGAAATCAAGAAATACCTAGAAGCAAATGAGAATGAAAACACGATGACCTAAAACCTATGGGATGCAGCAAAAGCAGTCCTAAGAGGGACGTTTAGAGCAATACAATCCTGCCTTAACACACAAGAAACATCTCAAATAAAAAGCTAAACTTACACCTAAAGCAATTAGAGAAAGAACAAAAAAAAACCCCAAAGTTAGCAGAAGGAAAGATATCATAAAAATCAGTTCAGAAATAAATGAAAAAGAAATGAAGGAAACAATAGCAAAGATCAATAAAACTAAAAGCTGGGTTCTTTGAGAAGATAAACAAAATTGATAAACCATTAGCCAGACTCATCAAAAAAAAAGGGAGAAGACTCAAAAGAATAGAATTAGAAATAAGAAAGGAAAAGTAACAACTGACACTGCAGAAATACAAAGGATCATGAGAGATTACTACAAGCAACTATATGTCAATATAATGGACAACCTGGAAGAAATGGACAAATTCTTAGAAATGCACTGTCTTCCAAGACTGAACAAGGAAGAACATGAAAATATGAACAGACCAATCACAAGCACTGAAATTGAAACTGTGATTAAAAATCTTCCAACAGGGCTTCCCTGGTGGCACAGTTGTTGAGAGTCGGGCCTGCTGATGCAGGGGATACGGGTTCGTGCCCTGGTCCGGCAAGATCCCACATGCTGCGGAGCAGCTGGGCCCGTGAGCCATGGCCACTCAGCCTGCGGTACAGAGCCTGTGCTCCGCAATGGGATAGGCCACAGCAGTGACAGGCCCCCATACCAGAAAAAAAAAAAAAAAAATCAAAAAGTCTTCGAACAAACAAAAGCTCAGGACCAGATAGATGGCTTCATAGGCAAATTCTATCATTCAGAGAAGAGCTAACACCTATCCTTCTCAAACTTTTCCGAAATATAGCAGAGGGAGGAGCACTCTCAAACTCATTCTATGAGGCTACCATCACCCTGATACCAAAACCAGACAAATATGTCACAAAGAAAGAAAACTACAGGCCAATATCACTGATGAACATAGATGCAAAAATTCTCAACCAAATACTAGCAAACAGAATCCAACAGCACATTAAAAGTATCATACACCATGATGAAGTTGAGTTTATCCTAATAATGCAAGGATTCTTCAATATATGCATAAAGAATAAATGTGGTACACCATATTAACAAATTGAAGCAGAGAAAACATGGTCATCACAATAGATGCAGAGCAAGTTTCCGACAAAATTCAACACCCATTTATGATAAAAAGCCTCCAGAGAGTAGACATGGAGGGAACTTTCCTCAACATAATAAAGGCCATACAGGACAAACCCACAGCCAACATCGTCTTCAATGGTGAATATTGAAACCATTTCCACTCAGATCAGAAAGAAGAAAATGTTGCCCACTCTCACCACTATTATTCAACATAGATTTGGAAGTTTTAGCCACAGCAATCAGAGGAGACAAAGCAATAAAAGAATTCCAAATAGGAAAAGAAGAAATAAATCTGTCACTGTTTGCAGGTGACATAATACTATACATAGAGAATCCTAACAATGTTACCAGAAAACTATTAGAACTAATCAATATATTTGGTAAAGTAGCAGGATACAAAATTAATGCACAGAAATCTCTGGCATTCCTATACACCAATGATGAAAATTCTGAAAGTGAAATTAAGAGAACACTCCCATTTAGCATTGCAACAAAAAGAATATAACACCTAGGAATAAACCTACCTAAGGAGACAGAAGACTTGTATGCAGAAAATTATAAGATACTATTGAAATTAATTAACGATGATACCAATAGATGGAGAGTTATACCATGTTCTTGGATTGGAAGAATCAACATTGTGAAAATGACTCTACTACCCAAAGCAATCTACAAATTCAATGCAATCCCTATCAAATTACCACTGGCATTTTTCACAAAACTAGAACAAAAAATTTCACAATTTTTATGGAAATAGAAGAAACCCTGAATAGACAAAGAAAACTTGAGGAAGAAAAACGGAGCTAGAGGAATCTGTCTCCCTGACTTCAGAATATACTACAAAGCTACAGTAACCCAGACAGCATGGTACTTGCAGAAAACCAGAAATATAGATCAATAGAACAGGGCACAAAGCCCAGAGATACATCCACGCATATACTCTCACCTTATCTTTGATAAAGCAGGCAATAATATACAGTGGAGCAAAGACAGACACTTCAGTGTGTGGTGCTGGGAAAAGTGGACAGCTACATGTAAAAGAATGAAATTAGGACACTCCCTAACACCATACACAAAAATAAACTCAAAATAGATTAAAGACCTAAATGTAAGGCCAGACACTATCAAACAATTAGAGGAAAACATAGGCAGAACACTCTATGACATAAACCACAGCAAGATCTTTTTTGACCCACCTCCTAGAGAAATGGCTAGAGAAACAAAAATAAATTTGACTTAATGAAACTTAAAACTTTTGCACAGCAAAGGAGACCACAAATAAGACGAAAAGACAACATTCAGAATGGGAGAAAATATTTGCAAATGAAGCAACTGACAAAGGATTAATCTCCAAAACTTACAGGCAGCTCATGCAGCTCAATATCAAAAAACAAACAACCAAATCCAAGAATGGGCAGAAGACCTAAATAGATATTTCTCTAAAGAAGATATAGACTGCCAACAAACACATGAAAGAATGCTCAACATCATTAATCATTAGAGAAATGCAAATCAAAACTACAATGAGTTATCGTCTCACACTGGTCAGAATGGCCATCATCAAAAATCTACAAGCAATAAATGCTGGAGAGGGTGTGGAGAAAAGAAAACTCTCTTGCACTGTAGGTGGGAATGCAAATTGATAGAGTCACTATGGAGAACAGTACGGAGCTTCCTTAAATCTAAAAATAGAACTACCATACCACCCAGCAATCCCACAACTGGGCATATACCATGAGAAAACCATAGTTAAAAAAGAGTCATGTACCAAAATGTTCATTGCAGCTCTGTTTACAATAGCCAAGACATGGAAGCAACCTGATTGTCCATCAACAGATGAATGGATAAAGAAGATGTGGCACATATATACAATGGAATATTCCTCAGCCATAAAAAGAAATGAAATTGAGTTATTTGTATTGAGGTGGATGAACCTAGAGACTGTCATACAGAGTGAAGTAAGTCAGAAAGAGAAAACAAAATATTGTACACTGCCACATATATATGGAATCTAAAAAAAAACATCATGAAGAATCTAGGGGCAATACGGTAATAAAGACAAAGACCTACTAGGGAATGGACTTGTGGATACGGGGAAGGGGTAGGGGAAGCTGGGAAAAAGTGAGAGAGTGGCATGGACATATATACACTACCAACCGTAAAATATATACCTGGTGGGAAGCAGCTGCAGAGCACCAGGAGATCAGCTGTTTGCTTTCTGACCACCTAGAGGTGTGGGATACAGAGGGTGGGAGGGAGGGAGACACAAGAGGGAAGAGATATGGGGACATATGTATATGTATAACTGATTCACTTTGTTATAATGCAGAAGCTAACACACCATTGTAAAGCAATTATAGTTCAATAAAGATGTTAGAAAAAAAAAAGCTTTGCTATCATAGAGCCACATAAAAAGAATAGGAGAATAAAGCAGTTTGACGCACACCAAAAGAAGCCTTGCAGTTTTCCAGTACCAAGCCCTATGGAGACAGATGTGTCAGCAATCGTTTCACTCAAGAGTGTTCCTTCAACACTAGTCATCATACCAAGCGCAGTGACACCTGCACTGAAGAGTGCTGTGAGTTAAAAAATGTATCATTTGTACATGGTTCTTGGAAATGAAGCATAGCAAAGCGTGTTCAAGTGGATGGGACGAGGAACCCTTCCCAAAACTAGTTGCTGGGTTCTGCTCCTACATGGAATTCTGGGGTTTGTTCATTGCTGTGAGCGAGAAAGAAATATTGGGTTCGTGTACGTTCCTTGAGTTCGGGAAATCCTTACTGAGTGACGCTTGAGGTGACCTGTGTCCACACAACTTGGTTCCGATCACAGGAAGAAACATTGCAAACACTTTTTGGCACTGTGGCTTCAATTCCATTGCAAAGTAGGCCTTTCCCTTGTAATGGGAGAAGAGTTGCTCACCAGATCAGAAATGCTCATGGCTGCGGTGGGCCGGACGGAAGCATGGGTATACCATGTTGCTTTCCCTGAAGGGAACAGATAATCCCAGTTTATAGAACATAGTGTAATATATGTGAGAACTTGGTACCAGTTTGCCCAGGGTCTCCGATAAGTCGCCCTAAAGGCTCGGCTCTGAAGACCATATGGTTAAAAATATTTTAAAGCCACTTGGCCACATGGTAGTTGCCCACTTCTGCAAAGTATGGTAAATTCACTCTGTAGGGGGTCGTCCCACTGGGAACACAAATGTTTACACTTTCGCCCCTGTGCCTGGTGGCAGAGGCCAAACCTGGGTCATTTCAGAGGATTCTCCACCGAATTTTTGGAGAGGTGCCTGCCTTTGACTTGAAGCTCCATACAAGCTGGGACCTCAGGCTATTAGCAGGTTGTTCTTTCTCAGGCAGGTTGTTCTTTCTCCACCCTCATACCATGAAGAATTTGTTAAGGAACAGGATCCCTTTGATGTGAGCTATAGGAAGCAAGGTTTCCCGAGAGTGCTCCCTTACTGACCAGAAGTTATCCCTCATGTGGAACACATGAAGTGATTACTTTTGAGGCTTGCAAACCCAGACACTCTATCTCTTTGGCCTTTGGAAGCTAAGTGAAACTAACAAAGTGGGTTCAAGACCCATGGGTGAAAAGATGTTCATGCCTCCCAACAGAGGGTATGTTGAAACGTGTCGCTCATCCAAGTGCAGAAGTCCGTTACGGGCCATAGGATAGAAACGTGATGCCTGCCTATAGAAATCCCTGGAGTGGTCCGTACTGAAAGTTTTATGCACCAGGTGGTTTCTTCTCCATAACCAAATGGCATGCATTGGTAATGGATATGTGCTCCAGCGCCTAGCAGTGTGTGTGAAGCCATGTGTTTGGCAAAACTTTATTGATGGGCTGGCAAATGTTTCCCAGTTATGGGAAATGGGTATGTGCCCTTCTTGCTAGGTGAAATGTATGTTACGCACTTTGCCCCTTCTGGATTTGGAGTTTTGCCAGAGTTCAAGACAAGGAGCCAATTATTTTGGAGACCTGGAAATAGCACTTTCGCAGGGGTGGCTTCATGCTACCCCGTGTTCCCCGTATTCCATATTCGAAATGGACTAAAAGAAACCTTGGGTAGAAAGCACTGGCAGGCTCGCCGCAGATGGGATGTGTACCTGCAACTGATTAAGTAGAGAACAGCAATGTGATACCCAGAAATCATTCGGGAATGGCCAGTTCTCATCCAGCTTGTTCCAAGCAGGTTTTGAAAGGTTTGCGCACCTTTCCTCAACACACCAACCACGAGTTCATTCTCACATGCTATGCTCCGTGTTTCTCAAGGTGATATGGAATGAACGCCTTTCAGACTGCATAAGAAGGGAGTTTCTCACACGGTAAATGTCATGTGTACTGACAGCCTAGATGAAGATAATTTTTTTTTTTTTTTTGCTGTACGCGGGCCTCTCACTGTTGTGGCGTCTTCCATTGCAGAGCACAGGCACCGGACGCACAGGCCCAGCAGCCATGGCTCACGGGCCCAACCACTCTGCGGCATGTGGGATCCTCCCGGACCGGGGCACGAACTGTTGTCCCCTGCACCGGCAGGCGGACTCTTAACCACTGCGCCACCAGGGAAGCCCGAAGATAATTTCTTATACAGTTGTCGTTCAGTGTATTGGGAACGGGACTCAGGTCGTGACAGCACATAGTGTCTTTGGTCTGAGGTATCCTCTGTCACTGTGCTGCATCAGCTCCCTTAAAACGGTGTGCTAACATAGAGCCACAAAAAGAGAATAGCCAGAGAAAGCAGGTTGATGCACATCACGAAGAACCCTTGCAGATTTCCAATACCAAGCCCTGTGTAGACAGCTGGCTCTCCAAGTGTTTCGCCCAAGTGGGCTCCTTCAACACTAGAGGTCACACTGAGTTCAGTGACCCCTGAATTGAAGAGGGCTGTGAGTTATAAACGTATCATTTGTACATGCTTCTTGGAAGTGGAGTGTAGCAACGGGTGCTCAAGGGCACGGGACGAGAAAGCCTTCCCAAAACAGGTTGCAGGGTGCTGCTCCTACATGGAATTCCCGTGTTTGTTCATTGCTGTGTGCGAGAGAGAAATCCTATGTTCGTGTTTGTTCCCTCAGTGCGGGAAGTCATTGAGTGAGGCTTGCGGTAACTTATGTTCACAAAAATCGTTCCAATCACAGGAGGGAACATTACGAACACTTCTTGGCACGGTGACCTCAAGTCCTTTGCAAAGGATGGCTTTCCCGTTGCAGGGGAGACGAGTTGCTGCCCAGCTCAGAAATGCTCATGAGTGAGGTGGGCTAGACGGAAACATAGGTATACCATGTTCCTTTCCCTGCAGGAAACACATGGCGCAAGGTTCCAAAATATAGTGTAATCCCTGCGAGAACTGGGGTACCCGGTTTGCACAGGGGTTCCCATAATTCGCGCTAAGGGCTCTATCTGATGCCGACAAGGTGCAAAAGTTTTAAATGCACTTGGCTACGTGCTGGTTGCCCACCTCTGCAAAGTATGGTAATTTCACTCTGTAGGGGTTCTTCCCACTGGGAACACAAATTTCATTCACACTTTCGCCTCTGCGACTAGTGGCAGAGGCAAAACCTGGGTCATTTCATAGGCTTCTCCCCTGAGAATTTGGAGAGGCGCCTGCCTTTGACTTGATGCTGCAGAGAAGCAGAGACCTCAGGCCCAGGGCAGACTGTGCTGTGTCCATCCTCATACCACGAAGAATTTCCTAAGAAACGGGATTCCTTTGATGTCAGCTCTCGGAACCAAGGTTTCCTGAGACTGCTCCTTTAGTGACCCAAAGCTAACCCTCATTTGGGACACATAAAGAGATTACTTTGAACCTTCCAAACCCAGATACTCTATCTCTTTGGTCTTTGGTAGCTTAGCAAAGCTAACAAAGTGGGCTCAAGTCCCATGGGTGAAAGGAGGCTCATACCTCTCAACAGAGGGCAGGATGAAACGTGTTTCTCCTAGAAGGAGTGCGGAAGTCCCTTACGGGCTACAGGATAGAAACGTGATGCACACTGATAGAAATCCGTGGATTGGTCCCATACTGAATGTGTCATGCACTGGGTGGTTTCTTCTATATACCCGAACTGCCAGTATCAATAATGAACATGTGCCCCTGTGCCTGGCAGTGTGTGTGAAGCCACGTGTTTGGCAAAACCTTACTGATGGCCTGGCAAAAGTATTCCTGTTGATTGAAATGTGTATGTGCCCTTCAATTTATGTGAAAGGTATGTTACCCATTTTGCCCATTTTGGATTTGCAGTTTAGCCACGGAGTTTAAGAAAAGGAACCAATTATTTTGGAGACATGGAAATAACACTTTCGCAGAGGTACATTCATTAGTGCCCCGAGTTCTGCGTTCCATATTAAAAATGGAATAAATGAAGCCTTGGGCAGAAAGCACAGCAAGGCTAGTTCTCCACACGGCATGTGCACGTGCAATTGACAAGCTAGGGGACAGCAATGTGCTACCCATGATCCTTTCGGGATTGGCCAGTTCTCATCCAACTTGTTCCGAGTAGGTTCAGAAAAGTTTGCGCCCCTTTTCCCAACACGCCAACCACGAGTTCATTCAAACAGTGCTATGCTGCATTTTTCTCAAAGTGATAGCGAATGACAGCCTCTCAGACTGCATAGGAAGTGATTTTCTCACAGGGTAAATGGGATGTTTACCTTACAGGCTAGATGAAGAAAATTTCATATGCAGTTGTCATTCAGTGTATTGGGAACAGGACGCTTGTCATGGTAGCACATAGTGTCTTTGGTCCCAGACAACCCCTTGCACAGTGGTGCATCAGCTCCCTTTGAACGCTTTGCTAACATTGAGCCATCTAAGGGGAATAGCAGGAGAAAGCAGGTTGACGAGCATCACAAAAAGCCTTGGAGATTTCCAGTACCAAGCCCTGGGGAGACAGAGAGATCTGAAAGCATCTCATCCAAGAGGGTTCCTTCAACACTAAAGGTCATACTGAGTGCAGTGAAACCTGCAGTGAAGAGTGATATGACTGTAAAACGTATCATTTGCACCTGCTTCTTGGAAGTGGAGAATAGGAAATGGTGCGCAAGTGGATGGAAAGAAAAAGTTTTCCCACCGAAAGTTGCAACGTGTTGCTACTACATTGATTTCCGGGGTTTGTTCATTGCTGTGTGAGAGAAAGACATCCTGGGTTCGTGTTTGTTCAGAGTGCCTGAAGTCCTTACTGAGTGAGGCTTAATGTGACCTGTATTCACACTGATCAGTTCTGACAACAAGAGGGAACATTTCAAACACTTATTGGCACTGTGGGCTCTAGTCCAGTTCAAGGGAGGCTTTTCCCGTAGCATGGGAATAGTTATTCCCCATTTCATGAATGCTTATGACTGAGGTGGGCCTTACGGAAACATGATATACCATGTTGCTTTCCCTGCAGGAAACAGTCCAAGTTCTAGAAGATAGTGTAATCTATGCAAAAACTGTGTTATCCAGTTTGCCAGGGACTCCCATAAGTTGCGCTAAGGGCTTGGTTCTGAAGCCCACATGGTGCAAAAGCTTTTTAAGGCACTTGGCCATGTGCTCATTTCCCACAACTGCAGTGTATGGTAATTTCACTCTGTAGGTGGATGGCGCTCAGGGAACAGAAATTTCGTTCACCCCTTTACCCCTGAGCATAGTGCCAGAGGCAAACCTGGGTCATTTTAGAGGCTTCTCCACCGAGGTTTTGGATAACTGTCTGCCTTTGACTTGAAGCTGCACACAAGCCTTGAACTCAGGTCCAGGGCCACTTTGTGCTTTCTCCTCCCTCACACCATGCAGACTTTCCTAAGGAATGGTATCACGTTGATATCAGCTCTCAGAACTAATGTTTTCCAAGAGTGCTCCTTTAGTGACCAGAATCCATCCCTCATGTGAGACACATGCAGCGATTAGTTTCAAACCTTCCAAATGCAGAAACTCCATGTCTTAGGTCTTGGAAGCTGAGTGAACCTAACAAAGTGGGCTCAAGTCCCTTGGGCAAAAAGAGGCTGATGCTGCTCAAAAGAGGGCATGTTGAAACGTGTTGTTCTTAAAAGGAGTACAGACGTCTATTACATTCCACATGATAAAAGAGTAAATCAGGCTGATACATACCGCTGGAGTGGTCCCCTACTGAGAGTGACATGCACTGGGTGGTTTCTTCTACATACTTGAACCCAACGTATCTGTAACGGACATGTGCCCCTGCGCCTGGTGGTGTTGTGAAGCCACGTGTTTGGCAAAGCATTACTGATGGATTGGCAAAACTGTTCCCCTTATGGGAAATATATATGGGCCCTTTAAGCTAGGTGAAATTTATGTTACCCATTAAGCCTTCCTGGATTTGGATTTTAGCCACAGAATTCCATAGAAAGAGCCAGTATTTAGGAGACCCAGAAATAGCACTTTTTCAGAGGTGCCTTCATGTTGTCTTGAGCTCTGTGTTCTGTATTCAAAATGGAATAAATGAAGTCTTGTGCAGAAACATGGCAAGGTTCGTTCCCCAGATGGGATGTGCATGTGCAACTGACGAGATAGAAGAAAGCAATGTGATACACACGATTCTTTCTGGATTGGCCAGTTGTCAGCCAGCTTGCTCCAACCAGGTTCTGAAATTTTGCGCCCCTTTGCCCACACGCCAACCACGTGTTTAAACCAACCATGCTATGCACTGTGTTTCTCAAGGTGATATGGAATGACAGCCTTTCAGACAGAATAAGAAGGGAGTTTCTCACAGGGCAAATGGGATGTGTACCTCACAGGTTAGATGAAGAAAATTTCATATGCAGTTTTCGTTCAGTGTATAGGGAACAGGACACAGGTTGGGCGAGCACATAGTGTCTTTTGTCAAAACAATCTCCGGCAGTGTGATGCATCGGCTCACTTAAAAGGCTTTGCACCCATACAGCCATCTAAAGAGAATAGCAGGAGAAAGCAGGTTGACGAACATCACAACGAAGCCTTTCAGATTTCCAATACGAAGCCCTGTGGAGAGAGATGTGTCTGCAAGCCTTTCACGAAAAAGGGTTCCTTTAACAATAGAAAGTCATACCGAGTGCAGTGACACCTACGGTGATGAGTTCTGTAAGTTAAAACGTATCATTTGTACATGCTTCTTGAAAGTGGAACACAGCAAATGGTGCTCAAGAGGACGGGTTGAGAAAGCCTTGCAAAAACATGTGCAAGGTGCTGCTCCTTAATTGGAAGGCAAGGTGCAAAAAGCTTTGAAAGACATTTGGTCCCGTGCTGGTTGCCCACCTCTACAAAGTATGGTAATTTCACTCTGTAGGTGGACAGCCGATGTGAAACACAATTTTCGTTCACTCGTTTACCTCTAAGCCTATTGGCAGAGGCAAAAACTGGGTCATTTCAGAGGCTTCTCTACCGAGCATTAGGAGAGGCGCCGGCATTGATATGAAACATCACACAAGTAGGGACTTCAGGCCCATGAGTAGCTGGTTTCCACGCTCATACCATGAAGACTTTCATAAGGAAAGGGATCACTTTGATGTCAGCTCTCAGAACTACGGTTTCCCGAGAGTGCTCCTTTAGTGACCAGAAGAAATCCCACGTAAGGGACACATGCAGCAATTACTTTTGAACCTTACAAACCCAGACACTCTATCACCTATGTCTTTGGAAGCTGAGCAAAGCTAAAAAAGTGGGCTCAAGTCTCACGGGCGAAAAGATGCTCATGCCTCTCCACAGAGGGCATGTGGAAACGTTTTTCTCCTCGAAGGAGTGCAGAGGTCCCTTACGGGCTATAGGATAGAAACGTGATGGAGGTTGATAGAAATTCTGAAGTGGTCCCATACTGAAAGTGTCATGCACTGGGTGGTTTCTTCTACATACCTGAGCAGCACGTATCAGTACCGGACATGTACCACTGTGTTGCACGGGTTGTGTGAAGCCACATGTTTGACAAAATCTTATCATGGCCTGGAAAATGTGTCACCCTTATGGGAAATGGGCATGTGCCCTTGAAGCTAAGTAAAAAGCATGTTAACCATTTGGCCCTTTCTGGATTTGGTGTTTAGCCACGGAGTAACAGACATGGAGCAAATTATTTGGGAGACCTGGAAATATCACTTTCCCAAAGGGGTCTTCATGCTGCCCTGAGCACTGTATTCCATATGCAAAATGGAATAAAAGAAGTCTTGTTTGGAAACCACATCCAGGCTCGTTTCCCAAATGGGATGTGCATGTGCAACTGAAGACCAGAGGAAAGCAATGTGGTACCCAAGATACTTTCAGGATTGGCCAGTTCTCACCCAGCTTTTCAAAGAGGGTTCTGAAAGGTTTTTGCCCCTTTTCCCAACACGTCAACCACCAATTCCTTCAAACAGTGCTACGCTCTGTGTTATTCAAGGTGCTATGGAATGACAGCCTTTGAGACTGCATAGGAAAGTAGATTTTCTAATGGCAAGTGGGATGTGTACCTGCCAGCTTAGATGAAGAAAAAGTCATATACAGATTTTGTTCAGTGTATGGGGAATAGATCCAGGTCAGGCGAGTACATAATGTTTTATTCACAGACATCCTCTGGCACAGTGGTACATCAGCTCCCTTAAAATGTTTTGCTCACATAGAGCCATCGAAAGAGCATAGCAGGAGTAATCAGGTTGATGCACATCACAAGGAAGGCGTGCAGATTTCCTATATGAATGCCTGTGGAGACAGATGGGTCTGCAAGTGTTTCACACAAGAGGGTTCCTTCAACAATGGAAGGTCATACAGAGTTCAGTGACACCTGTGGTGATGAATGCTGTGAGTGAAAAACATATCATTTGTACATGCTTCTTAGAAGCGGAGAGAAGCCAATGGTGCTGAAGTGGACGGGACGAGAAAGCCTTTCAAATCCTTGTTTCAAAGTGCTGCTCCTACATTGAAGGCAGGGGTTGGTTCATTGCTGCGTACGAGAAAGAAATCCTGGGTTCGTGTTTGTTCCTTAAGTGTGGAAAGTCCTTATTGAGTGAGGCTTGAGGTGACCTGGGTTCACACAAATTGGTTCTGATCATAGGAGGGAACATTGCAAACTCTTCTTGGCACTGTGTCCTCAAGTCCATTGCACGGGATGCCTTCCCCAGGGAATCAGAAACAAGTTTCTCCCCAGCTCAGAATGCAAATGACTGTGATGGGCCGGATAGAAACAATGGTAAGTCCATGTTGCTTTCCGTGCAGGAAAATATCAGAACGGTCTAGAACGTAGTCAAAAATATGCGAGAACTGTCGTACCCGGTTTGCACAGGGGCTCTCCTAAGTCGCGCTAAGGGCTCGTTTCTGAAGCCTACATGGTGCTAAAGCTTTTAAAGGCACTTGGCCCCGTGCTGGTTGCCCACCTATGCAAAGTATGGTCATTTTACTCTGTAGGTGGACAGCTCACGTGGAACACAAATTTCATTCACTCCTTGACCCTTGAACCTAGTGGCAGAGGCAAAATATGGGTCATTTCAGAGTCTTCACCACGACGCATTTGGCGAGGTGCTGACCTTTGACTTGGAGCCCCCACAATAGCACGGACCTCAGGCCCAGGGGCAGCTTCTGCTCTCTCTGCCCTCATATGATGAAGACTATCCTAAGGAACAGGATCCCTTTGATGTCACTGCTCGGAAGCACTATTTCTCGAGAGAGCTTCTTTAATGACCAGAAGCTATCCCTCGTGTGGGACACACGCAGGGAAACTTTCGAAACTTCCAAACCCTGGCGCTTTACCTCGTAAGTCTTTCAAAGCTGAGTCAAGCTAACAAAGTGGGCTGAAGTCCCACGGGTGAAAAAAAGCTCATGCTTTCCAAAGAGGGCATGCTGAGACGTGTTGCTCCTAGAAGGAGTGCAGAAGTCCGTTACGGGGTATAGGATAGAAAGGTGATGCAGGCTGATAGAAATCCCTGGAGTGGTGTTATACTAAAAGTGTCATGCACTCGGTGGTTTCTTCTACATACCCATAGAGAACGTATCGGTAACGGACATGTGCCCCTGCGCCTGGTGGGGTGTGTGAAGCCATGTACCTCACAAAACCTTACTGATGTCCTGGCAAAAGTGTTCCCATTACGGTAAATGGGTATGTGCCCTTCAAGGTAAGTGAAAAGTATGTTACGCATTTGGCCCTTTCTGGATTTGAAGTTTAGCCACGGAGTTCCAGACAAGGTGGAAATTTTTTGGGGAACCTGGAAAAAGCACTTTCTCAGAGGTGGCTTCATGTTGACCAGAGCTCTGTGTTCCATATTCAAAATGGAATAAAAGAATCCCTGTGCAGAAAGCACGGCCAGGCTGGTTCCCCACATGGGATGTGCACATGCAACTTTTGAGCCAGAGTAAAGCAATTTGATACCCACTATCTTATCGCGATTGTCCAGTTCTAATCCAGCTTTTCCCAAGCAGCTTCTGAAAGCTTTGTGCCCCTTTTCCCACTACCCCAACCACCATTTCATGGAGACAATGTTACGCACCATGTTTCTCAAGGTAATAGGGAATGACAGTCTTTCTGGCTGCATAGGAAGGAAGTTTCTCACAGGGCAAATGGGATGTGTACCTGACAGACTACGTGAAGAAAATTTCATATGCAGAATTCGTTCAGTGTATATGGAACTGGACGCAGGTTGGGCGAGCACGTCTTTTGTCTCAGACATCCTCTGGCACTGTGGTGCATCGGTTCACTTAAAATGCTTTGCTCATATAGAGCCATCTAAAGAGAATAGTAGGAGAAAGCAGGTTGATGCACATCACAAAGAAGCCTTGCAGGTTTCCAATAAAAAGGACTGTGGATACAGATAGGTCTGCAACATTTCGCCCAAGAGGGTTCCTTCAACAACAGAAGGTCATACCAAGTGCAGTGACACCTGCAGTGATGAGAACTGTGAGATAAAAACGTATCATTTTACCTGCTTATTTGAAGTGGAGAGTAGCAAAGGGCGTTCAAGTGGACGGGAGGATAAAGCCTTTCAAAAACAAGTGACAAGGTGCTGCTCCTATATTGAAGGTAGGGGTTGGTTCATTGCTGTGTGCGGGAAAGAAATCCTGGGTCGTGTTTGTTTCTTGAGTGCAGGACGTCCTTATTGAGTGAAGCTTGTACTCACACAAAGAGGTTCTGATCATAGGAAGGAACATTGCAAACTCTTCTTGGCACTCTGGCCACTAGTGTATTGCAAGGGATGCCTTCCCTGTGACATGCGAAACGAGTTTCTCACCAGCTCAGAAATGCATATGACTGAGGTGGGCTAGATGAAAGCAATGGTAAATCCATGTTGCTTTCCGTGCAGGAAACCCATAGGCCAAGGGTCTATAAAGTAGTGAAACCTATGCGAGAATAGTGGTAGCTAGTTTGCACAGGGAAGCAAATAATTCATGCTCAGAGCTCGGTTCTGAAGCACACACAGTGCAAAAACTTTTAAAGGCACTTGGGGATGTGCTGGTTGCCCACCTCTGCAAAGTATGCTAATTTCACTCTATATATGGTCAGCCCAGGTGGAACAAATTTTCGTGCACCTTGACCCTTGAGACTTGTGGCAGAGGAAAAATCTGGGTCATTTCAGAGGCTTTTCCGAAGAGCTTTTGGGGAGGTGCCGACATTTGACTTGGAGCTCCACAAAAGCAGGGATGTCAGACCTAGGGGCAGCTCCACCCTCATGCCATGAAGACTGTCCAAAGGAACGGGATCCTTTGATGTAAGCTCTTGGAAACACGGTGTCCCAAGAGGGCTCCTATAGTGACCAGAAGCTATCCCTCGTGTGGCACATATGAAGAAATTACTTTCGAACTTTCCAAACCAAGACACTCTTTTTGGTCTGTCGAAGCTGAGCAAAGCTAAGAAATTTGGATCAAGTCCCACGGGTGAAAACAGGTTCATGCTTCACAACAGAGGGCATGTTGAGACGTGTTGCTCCTAGAAGGAATGCCGAAGTCCATAATGGGTTATAGGATAGAAACGTGATGCAGGCTGATAGTTATAGGATAGAAACGTGATGCCTGGAGTGGTCCCATACTGAAAGTGTTAATCACTGGCTGGTTTCTTCTACATACCCGAACTGCACGTATTGGTAACCGCCAAGTGCCCCTACGCCTGAAACCACGTGTTTGGCAAAACCTTACTGATGACCTGGTAAAAGTTTGCCCCTTATGGGAAATGGGTACGTGCCCTTCAAGCTGGGTGAAATGTATGGACCTTTGGACCTTTCTGGATTTGGAGTTTAGCCCCAGAGTTCCAGAAATGGAAGCAAATTATTTGGGAGACCTGGAAATAGCACTTCCGTAGAGACGCCTTCATGCTGTCCCACGCTCTGTGTTCCATATTCAAAATGCACTAAAGGAAACCTAGGACGGAAAGCAAGGCCAGGTTTGTTCCCCAGATGGGATGTGCTCATACAACTGACGAGCCAGAGGAAAGCATGCGACACAAACGACACCATTGGGAGTGACCAGTTCTCATCCAGCTTTTTCCTAGCAAGTTCTTAAAGGTTTAGCCCATTCCCAAAACGCTAACCACCAGTTCACATTCAAACTGGACTCCATACTGTGTTTCTCAAGGTGATGTGGAATGACACCCTTTCAAACTGCATAGGAAGGAAGTTTCTCTCAGGGCAAAAGTGTTGTGCACCTGACAGGCTAGATGAAGAAAATTTCATATGCAGATTGTGCTCACTGTATGGGGAACAGGATGCAGGTCGGGCGAGCACATAGTGTCATTTGTCACAGACATCCTCTGGCACTGTGGTGCATTGCCTCCCTTAAAAGGCTTTGCTCGGGGGATGAGGGGAAGATGGCGGAAGAGTAAGATGTGAAAATCACCTTCCTCCCCACAGATATATCATAAATACATCTACACGTGGAACAACTCCTACAGAACACGTATTGAACGCTGGCAGAAGACCTCAGACCTCCCAAAAGGCAAGAAACTCCCCACGTACCTGGGTAGGGGAAAAGAAAAAAGAATAAACAGAGGCAAAAGGATAGGGACGGGACCTGCACCATTGGGAGGGAACTGTGGAGGAGGAAAGGTTTCCACACACTAGAAAGCCCCTGAGCGGGTGGAGACTGCGGGTGGCAGAGGGGGAAGCTTTGGAGCCACAGAGAAGAGCACAGCAACAGGGGTGCGGAGGGCAGAGTGGAGAGATTCCTGCACAGAGGATCGGTGCTGACCAGAACTCACCAGCCCAAGAGGCTTGTCTGCTCACCGCCGGGGTGGGTGGGGCTGGGAGCTGAGGCTCCAGCTTCAGTTGGAGCACAGGGAGAGGACTGGGGTTGGCGGCGTGAACACAGCATGCAGGGAGTTAGTGAACCGTGGCTAGCCAGGAGGGAGTCCAGGGAAAGTCTGGACCTGCTGAAGAGGCAAGAGACTTTTTCTTCCCTCTTTGTTTCCTGGTGCGTGAGGAGAGGGGATTAAGAGCACTGCTTAAAGGAACTCCAGAGACGGGCATAAGATGCTAAGGCTGCTGCTGCCGCCACCAAGAAGCCTGTGTGTGAGCACAGGTCTCTATCCACACCCCCATTCCGGGGAGCATGTGCAGCCCACCACTGCCAGGGTCCCAGGATCCAGGGAAAACTTCCCCAAGTGAACGCACATCGCGCCTCAGCCTGGTGCAACGTCACGCCGGCCTCTGCCACCACAGTCTCGCCCCGCCCTCCATGCCCCTCCCTCCCTCCACCTGAGTGAGCCAGAGTTCCCGAAGCAGCTGCTCCTTTAAACCCTTCCTGTCTGAGCGAAGAACAGACGCCCTCCAGCGACCTACACTCACAGGTGGGGCCAAATCCAAAGCTGAGCCCCTGGGAGCTGTGAGAACAAAGAAGAGAAAGGGAAATCTCTCCCAGCAGCCTGAGAAGCAGTGGATTAAAATTCCAAAATCTACTTGATGGACCCTGTATCTGTGGAATACATGAATAGACAACGAATCATCCCAAATTGAGGAGGTGGACTTTGAGAACAAGATATATTATTTTTCCCCTTTTCCTCTTTTTGTGAATGTGTATGTGTATTCTTCTGTGTGAGATTTTGTCTGTATAGACTTGCTTCCACCATGTGTCCTAGGATTCTGTCCATCCGTATTTTTTATTTGTTTTCTTTCTTAGTAATTATTATTTAATAACATTATTTTATTTTACTTTTTCTTTCTTTCTTTCTTTCCTTCCTTCCCTCCTTTAGACAACGAATCTTCCCAAACTGAGGAGGTGGACTTTGAGAGCAAGATTTATGATTTTTTTTCCCCTTTTCCTCTTTTTGTGAGTGTGTATGTGTATGCTCCTGTGTGAGATTTTGTCTGTATAGTTTTGCTTCCACCATTTGTCCTAGGGTTCTATCCGTCCATTTTTTTTTCTTAATAATTATTTTTTTATTTTAATAACTTTATTATATATTACCTCACTTTATTTTATTTTACTTTATCTCCTTGCTTTCTTTCTCTTTTTTGGTCCTTCCCTCCTTCCTTACTTCCCTCCTCCCTCCCTCCTTCCCTCCCTCCATCCCTCCCTACTTTCTTTCTTTCTTTGTTTCTTTCTTCTTTCTTTCTATTTCTACTAATTCTTTCTACTGTTTCTCCATTTTATTCTGAGCCATGCGGATGAAAGGCTCTTGGTGCTGCAGCCAGGAGTCAGTGCTGTGCCTCTGAGGTGGGAGAGCCAACTTCAGGACAGTGGTCCACAAGAGACCACCCAGGTCCAGATAATATCAAATGACGAAAATCTCGCAGAGATCTCCAGCTCAACACCAGCACCCAGCTTCACTCAACGACCAACAGGCTACAGTGCTGGACACCCTAAGCCAAACAACTAGCAAGACAGAAACAAACCCCACACATTAGCAGAGAGGCTGCCTAAAATCATAGTAAGTCCACAGACATCCCAAAAGACACCACCAGACGTGACCCTGCCCACGAGAAAGACCAGATCCAGCCTTATCCACCAGAACACAGGCACTAGTCTCCTCCACCAGGAAGCCTACACAACACACGGAACAAACCTTAGCCCTGGGGACAGACACCAAATACAACGGGAACTACGAACCTGCAGCCTGCAAAAGGGAGACCGCAAACACAGTAAGATAAGCAAAATAAGAAGACAGAAAAACACACAGCAGATGAGGGAGCAAGATAAAAACCCACCAGACCTAACAAATGAAGAGGAAATAGGCCATCTACCTAAAAAGGAATTCAGAATAATGATAGTAAAGGTGATCCAAAATCTTGGAACTAGAATAGACAAAATGCAAGAAATATTTAAGGACATAGAAGAATTAAGATGAAACAAACAATGATGAACAGCACAATAAATGAAAATAAAAATGCTCCAGACGGGGTCTATAGCAGAATAACTGAGGCAGAAGAACGTATAAGTGACCTAGAAGATAAAATAGTGGAAATAACTACTGTAGAGCAGAATAAAGAAAAAAGAATGAAAAGAAATAAGGACAGTCTCAGAGACCTCTGGGAAAATAATAAATGCACCAACACTCGAATTATAGGGGTTCCAGAAGAAGAAGAGAAAAAGAAAGGGACTGAGAAAATATTTGAAGAGATTATAGTTGAAAATTTTCCTAATATGGGAAAGGAAATAATCAAGTCCAGGAAGCACAGAGAGTCCCAAACAAGATAAATCCAAGAAGAAATACACCAAGACACATATTAATCAAACTGTCAAAAATTAAATACAAAGAAAACATATTAAAAGCAGCAGGGGAAAAATAACAAATAAAACACAAGGGAATCCCCATAAGGTTAACAGCTGATCTTTCAGCAGAAACTCTGCAAGCCAGAAGACAATGGTAGGAAATACTTAAAGAGATAAAGGATAAAAACCTGCAACCAAGATTACTCTACCCAACAAGGATGGCATTCAGATTTGATGGAGAAATTAAAAATTTTACAGACAAGCAACAGCTGAGAGAGTTCAGCACCACCAAACCAGCTTTACAACAAATGCTAAAGGAACTTCTCTAGGCAAGAAACACAAGAGAAGGAAAACACCTACAATAACGAACCCAAAACAATTAAGAAAACGGGAATAGGAACACACATATGGATAATTACCTTAAATGTAAATGGACTAAATGCTCCCACCAAAAACACAGATTGACTGAAGGGATACAAAAACAAGACCCATATATATGCTGTCTACAAGAGACCCACTTCCGACCTAGAGATACATACAGACTGAAAGTAAGGGGATGGAAAATGGTATTCCATGCAAATGGAAATGGAAAGAAAGCTGGAGTAGCAGTTCTCATATCAGACAAAATAGACTTTCAAATAAAGACTATTAGAAGAGACAAAGAAGGACACTACATAATGAGCAAGGGATTGATCCAAGAAGACGATATAACAATTTTAAATATTTATGCCCCAACATAGGAGCACCTCAATACATTAGGCAAATACTAACAGCCATAAAAGGGGAAATCGACAGTAACACATTCATAGTATGGGACTTTAACACCACACTTTCAGAAATGGACAGATCATCCAAAATGAAAATAAATAAGGAAACACAGCTTTAAATGATACATTAAACAAGATGGTATTTATAGAACATTCCATCCAAAAACAACAGAATACACATTTTTCTCAAGTGTTCACGGAACATTCTCTTGGGTAGACCATATTTTGGGTCACAAGTCAAGCCTTGGTAAATTTAAGAAAATTGAAATCGTATCAAGTATCTTTTCTGACCACAATGCTATGAGACTAGGTATGAATTAAGGAAAAGATCTGTAAAAACTACAAACACATGGAGGGTAAAAAATACACTACTTAATAATGATCACTGAAGAAATCAAAGAGGAAATAAAAGAAATACCTAGAAAGAAATGACAGTGGAGACACCATGACCCAAATCCTGTGGGATGCAGCAAAAGCAGTTCTACGAGGGAAGTTTATAGCAATACAATCATACCTTAAGAAAAAGGAAATATCTGGAAGAAACAACCTAAACTTGCACCTAAAGCAACTAGAGACAGAAGAAGAAAAAACCCCAAAGGTAGCAGAAGGAAAGAAATCATAACAATCAGATAAGAAATAAATGAAAAAGAAATGAAGGAAATGATAGCAAAGATCAGTAAAACTTAAAGCTGGTTCTTTGAGAAGATAAACAAAATTGATAAACCATTAGCCAGACTCATCAAGAAAGAAAGGGAGAAGACTCAAGTCAATAGAATTAGAAAAGAAAAAGGAGAATTAACAACTGACACTACAGAAATACAAAAGATCATGAGCGATTACTACAAGAAACTCTATGCCAATAAAATGGACAACCTGGAAGAAATCGACAAATTCTTAGCAATGCACAAGCTGCCAAGAGTGAATCAAAAGCAATAGAAAATATGAACAGACCAATCACAAGCACTGAAATCGAAACTGTGACTAAAAAATCTTCCAACAAACAAAAGCCCAGGACCAGATGGCTTCACAGGCAAATTCTATCATTTAGAGAAGAGCTAACACCTATCCTTCTCAAACTCTTCCAAAGCATAGCAGAGGCAGGAACACTCCCAAACTCATTCTACAAGGCCACCATCACCTTGATACCAAAACCAGACAAGGATGTCACAAAGAAAGAAAACTACAGGCCAATATCACTGATGAACATAGATGCAAAAATCCTGAACAAAATACTAGGAAACAGAATCCAACAGCATATTAAAAGGATCATACACCATGATCAAGTGGGGTTTATTCCAGGAATGCAAGGATTCTTCAATATACGGAAATCATTCAATGTGATAAACAATATTAAAATATCGAAGGAGAAAAACCATATGATCATCTCAATAGGTGCAGATAAAACTTTCCACAAAATTCAACACCATTTTATGATAAAAACATTGCAGAACGTAGGCATAGAGGGAACTTTCCTCAACATAAAAAAGGTCATATGTGACAAACCCACAGCCAATATCATCCTCAATGGTGAAAAACAAAGCATTTCCACTAAGATCAGGAACAAGACAAGGTTGCCCATTCTTACCACTCTCATTCAACATAGTTTTGGAAGTTTTAGCCACAGCAATCAGAGAAGAAAAGGAAAGAAAAGGAATCCAAATCGGAAAAGAAGTAAAGCTGTCACTCTTTGCAGATGACGTGATACTATATAAAGAGGATCCTAAAGATGCTACCAGAAAACTACCTGAACTAATCAATGAATTTGGTAAAGTAGCAGGATACAAAATGAATGCACAGAAATCTCTTGCATTCTTATGCACTAATCATGAAAAATCTGAAAGTGAAATTAAGAAAACACTCCCATTTACCATTGCAACAAAAATAATAAAATATCTAGGAATAAACCTACCTAAGGAGACAAAAGACCTGTATGCAGAAAATTATGACACTGATGAAAGAAATTAAAGATGATCCAAATAGATGGAGAGTTATGCCATGTTCTTGGATTGGAAGAATCAACATTGTGAAAATGACTCTACTACCGAAAGCAATCTACGGATTCAATGTAATCCCTATCAAATTACCACTGGCATTTTTCACAGAACTACAACAAAAAATTTCACAATTTGTATGGAAACACAAAAGACCCCGAATACCCAAAGCAATCTTGAGATCGAAAAACTGAGCTGGAGGAATCAGGTTCCCTGACTTCAGACTATACTATAAAGCTACAGTAATCAAGACCTTATGGTACTGGCACAAAAACATAAATAAGGATCAATGGAACAGGATAGAAAGCCCAGAGATAAATCCACGCACATGTGGTCACCTTATCTCTGATAAAGGAGGCAAGAATGTAAAGTGGAGAAAGGACAGCGTCTTCAATAAGTGCTGCTGGGAAAACTGGACACGTGTATGTAAAAGTATGAGATTAGAATACTCCCTAACACCATACACAAAAATAAGCTCAAAATGGATGAAAGACCTAAATGTAAGGCCAGAAACTAGCAAACTCTTAGAGGAAAACATAGGCAGAACAGAATATGACATAAATCACAGCAAGATCCTTTTTGACCCAACTCCTAGAGAAATGGAAATAAAAACAAAATAAGTAAATGGGACCTAATGAAACTTCAAAGCTTTTGCACAGCAAAGGAAACCATAAACAAGACCCAAAGACAGCCCTCAGAATGGGAGAAAATATTTGCAAATGAAGCAATTGAAAAAGGATTAATCTCCGAAATTTATAAGCAGCCCATGCAGCTAAATAACAAAAAAACAACCCCATCCAAAAATAGGCAGAAGACATATATAGAGTTTTCTACAAAGAAGATATGCAGACTGCCAACAAATACATGAATTAATGCTCAACATCATTAATCATTAGAGAAGTGCAAATGAAAACTACAATGAGATATCATCTCACACCAGTCAGAATGGCCATCATCAAAAAATCTAGAAACAATAAATGCTGGAGAGGGTGTGGAGAAAAGGGAACACTCTTGCACTGCTGGTGGGAATGTGAATTGGTACAGCCAATATGTAGGACAGTATGGAGGTTCCTTAAAAAACTACAAATAGAACTACCATATGTCCCAGCAATCCCACTACTGGGCCTATATCCTGAGAAAACCATAATTCAAAAAGAGTCATGTACCAAAATGTTCACTGCAGCTCTATTTACAATAGCCCAGAGATGGAAACAACCTAAGTGTCCATCATCAGATGAATGGATAAAGAAGATGTGACACATATATTCAATGGAATATTAGCCATAAAAACAAATGAAATTGAGTTATTTGTAGTGAGGTGGATGGACCTAGAGTCTGTCATACAGAGTGAAGTACGTCAAAAAGAGAAAGACAAATACCGTATGCTAATACATATATTATGGAATTTAAGAGAAAAAAGTTATGAAAAACCTAGGGTAAGACAGGAATAAAGACACAGACCTACTAGAGAATGGGCTTGAGGATATGGGGAGGGGAAGGGTAAGCTGTGAAAAAGCGAGAGGCATGGATATATATACACTATCAATGGTAAGATAGATAGCTACTGTGAAGCAGCCACATAGCACAGGGAGATCAGCTTGGTGCTTTGTGACCGCCTGGAGGGGTGGGATAGGGAGGGTGGGAGGGAGGGAGACGCAAGAGGGAAGAGATATGGGAACATATGTATATGTATAATGGATTCACTTTGTTGTAATGCAGAAACTAACACACCATTGTAAAGCAATTATACTCCAATAAAGATAAAAAAAAGATCCACCTCCTAAATAGGGTGGGGGAGTTAAAGTGAAAAAAAGAAAAAAAAAAAACGCTTTGCTCATCTAGTGCTACCTAAAGAGAATAGCAGGAGAAAGCAGGTTGAACACATTACAAAGAAGCCTTGCAGATTTCTAATACGAAAGCTTATGGCGACAGATGAGTCTGCAAGCGTTTCTCCCAAGAGTGTTCTTTCAGCAATGGATGGTCATACCGGGTGTAGTGACACCTGTGGTGATGAGTGCTGTGAGTTAAAAAACATATCGTTTGTACATGCTTCTTGTAAGTGGAGCTTAACAGAGGTTGCTCAAATGACGGGAGGAGAAAACCTTTCAAAAACAAGTTGCAATTTTCTGCTCCTACATTAAAGGCAGTGGTTGGTTCATTGTTGCATGCGGGAAAGAAATCCTGGGTTCATGTTTGTTCTTTCCAGGCAGAGGGTCCTTACTGAGGCTTGAAGTGACCTGTGTTCATACTAAGCGGTCCTGATAACCTGGGGGAACATTTCAGACTCTTCTTGGCACTGTGTTGTCATGTCCATTGCAAGGGCTGCCTTCCCCATGACATGGGAAATGTGTTTCTCCCCAGCTCAGAAATGCATAAGACTGAGGTGACTGCATAGAAGCAATGTTAAATCCTTGTTGCTTTCCATGCACGAAATACATAGGTCAAGGATCTAGAAAGTAGTGAAACCTATGCGAGAATTGTGGTACCCGGTTTGCACAGGGGCTCCCATAATTTGCGCTAAGGGCACGGTACTGAAGCCCACACGGTGCAAAAGCTTTTCAAGGCACTTGGCCACGTGCTGGTTGCCCCCCTCTGCAACGTATGGTAATTTCACTCTCTAGGTGGATGGCCCATGTGGAACACAAATTTCATTCACTCCTTGATTCCTGAGTCTAGTGGCAGGGGCAAAATCTGGGTCATTTAAGCGGCTTCTCCACCAAGTTTTTGGCGAAGAGCTGACCTATGACTTGGAGCTCCACTAAAGCAAGTACCTCAGGCCCAGGGGGAGCTTCTGCTTTCTCCATCCTCATACCATGAAGACTGTCCTAAGGCACGGGATCCCTTTGATGTCAGCACTTGGAACTACGGTTTCCCAAGAGATCTCCTTTAGTGACAGGAAGCTATCCCTCGTGTTGGACACATGCCGCGATACTTTCGAAACTTCCAAACCCACACACTGTTGCTCTTATGACTTTTGCACCTGAGTCAAGCTAACAAAGTGGGCTCAAGTCCCACAGGTGAAAAGGGCCTTATGCCTCTCCGCAGAGGGCATGCTGAGACTTGTTTCTCCTAAAAGGAGTGCAGAAGTCCGTTTACGGGTTATAGGATAGAAACGTGATGCAGGCTGATAGAAATCTCTAGAGTGGTCCCATACTGAAAGTGTCATGCACTGGGTAGTTTTTTCTACATACCTGAAAGGCACGTAATTGTATCGGACATGTGCCCCTGCACCTGGCTGGGTGTGTGAAGCCACGTGTTGGACAAAACCTTACTGATGGTCTGGCAAAAGTGTAACCCTTATGGAAATATGTATGTGCCCTTCAATCTAGGTGAATTGTACGCTACCCATTTGGCCCTTCCTGGATTTAGAGTTTAGCCACAGAGTTCCAGAGATGGAGCAAATTATTTGGGAGAACTTGAAATAGCACTTTAGCAGAGGTGCCTTCATGCTGCCCCGAGATCTGTGTTCCATAATCGAAATGGAATAAAAGAAACTTTGTGTGGAAAGCATGGCCAGGCTCATTCCCTAGATGGGATGTGCATGGGTAATTGACGAGCCAGAGGAAAGCAATGTGATACCCACGATTCTTTCGGCATTGGCCACTTCTCATCCTGCTTGTTCCATGCCGGTCCTTAAAGGTTTGCTCCCCTTTTCCCAACACACCAGCCACCAGTTCATTCAAACAGTGCTATGCACTGTGTTTCTCAAGGTGATATGTAATGCCAGCCTTTCAGACTGCATAGGAATGAAGTTTCTTCCAGGGCAAATGGGATGTGTACCTGAAAGGCTAGATGAAGATTATTTCACATTCACATTATGTTCAGTGTATGGGAAACAGGACCAAGGTTGGATGAGCACATCCTGTCTTTGTCACAGACGTCCTCTGGCACTGTGGTGCATCGGCTCCCTTAAAACGCTTGGCTCACATAGAGCCATCTAAAGAGAATAGCAGGAGAAAGCAGGTTGATGCACATCAAAAAGAAGCTTTGTAGATTTCCAATATGAAGGCTTGTGCCGACAGATGTGTCTGCAAGCATTTCGCCCAAGTGGGTTCCTTGAACAATGGAAGGTCATACCGAGTGCAGTGGCACCTGCGGTGATGACTGATGTGAGTTAAAAACCTATCATCTGTACATGCTTCTTGGATGTGGAGCAGAGCAAATGGTGCTCAAGAGGAGGGGAGAAGAAAGCCTTTCAAAAAGAAGTTGCAAGGTGCTGCTCCTATATTGAAGGCAGGAGTTGATTGCTGCACGTGGGAGAGAAACCCTGAGTTCGTGTTTGTTCCGTGAGTGTGGGAGGTCCTTATTCAGTGACGCTTGTGGTGGCCTGTGTTCACACAAAGCTGTTCCGATCACAGGGAGGAACATTGCAAAATCTTCTTGGCACTGTGTCCTCAAGCTCATTGCAAGGGCCACCTTCCCCATGGCATGGGATAAGAGTTTCTCCGCAGCTCAGAAATGCATATGACTGGGCTTCCCTGGTGGCGCAGTGGTTGAGAGTCCGCCTTCCAATGCAGGGGACACGGGTTCGTGCCCCAGTCCGGGAAGATCCCACGTGCCGCGGAGCAGCTGGGCCCGTGAGCCATGGCCACTGAGCCTGCGCGTCCGGAACCTGTGCTCTGCAACGGGAGATGCCACAGCAGGGAGAGGCCCATGTACCGCAAAAAAAAAATAATAATAATAAATGCATATGACTGCAGTGGGCTGGAGGGTAGCAATGGTAAATGCATGTTGCTTTCCATGCAGGAAACACATAGGCCAAGGTTCCAGAACGTAGTGAAACCTATGCGAGTACTCTGGTACCCGGTTAACACAGGGGCTCCCACAAGTTGCGGTAAGAGCACGGCTCTGAAGTCCACACGGTGCAAAATCTTTTAAAGGCACTTGGCTACGTGCATGTTGCCCACCTCTGCAAAGTATGGTAATTTCCTTTTGTAGGTGGGTGGCCCACATGGAACACAAATTTTGTTCACTCCTTGCCCCCTGAGTCTAGTGGCAGAGGAAAAATCTGGGTCATGCAGAGGCTTCTCCACGTAGCTTTAGGCGAGACGCTGACCTTGACTTCAAGCTCCACAAAAGCAGGGACCTCAGGCCCAGGGGCAGCTTGTGGTTTCTCCACCGTCATACCATGAAGACTGTCCTAAGGAACGGGATTCCTTTGATGTCAGCTCTCGGAACCACGGATTTCCGAGAGCCCTCCTTCAGTGACCAGAAGCTATTCCTCATTTGCGACACATGCAGCAATTACTTACGTACCTTCCAAACCCAGACACTGTATCTCTTAGGTCTTTGGAAGCTGAGCGAAGCTAACAAAGTGGGCTCAAGTCTCACGGGTGAAAAGGGACTCATGCCTCTCAACAGCGGGCATGCTGAAACGTGTTGCGCCTAGAGGGAGTGCAGAAATCCGTTACGGGCTCTAGGACAGAAACGTGATGCAGGCTGATAGAAATCCCTGGAGTGTTCCCATTCTTAAATTGTCATGCACTGGGCGATTTCTTCTGCATACCCGAACTGCACGTATCAGTAATGGACATGTGCCCCTGCACCTGGCGAGGTGTGTGAACCCACTTGTTTGGCAAACACTGACTAATGGCCTGGCAAAAGTATCCCCCTTATTGGAAATATGTGCCCTTCAAGCTAGCTGAAAAGTATGTTACACATTGGTCCTTTCTGGATTTGGAGTTTAGCCCCGGAGTTCCAGACAAGGAGCAAATTATTTGGGAGACCTAGAAATAGCACTTTCACAGAGGGGCTTTCATGCTGTCCCGAGTTCTGTGCTCCTTATGCAAAATAAAATAAAAGAAGCCTTTTGGAGAATGCATGGCTGACTCGTTCCCCAGATGGGATGTGCACGTGCAACTGACAAGCCAGAGAAAAAGTAATGTGATAGCCACGATTCTTACGGGATTGGCCAGTTCTCATCCAGCTTGTTCCAAGGGGGTTCTGAAAGATTTGTGCCCTTTTCCCAATACGCCAACCACCAGTTCATTCAAAAAGTTCTACACACCATTTTTCTAAAGTGATATGGAATGACAGCCTTTCAGAATGCATAGGAAGGAATTTTCTCACAGGCTAAATGGGATGTGTACCTACAGGCTAGATGAAGAAAGTTTCATAGGAAGCTTTCTTTCAGTGTAACAGGGACAGGACCCAGGTCGGGCGAGCACATAGTGTCTTTTGCCACAGACATCCTGTGGCACTGTGGTGCCTCGGCTCCCTTACAAGGCTTTGATCACATAGAGCCATCTAAAGAGAATAGCAGGAGAAAGCAGGTTGACTCACATCACAAAGAACCTTCAAGGATTTCAAAATGAAGGCCAGTGGACACAGATAGGTCTGCAAGCGTTTCGTACAAGAGTTCCTTTAACAACGGAAGGTCATCTGAGTGTAGTGACACCTGTGGTGGTGAGTTCTGCGAGTTAATAACATATCATTTGTACATGCTTCTTGGGAGTGTAGTGTACAAAAGGGTGCTCAAGTGGACAGGACGAGAAAGCCTTCCCAAACCGAGTTGCAGGGTGCTGCTCCTTCATTTAATTCTGGGGTTTGTTCATTGCTGTGTGCAAGAAAGAAATACTGGGTTCGTGTTTGTTCCTTGAGTTCGGCAAGTCCTTATTGAGTGAGGCTTGAGGTGACCTGTGTTCACACAAACGATTCCGATCACAGGAGGGACCATTGCTTACCCTTCTTAGCACTGTGTTCCCAAGTCCATCGCAAGGGATGCCATCACCATGGCATGGGAAACAAGTTTCTCTGGAGCTAAGAAATGCATATGACTGAGGTGGGCCTGAAGGAAGCAATGGTAAATCCATGTTGCCTTCCAAATGAGAAAAACATAAGCCAAGGTCTAGAACGTTGTGAAACCTATGCGAGAATTGTGGTACCCGGTTTGCATAGGGGCTCCCATAAGTCACGGTAAGAGCTCGGTTCTGAAGCCCACCCATTGTAAAAGCCTTTGAAGCCTCTTGGCGATGCGCTGGTTGCCCACATAGGCAAAGTATGGTAATTTCACTATGTAGGTGGACCGCTGAGGTCGAACAAATATTTCATTCACTCCTTGACCTCTGGGCCTAGAGACAGAAGCAAAAGCTGTGTCATTTGAGTGGCTTCCTCACCAAGTTTTGGAGAGGCCCCTGCCATTGACTTGAAGCTCCACACAAGCAGGGACCTCAGATACAGGGGCAGCTTGTGCTTTCTCAACCCTCATACCATGAAGACTTTCCTAAACAAAGGGAACAATTTGATGTCAGCTCTCGGGGCCAAGGTATCCCGAGAGTGTTCCTTTAGTGACCAGAATATATCTCTCATGTGGGACAAATGCAGTGATTACTTTCGAAACTTCCAAAGCCAGACACTCTATCTCTTAGGTGTTTGGAAGCTGAATGAAGCTAAGAAATTGGTCTCATGTCCCACTGGTGAAAAGAAGCTCATGCCTCTCAACAGTGGGCATGCTGAAACATATTCCGCCTTGAATGAGTGCAAATGTCCATTATGGGCTATAGGATAGAAATGTGATGCAGGCTGATAGAAAGTGTCTCTTACTGAAAGTGTCATGCACTGGGTGGTTACTTCTACATCCCAAAATCACACGTATCTGTAACAGATATGTGCCCCTGCACCTGGTGGTGTGTATGAAGCCACCTGTTTGGCAAAACCTATTTGATGTACCGGAAAATTGTCCCCCTTATGGGAAATGTGTATGTTCCCTTCATGCTAGGTAAAAGGTAAGTTACACATTACCTTTCTGGATATGGAGTTTAGCCATGGAGTTCCAGACAAGGAGCAAATTATTTGGAAGCCCTGGAAATAGCACTTTCGCAGAGGTGACTTCATGCTGTCCCGAGCTCTGTGTTCCATATTTGAAATGGAATAAAAGAAGCCTTGTTTGGAAAGCAAGGCGAGGCTTGTTCCCCAGATGGGATGTGCACGTGCAATTGACGAGACAGAGGAAAGCAATATGATACTCACGATTCTTTCAGGATTGGCCAGTTCTCAGCCAGCTTGCTCCAAGAAGGTTCATAAATGTTTCCAACCCTTCCCCCAACACACCAACCACCAGTTCGTTCAAACAGTTCTCCGCACTGTTTCTCAAGGTGATCTGGAATGACAGCCTTTCAGACTACATAGGAAGGAAGTTTCTCACAGGGCAAAAGGTATGTGTACCTGACAGGATAGATGAAGAAAATTTCATATGCAGGTTTTGTTCAGTGCATGGAGAACAGGTCGCAGGGCAGGCTAGCACATAAGTCTTTTGTCACAGACATCCTTTGGCACTGTTGTGCATCGGCTACCTTAAAACTCTTTGCTCACATAGAGCCATCTAAAGAGAATAGCAGGAGAAAGCAGGTTGATGAACATCACAAAGAAGCCTTTCAGATTTCCAATATGAAGGCCTAGGGAGACAGATGGATCTGCAAGACTTTCTCCTAAGAGGGTTGCTGCAACAATAGAAGGTCATACGGAGTGGAGTGACACCTTTGGTGATGAGTGCTGTGAGTTTAAAGCGTATCACTTGCACATGCTTCTTGGAAGTGGAGCATAGAATAGGGTTCTCAAGTGGCTGGGAGGAGAAAACCTTTCAAAAACAAGTTGCAAGGTGCTGCTCCTACAGTGCAGGTGGGCTATGGTTCATTGCTGTGTGTGGGAAAGAAATCCTTCTTTGTGTTTGTTCCTTGAGTGTGGGAAGTCCTTGTTGAGGGAGGCTTGAGTTGACCTGTGTTCACACAAAGCAGTTCCGATCACAGGAGGGAACAGTGCAAACTCTTCTTGGCACTGTGTCTTCAAGTCCATTACAGGGGAAACCTTCCCGGTGCCATGGGAAAGGAGTTTCTCCCTAGATCAGAAATGCATGACTGAGGTGGGCCGGATGGAAGAAATGGCAAATCCATGTTGCTTTCCTTGTGTCTAGAACGTAGTGAAACCTATGCGAGATTGGTGGTCCCGGTTTGAACTGGGGTTACCATAAGTTGCGATAAGGGCTTGGTTTTGAAGCCCACACAGTGCAAAAGCTTTTAAATGCACTTGGCCAAGAGCTGTTTGCCCAGCTCTGCAGAGTATGGTAATTTCACATGTAAGTGGCCGGCCCAGGTAGAACACAAATTTCTTTCACTCCTTGACCCCTGAGCCTAGTGGCAGAGGCAAAATCTGGGTCATTTCAGAGGGTTTTCAAATGAGCTTTTGGTGAGACACCCATCATTGACTTGAAGCTCCAAAAAAGCAGGGGTCACAGGCCCAGGGGGAGCTTGTGCTTTCTCCACCCTCATACCATGAAACCTCTCCTAAGGAACGGGATCCATTTGATGTCAGGTCTCGGAACCACGGTTTCCCGAGCACGCTCCTTTTGTGACCAAAAACTATCCCTCGTGTGGGACATATGCAGCAATTACTTTCGAATCTTCCAAACCCAGACACTCTATCTCTTAGTTCTCTTTAAGCTGAGCGAAGCTAAAAAAGTGGGTTCAACACCCACAGGTGAAAAGAGGCTCATGTCACTCAACAGTGTGCATGCTGAGATGTGTTGCTCCTAGAAAGAGGGCAGAAGATCATTACGAGCTGTAGGATAGAATCGTGATACAGGCTGATAGAAATCCCTGGAGTGGTCCCATACTTAATGTGTCATGCACTGGGTGGTTCCTTCTACATACCCGAACCGCATGTATTGGTAATGGACATGTGCCCCTGGGCCTGGCAGGGTGTGTGAAGACACGTGTTTGGTAAAACCTTACTGATGGCCTGGCAAAAGTGTCTCCCTTATGAGAAATCAGTATGTGCCCTTCAAGCTAGGTGAAATGTACGTTACCCATTTGGCCCTTTCTGTATTTGGAGTTTAGCCCTGGAGTTCCAGACAATGAGCAAATTATTTGGGAAACCTGGAAATAGCACTTTCGAGATGTGTCTTCATGTTGCCCCAAGCTCTGTGTTCCATATTCGAAATGGAATAAATGAAGCCTTTTACAGAAAGCATGGCCCTGATTCGATGTGCACGTGCACCTTACGAGCCAGAGGAAAGCATTGTGATACCCACGATTCTTTCAGGATTGGCCAGTTCTCATCCATCTTATTCCAAGCAGGTCCTGAAAGGTTTGTGCCCCTTTTCCCAACACACCATCCACTAGTTTATTCAATAGTGCTACACACTGTGTTTTCTCAATGTGATATGGAATGAGAGCCTTTCAGACTGCGTAGGAAGGAGGTTTCTCACAGGTCAAATGGCATGTGTACTTGACAGGATAGATGAAGAAAATTTTACATGCATGTTTCGTTCAGTGTATGGTGAACAGGACCAAGGTCGGGTGAGCACATAGAGTCTTTTGTCATAGACATCCTCTGGCACTGTGATGCATCAGTTCCCTTAAAACGTTTTTCTCACACAGAGTCATCAAAAGACAATATCATGAGAAAGCAGGTTGATGCACATTACAAAGAACCTTGCAGATGTCCAATATGAAGGCCTGTGGAGACAGATGTGTTAGCAAGTGTTTTGCCCAAGAGGGTTCCTTCAACAACGGAAGGTCATGTCGAGTGCAGTGACACCTGCGGTGATGAGTGCTGTGAGTTAAAAACGTATCATTTGTACATGCTTCTTGAAATTGGAGCGTACTAAAGGGTGCTCAAGTTGATGGGATGAGAAAGCCTTTCAAAAACATGTTGCAAGATGCTGCTCTTATATTGATGGCAGGGGTTGCTTCACTGCTGCATGCGGGAAATAAATCCTGGGTTCGTGTTTGTTCCTTGAGGGCGAAAGGTCCTTACTGAGTGAGGCTTGTGGTGACCTCTGTTCACAAATAGTTGTTCCTATCACAGGAGGGAACTCCTGGGCACTGGGTCCTCAAGTCCATTGCAAGGGACGTGATCCCCATGGCATGGGGAATGAGTTTCTCACCAGCTCAGAAATGCATATGACTGAGGTGGCCTGGATGGAAGCAATGGTAAATACATGTTGCTTTCCATGCAGGAAACACATAGGCAAAGGAGCTAGATCGCAGTGAAACTTATGGGAGAATTGTGGTACCTGGTTTGCACATGGCTCCCATATGTCACACTAAGGGCTTAGTTCTGAAGCCCACATGGTGCAAAAGCTTTTAAAGGCACTTGGCCATGTTCTTGTTGCCCACCTCTGCAAAATATGGTAATTTCACTCTGTAGGTGGATCGCCCAGATGGAACACAAATTTCGTTCACTCCTTGACCCCTGAGCATAGTGGCAGAGGAAAAGCTGGGTCATTTCAGAGGCTTCTCCACCGAGAGTTTTGCGAGGCCCTGGACATTGCCTTGCAGCTCCACAAAAGCAGGGATCTCAGGCACAGGGGCAGCTTGTGCTTTCTCCACCCTCATACCATGAACATATCCTAAGGAATGGGATACCTTTGATGTCAGCTCTCGGAACCACGGTTTCCCGAGATGGCTCATTTAGTGACCAGATGTTATCCCTCGTGTGCAACACATGCAGCGATTATTTTTGAAACTTCCAAACCCAGACACTCTATCTCTTAGGTCTTTTGAAGCTGAAAGAAACTAACAAGCTGGGCTTAAATCCCATGGGTGAAAATATGCTCATGCCTCACAACAGAAGGCAGACTGAAACGCTTTTCTCCTAGAAGGAGTGCAGAAGTCCGTTAACGGGCTATAGGATAGAAATGTGATGCAGGCTAATAAAAATCCGTGGAATGGTCAAATACTGAAAGTGTCATTCATTGGGTGGTTTCTTCTACATACCCGTACCACACGTATCCGTAACGGACATGCTCCCCTGCACCTGTTGGGGTGTGTGAAGTCACGTGTTTGGCAAAACCTTACTGATGGCCTGGCAAAAGTGTCTCCCTTATGGGAAACCGGTATGTGCCCTTCAAGCTAGGTGAAAGGTATGTTACACATTTGGCCCTTTCTGGAGTTGGAGTTTAGCCATGGAGTCCCAGACAAGGAGCACATTATTTGGGACACCTGGAAATTGCACTTTCGCAGAGGTGCCTTCATGCTGCACCGAGTTCGGTCTTCCATATTTGAAAGGGAATAAAAGAAGCCTTGTGCAGAAAGCATGGCCATACTCATTCCCCAGATGATATGTGCTTGTGCAACTGACGAGCCAGAAGAAAGCAATGTGATACGCACGATTCTTTTGGCATTGGCCAGTTCTCATCCAGCTTCTTCCAAAAAGGGTCTGAAAGGTTTGCGCCCCCTTTCTCAACACGCCTACCAGCCGTTCGTTCAAACAGTGCTACAGTCCATGTTTCTGACGGTGATATGGAATGACAACCTTTTAGACTGCATTGGAAGGAAGTTTCTCACCAGGCAAATGGGATGTCTACCTGACACACTAAGTGAAGAATAGTTCATATGCAAATTTCGATCAGTGTATGGGGAAGAGGACCCCGGTCGGGCGAGCACATAGTATCTTTTGTCACAGACATCCTCCGGCACTCTGGTGCATCGGCTCCCTTAAAACGCTTTGCTCACGTTGAGACACCTAAAGAGAATAGCAGGAGAAAGCAGCTGACGCACATCACAGAGCAGTCTTGCAGATTTTCAATACGAAGGCATGTGGAGACAAATGGGTTTGCAAGTGTATCAATCACCCAAGAAGTTTCCTTCAAAAGTAGAAAGTCATACCGAGTTCAGTGACACCTGAGCTGATGAGTGCTGTGAGTAAAAAACGAATCGTTTGTACATGCTTCTTGGAAGTGGGCTGTAGCAAAGCATGCTCAAGAGGACGGGATGAGAAAGCCTTACAAAAACAAGTTGCAAAGTGCTGCTCCTACATTAAAGGCACGGGTTGGTTCACTGCTGTGTGCGTGAAAGAAATCCTGGGTTCGTGTTTGTTTGTGCAGTGTGCGCTGTCCTTACTGAGTGAGGCTTGAGGTGACCTGTGTTCACACAAAGCGTTTCCTATCACAGGAGGGAACATTGCAGACTCTATTCTTGGCACTGGATCCTCAAGTCCCTTGCAAGGAACGCCTTGCCCATGGCATCGGAAATGAGGTTCTCCCCAACTCAAAAATGCGTATGACTGAGTTGGCCTGGATGGAAGCAATAGTAAATCCATGTTGCTTTCCGTGCAGGAAACACATAGGCCAAGGGTCTAGAACGTAGTGAAACCTATGCGAGAATTATGGTACCCGGTTTGCACAGGGGCTCCCATAAGTCACACTAAAGGCTCGGTTCTGAAGCCCACATGGTGCAAAAGCTTTTAAAGGCACTTGGCCACATGCTGGTTGCCCACCTCTGCAAAGTATGGTAATTTTACTCTGTAGCTGGACTGCTCACTTGCAACACAAATTTTGTTCACTCCTTGACCCCTGAGCCTAGTGGCAGAGGCAAAAACTGGGTCATTTAAGAGGCTTCTCCACCACGCTTTGGCCAAGGCACTGGCCACTGACCTGATGTCCCACACAAGCAGGAACTTCAGGTCCAGGGGCCGCTGTTTGCCACCCTCATACCATGAACAGTTTCCTAAGGAAGGGGATCACTTTGATGTCACCTCTCGCAGCCAAGTTTTCCGGAGACTGCTCCTTTAGTGACCAGAAGCTATCCTTCTTGTGGAACACATGCAGCGATTACTTTCGAACCTTCCAAACCTAGACACGTTTTCTCTTAGCTCTTTGGAAGCTGAGTGAAGCTAACAATGTGGCCTCAATTCCCATGGGCAAAAAGAGGCTGATGCCTCTCAACAGAGGGCATGTGGAAACATGTTGATCCGAGAAGGAGTGCAGAAGTCCGTTATGGGCTATAGGATAGAAACGTGATGCAGGCTGAAAAATCTCTGGAGTGATCCCAAAACGAAAGTGTCATGCACTAGGTACATTCTTCTACATACCTGAACCCCACGTATCGGTAACAGACATGTGGCCATGCGCCTGGCATGGTGTGTGAAGCCACGTGTTTGGCAAAACCTTACTGTTGGTCTGGCAAAAGTGTCCCCCTTATGCGAAATGGATATGTGCCCTTCAAGCTAGGTGAACTGTATATTACCCATTAGGCCCTTTCTGGATTTGGACTTTAGCAACGGAGTTCCAGACAAGCAGCAAACTATTAGGAGACCTGGAAATAGCACAGAGGTGTTTTTATGCTGCCCCGAGCACCGTATTCCATATTCGAAAGGGAATAAAGGAAGCCTTGTGCAGAAAGCATGGCTAGGCTCATTCCCCTAATGCCATGTGAATGTGCAACTCATGATCCAGAGGAAAGCAAGTTTATACTCACGATTCTTTTGGGATTGGCCAGTTCTCATACAACTTGTTCCAAGCAGGTTGTAAAAGATTTCCGCTTCTTTTCCCAACACGCCAACCACGAGTTCATTCAAATAATGCTACACTCCGTGTCTCTCAAGGTGATATGAAATGACAGCTTTTCATTTTGCATAGGAAGGAAGTTTCTCACCAGGCAAATGGGGTGTGTACCTGACAGGCTAGATGAAGAAAATTTCATATGTAGTTATCGTTCAGTGTATGGGGAAATGGACCCAGATTGGGAGAGCCCATTGTGTCTCTTTTCACAGACATCCTGTGGCACTGTGGTGCATCGGCTCCCTTAAAACACTTTGCTTACATAGAGCCATCTACAGAGAATAGCAGGAGAAAGCAGGTTGATGCACATCACAAAGAAACCTTGCAGATTTCCAATATGAAGTCTTGTGGAGACAAATGGGTCTGCAAGCATATCACCTAAGAGAGTTCCTTCAGAAATAGAGGGTCATACGGAGTGGAGTGACAACTTTGGTGATGAGTGCTGTGAGTTAAAAACATATCATTTGTACATGCTTCTTGGAAGTGGAGTGTAGCAAAGGGTGCTCAAGTGGACGGGACGAGAAAGCCTTTCAACAACAAGTTGCAGGGTACTGCTCCTACATTGAAGGCAGGGGTAGGTTCATTGCTGTGTGTGAGAAAGAAATCTTGGGTTCGTGTTTGTTCCTTGAATGCAGGAGGTCCTTACTGAGTGAGGTTTGAGGTGACGTTTGTTTACACAAAGCAGTTCCCATCACAGGAGGGAACGTTGCAAACTTTTCTTGGCACTGTGTGCTCAAGTCCATTGCAAAGGATGCCTTCCCCGTGGCATGGGAAACGAGTTTTCCCCAGCTCAGAAATACATATGACTGAGGTGGGCCAGATGGAAGCAATAGTAAATCTATGATGCTTTCTGTGCTGGAAATACATAGGCCAAGTGTCTAGAATGTAGTGAAACCTATGCAAGAATTGTGGTACTCGGTTTGCAACGGGGATCCCATAAGTTGTGCTAAGGACTTGGTTCTGAAGCCCACATGGTACAAATGCTTTTAAAGGCACTTGGTCACGTCCTGGTTGCCCCTCTCTGCAAAGTATGGTAATTTCACTCTGTAGGTGGTCGACCCATGTGGAACAAAAATTTCATTTACTCCTTGACTCCTGAGCCTAGTGGCAGAGGCAGAAACTGGGTCATTTCAGAGGCTTCTCCACCAAGCTTCTGGAGAGGCGCCAACCATTGACTTTAAGCTCCTCAAAAGTAGGGACCTCAGGCCCAGGGGAATCTTTTGCTTTCTCCACCCTCAATCCATAAAGACTGCCCTTAGGAACGGGATCGTTTTGATGTCAGCTCTCGAAAGAACGGTTTCCCGAGAGTGCTCCTTCAGTGACCAGAATATATCCCTCGTGTGGGACACATGCAGCGATTACTTTCATACCTTCCAAACCCAGACACTCTATCTCTTAGGTCTTTTGAAACTGAGCGAAGCTAACAAAGTGGGCTCAGGTCCCACGGGTGAAAAGAGGCTCGTGCCTCTCAACAGAGGTCATGTTGAAACGTGTTTCTCCTAGAAGGATTGCAGAAGTCCATTACAGGCTATAGGATAGAAACATGACGCAGGCTGGTAGAAATCCCTGGAGTTGTATCATACCGAAAATGTCATGCATTGGGCGGTTTCTTCTACGTACCCAAACCCACGTATCAGAATAGACATGTACCCCTGGGTCTGGCAGGGTCTGTGAAGCCTCATGTTTGGCAAAACCTTACTGCTGCCCTCACAAATGTGTCCCCCTTATGGGAAATTGGTATGTGCCCTTAAAGCTAGGTGAAAGGTATGTTATGCATTTAGCCCTTTCTGGATTTGGAGTTTAGACATGGAGTTCCAGACAAGGATCAAATTATTTGTGAGACCTGGAAATATCAGTATCACAGAGGCACCTTCATGCTGCCCTGAGCACTGTGTTCCATATTCAGAATGGAACAAAAGAAGCCTTATGCGGAAAGCACAGCCATTCTTGTTCCCACGATGGGATGTGCAAGTGCAACTGATGAGACAGAGGAAAGCAATGTGATACCCATGATTCTTTTGGGATTGACCAGTTCTCATCCAGCTTGTTCCAAGCAGGTTCTGAAAAGTTTTCACCCCTTTTGCCAACACGCCAACCACCAGTTCATTCAAACAGTGCTATGTACCATGTTTCTCAAGGTGATATGGTATGACAGCCTTTCAGACTGCATAGGAAGGAAGTTTCTCACAGAGAAAATTGGTTGTGTACCTGACAGTCTAGATGAAGAAAATTTCATATGCAGATTTCATTCAGTTTATGGTGAATAAGACCCAGGTCGGGCGAGCACGTAGTGTCTTTTTCACAGACATCCTCCCTCACTGTGGTGCTTTGGTTCCCTTAAAACGCTTTGCTCACATAGAGTCATCTAAAGAGAAGAGCAGGAGAAAGCAGGTTGACACACATCACAAAGAAGCCTTGCAGATTTCCAATATGAAGGCCTATGGAGCCAGATGGTTCTGCAAGCTTTTTGCCCAAGAGGGTCCCTTCAACAGTAGAAGGTCATACCGAGTGCAGTGACTCCTGCGTTGATGAGTGCTGTGAGTTAAAACTTATCATTTGTACATGCTTTTTGGAAGTGGAGTGTAGCAAATGTTGCTCAAGGGTACGGGTCTAGAAAGCCTTTTAAAAGCAAGTTGGAAGGTGCTGCTCCTACATTGAAAGCAGGGGATTTTTCATTGCTGCATGCGGGAAAGGAAACCTTGGTTCGTGTTTGTTCCTTGGAAGAGATAAGTCCTATGGACTGAGGCTTGAGGTTGCTTGTGTTCACACAAATGGTTCCGATCACAGGCGGGAACACTGAAAACTCTTCTTGGCACTGTGTCCTCAAGTCCATTGCAAGGGAGGCCTTTCCCATGGGCTATGGGAAACGATTTTCTCCCCAGCTCAGAAATTCATATGACCGAGGTGGGCCGTGCAGAAGCAATGGTATACTATCTTGCTTTCCGTGCAGTAAACGCATAGGCCAAGTGTCTAGAATGTAGTGAATCCTATGTGCGAACTGTGGTACCTGGTTTGCACAGAGCCTCCCAAGACACTAAGGTCTTGGTTCTGAAACCCACAGGGTTCTAAAGGTTTTCAAGGCACTTGGCCAGGTGTTGATTGCCAACCTCTGCAAAGTGTGTTTATTTAACTCTATAGGTGGACGGCCCACGTGGAACAAAAATTTTGTTCAGTCCTTGACCTCTGAGCCTAGTGACCAAGGCAAAATCTGGGTCATTTCAGAGGTTTATCCACCGAGCTTTTGGAGATGTGCCTGCCTTTGACTTGAAACTCCATACAGGCAGGGACTTCAGGTCCAGGGACAGCTGTGCTTTCTCCACCCTCATACCATGAAAACTTTCCTAAAGAACGGGATTCCTTTGATGTCAGCCCTTGGAATCAAGGTTTCCTGAGAGTGCTCTTTTAGTGACCAGAAGCAATCCTTCCTGTGGGACAAATGCAGTGATTACTGTCGAATCTTCCAAACCCAGACACACTCTCTCTCAGGGCTTCGGGAACTGATCGAAGTTAACAAAATGGGCTCCAGTCCAGTGGGCAAAAAGAGGCTCATGCCTTCAACAGAGTGCATGTTGAAATGTGTTGCTCCTAGAAGAGTGCAGAAGTCTGTTACGGGCTATAGGAGAGAAAAGTGATGCAGGCTGTTAGAAATACCTGGAGTGCTCCCATACTGAATGTGTCATGCACTGGGTGGTTTCTTCTACACACCCGAACTCCACGTTTGGGTAACCAACATGTGCCCCTGTGCCTGGCGGTATGTGTGAAGCCATGTGTTTGGCAAAACCTTACTGATGACCTGGCAAAAGTGTCCTCCTTATGGGAAATTGGTATGTGCCCTTCAAGCTGGTGAACTGTAGGTTACGCATTTGGCCATTTCTGGATTTGGAGTTTAGCTACAGAGTTCCAGACAAGGAGCCAATTATTTGGGACACCTGGAAATAGCACTTTCTCAGAAGTGCCTTCATGCTGCCCCAAGTTTGGTCTTCCATATTCGAAAGGGAATAAATGAAGCTTTGTGCGGAAAGAATGGCCTTGCTCACTCCCCTGACGGGATGTGCACGTCCAGCTGATGAGCTAGATGAAAGCAATGTGATACCCATGATTCTTTCGGGATTGTCCAGTTCTTATCCAGCTTGTTCCAAGCAGGTTCTGAAAGGTTTGTGCCCCTTTTCCCAGCACGCCAATCACCAGTTCGTTCAAATAGTGCTAAGCTCCATGTTTCTCAAGGTGATATGGAATGACAGCATTTCAGACTGCATGCAAAGGCATGTATATAGGGAACTTGACCCTGGTTTGGTGGAACACATTAGTGTCTTCTGTTCCATTCTTTCCCTGCCAATGTGGGGTATAACTTCCCTTAAAACAGTCTCCACACATGGGGCAATCTCAGGAGACTAGCAGCAATTTAGCAGGTCGATGCACATCACAATTAAGCCTTACCAATTTCCAACATGAAGCCCTATGTAGACAGATATGGGTCTGAAAGCGTTTCTCCCAAGAGGGTTCCGTCAGCAATAGGAGGTCATACCGAGTGTTGCGACACCTGCAGTGATGAGTGGTGTGAGTTTAAAACCTATCGATTGTATATGCTCTATGTAAGTGGAGCTTAAAGATGCATGTTTAATGTGACGGCTACTTGGAAGATGCTGTTCTTACAAGAAATGCAGGTATTTGTTTGTTGCAGTGTGCGCTAAGATGATCCTGGATGGAGTTTGTTCCTGGAGTGCAGGAAGTCCATAAAGACTGAGGTGTGTGGTGACTCGTGCTTATACAATGCTGTTAGATCACAGGAGGGAACCTAGAAACCTGTTCTTGACAGTGAGTTGTCATGTCCTTTGCAAGGGTTACCTTTCAGGTGGCCTGACAGATTCTGCCCTTCCCACGTAGCTCTTACTATTCTCATGTCTTTCAAACCTGTTCTTGAGCTGGTAGTAGTATTGTTTAAAGTATCTCTACCCTGCAGAACCAAATCACTTGTCATTCATAAATTTTTGTTAATTTCATTTTGTAAATTATTATGTTCCAGTCTGTCTTGGGGCTACCTGAATTGGGAACAAACCACTAATATTTGTTTTGTATAATTAACCCTCCACTCTGGAAGTTATGGGTAATGCCCTAAATAATACAAGATGCATACAGACCCATAGACAATTGAGTGAAGATTCCAGGTGAAGGCAAAGATTATACTACCTAAGTCTTAAGAAGAGTCTGGAATAAGAATTTTGTTGAATTTAGTCCATTCAGTAGCAGCCACACTTTTGATGGAATATGTACATGTCCAACAAATACACGTTTTAGAAAATACTTAGAAGTTTTTTTCCACTGATAGCATATTCCTAAGTTCAGTGAACGCCTAGTGAAGTGCTGAATGAGTATCTTGAAACAGTTTTTCTCTAAAGACTGGAAGGTGTGGCTGCTGTATCTCGCTCTCTCATTCTTTCTCTCTCTCATCTATCTATCATCTATCAATCTCTATGTTGTATTCTTTTCTTTGTTTCCTTTTGTTTTTCTTGATTCCTTACCTCAAGGAAATATCTGTCAAAAGAGTTGAAGCCAAGCTAATGAAACAGAGATCAATGATCACCCTGACAAGAAATAGTCTTCGAAAAATAAGTGTGTGAAAATGATAAAAATAATTGAGTACTACAGTCTTAAGTAATCTAAAAAATAAAACAGTAAACTCAGGGGAAGAGAGAGAATATTATTTCCAGATTTACCATATTATAATATTATAATGCCCAATTTTCAGGCAAAAAATAAATCACAGGACATAAAGAGTAAAAGAAAAACATGGTTTATTCTAAAGAATAAAATACCTTTAACCCCGTACTGTCTAGGTGGGGAACAGATGTCCTCAAGCGACCTACACGAAGAGGTGGGACAAAATCCAAAGCTGAAACCCAGGAGCTGTGGAAACAAAGAAGAGAAAAGGAAGTTTCTCCCAGCAGCCTCAGGAGCAGTGGATTAAATCTCCACAATCAACTTGATGTACCTGCATCACTGGAATAACTGAATAGACAATGAATCATCTGAAAATTGAGGCGGTGGAATTTGAGAGCAACTCTAGACTTGGGGTTTGCTTTCTGCATCTAATTTATTTCTGCTTTTATGTTTATCTTAGTTTTGTATTTAGAGTTTATTATCATTGGTAGATTTGTTTATTGATTTGCTTGCTCTCTTCCTTTTATATATACATATATATTTTTCCCTTTTTCTCTTTTTGTGAGTGTGTATGTGTATGTTTCTTTGTGTGATTTGTCTGCATAGCATTGCTTTTACCATTTCTCCTAGGGTTCTGTCTGTCAGTCTTTTTTTAAATTTTAGTATAGATTATAGCGCTTGTTATCATTGGTGGATTTGTTTCTTGGTTTGGTTTTCTCTTCTTTCTTTCTTTCCTTTTTTATTACTTTTTAATTTTTAATCATTTTTATTTTAATAAATATTTTATTTTTTCTTTCTTATTTTAACACCTTTATTGGACTTTAATTGCTTAACAATTGTGTATTAGTTTCTGCTTTACAACAAAGTGAATCAGTTATAAATATACATATGTTCCCATATCTCTTCCCTCTTGTGTCTCCCTCCCTCCCACCCTCGCTATCCCACCCACCTACGTGGTCACAAAGCACCAGGCAGATCTCCCTGTGCTATGTGGCTGCTTCCCCCTAGCTATCTATTTTACGTTTGGTAGTGTATATATGTCAACGGCACTCTCTCACTTTGTCATAGCTTACCCTTCCCCCTCTCGATATCCTCAAGTCCATTCTCTAGAACGTCTGTGTCTTTATTCCTGTCTTACCCCTAGGTTCTTCATGATCATTTTTTTTTCTTGCAGTCCATATATATGTGTTAGCATATGGTATTTGATTTTCTCTTTCTGACTTACTTCACTCTGTATAACAGATTCTACTTCCATCCACCTCACTACAAATAACTCAATTTTGTTTCTTTTTATGGCTGAGTAATATTCCATTGTATATATGTGCCACATCTTTTTTTTTTTAAATCTTTATTGGGGTATAATTGCTCTACAATGGTGTGTTCGTTTCTGCTTTATAACAAAGTGAATCAGTTATTAATATACATGTTCCCATATCTCTTCTCTCTTGTGTCTCCCTCCCTCCCACTCTCCCTATCCCA
>NW_021703779.1:54225960-54409863 GCF_005190385.1 Monodon monoceros | reverse complement strand
TATCTCTTCTCTCTTGTGTCTCCCTCCCTCCCACTCTCCCTATCCCATCACTCTAGGTGGTCACAAAGCACCAAGCTGATCTCCCTGTGCTAAGCGGCTGCTTCCCACTAGCTATCTATTTTACGTTTGGTAGTGTATATATGTTCATGCCTCTCTCTCACTTTGTCACAGCTTACCCTTCCCCCTCCCCATATCCTCAAGTCTGTTCTCTAGTATGTCTGTGTCTTTATTCCCGTCTTACCCCAAGGTTCTTCATGACATTTTTTTCTTAGATTTCATATATATGTGTTAGCATACCGTATTTGTCTTTCTATTTCTGACTTACTTCACTCTGTATGACAGATTCTAGGTCCATCCACCTCAGTACAAGTAACTCAATTTCTTTTCTTTTTGTGGCTAATATTCCATTGTATATATGTTCCACATTTTCTTAATCCAGTCACCCAATGATGGGCACTTATATTGTTTCCATATCCTGGCTATTGTAAATAGAGCTACAATGAACATTTTGGTACATGACTCTTTTTCTTTCTTTGTTTTTACATCTTTATTGAAGTATGATTGCTTTACAATGGTGTGTTAGTTTCTGCTTTATAATAAAGTGAATCAATTATACATATACATATGTTCCCATATCTCTTCCCTCTTGCGTTTCCCTCCCTCCCACCTTCCCTATTCCACCACTCTAGGTGGTCACAAAGTACCAAGCTGATCTCCATGTGCTATGCTGCTGCTTCAGCCTAGCTATCTATTTTACATTTGGTAGTGTATATATGTCCATGCCACTCTCTCTCTTTGTCACACCTTACCCTTCCCCCTCCCCATATCCTCAAGTTCATTCTCTAGTAGGTCTGTGTCTTTCTTCCGGTCTTACCCCTAGGTTCTTCTTAAATTCCATATATATGTGTTAGCATATGGTATTTGCCTTTCTGACTTACTTCACTATGTATGAGAGACTCTACGTCCATCCACCTCAATACAAATATCTCAATTTCATTTCTTTTTATGGCTGAGTAATATTTCATTGTATATATGGGCCACACATTCTTCATCCTTTCATCTGATGATGGACACTTAGGTTGTTTCCATCTCTGGGCTATTGTAAATAGAGCTGCAGTGAACATTTTGGTACATGACTCTTTTTGAATTATGTTTTTCTCAGGGTATATGCCCAGTAGTGTGATTGCTGGGTCATATGGTAGTTCTATTTGTAATTTTTTCAGGATCCTCCATACTTTTCTCCATAGTGGCTGTACCAATTAACATTCCCACCAGCAGTGCAAGAGTGTTCCCTTTTCTCCACACCCTCCCCAGCATTTATTGTTTCTAGATTTTTTGATGATGGCCATTCTGACGGTTGTGAGATGATATCTCACTGTAGCTCTGATTTGCATTTCTCTAATGATTAATGATGCTGAGCATTCTTTCATGTCTTTGTTGGCAGTCAGTATATCTTCTTTGGAGAAATGTCTATTTAGGTCTTCTGCCCATTTTTGGATTGGGTTGTTTGTTTTTTTGTTATTGAGCTGCATGCGCTGCTTGTAAAATTTGGAGATTAATCCTTTGTCAGTTGCATCATTTGCAAATATTTTCTCCCATTCTGAGGGTAGTCTTTTGGTATGGTTTATGGTTTCTTTTGTTGTGCAAAAGGCTTCAAATTTCATTAGGTCCCATTTGTTTATTTTTGTTTTTATTTCCATTTCTCTAGGAGGCGGGTCAAAAAGGATCTTGCTATGATTTATGGCATAGAGTGTTCTGCCTATGTTTTCCTCTAAGAGGTTGATAGTTTCTGGCCTTACATTTACGTCTTTAATACATTCTGAGCTTATTTTTCTGTATGTTTTTAGGGAGTGTTCTAATCTCGTACTTTTACATGTACCTGTCCAGTTTTCCCAGCACCACTTATTGAAGGGGCTGTCCTTTCTCCACTGTACATTCCTGCCTCCTTTATCAAAATAAGGTGACCATATGTGCGTGCGTTTTTCTCTGGGCTTTCTATCCTGTTCCATTGATCTATATATCTGCTTTTGTTCAAGTACCATACTCTCTTGATTACTGTAGTTTCGTAGTATAGTCTGAAGTCAATGGACCCCGATTCCTCCAGCTCCGTTTTTCATTCTGAAGATTGCTTTGGCTATTCGGGGTCTTTTGTGTTTCCAAATTGTGAATTTTTTTGTTCTAGTTCTGTGAAAAATGCCAGCGGTAGTTTGATAGGGATTGCACTGAATCTGTAGATTGCTTTGGAGAGCCGAGTCATTTTCACAATGTTGATTCTTCCAATCCAAGAACATGGTATATCTCTCCATCTATTTGTATCATCCTTAATTTCTTTCATCAGTGTCTTATAATTTTCTGCACAGAGGTCTTTTGTCTCCTTAGGTAGGATTAATCCTAGATATTTTATTCTTTTTGTTGCAATGGTAAATGGGAGTGTTTCTTGATTTCACTTTCAGATTTTTCATCATTAGTGTATAGGAATGCCAGAGATTTCTGTGCATTAATTTTGTATCCTACTACTTTACCAGATTCATTGATTAGCTCTGGGAGTTTTCTGGTAGCATCTTTAGGATTCTCTATGTATAGTATCATGTCATCTGCAAACAGTGACAGCTTATTTCTTCTTTTCCGATTTGGAGTCCTTTTCTTCTCTCATTGCTGTGGCTAAAACTTCCAAAACTATGTTGACGTAGAGTGGTGAGAGTGGGCAATCTTGTCTTGTTCCTAATCTTAGTGGAAATGCTTTCAGTTTTTCACCATTGAGGATGATGTTGGCTGTGGGTTTGTCATATAAGGCCTTTTTTATGTTGAGGAAAGTTCTCTCTGTTCCTACTTTCTACAGGGCTTTTACCATAAATGGGTGTTGAATTTTGTCAGAATATTTCTCTGCATCTATTGAGATCACCATATGGTTTTTCCCCTTCAATTTGTTAATATGGTGTATCACATTGATTGCGTATATTGAAGAATCCTTGCACTCCTGGAATAAACCCTACTTGATCATGGTGTATGATCCTTTTAATGTGCTGTTCGATTCTGTTTGCTAGTATTTTGTTGAGAATTTTTGCGTCTATGTTCATCAATGATATTGGCTTTTAGCTTTCTTTCTTTGTGACATCCTTGTCTGGTTTTGGTATCATGGTGGTGTTTACCTCGTAGAATGAGTTTGGGAGTGTTCCTCCCTCTGCTATATTTTGGAAGAGTTTGAGAAGGATAGGTCTTAGCTCTTCTCTAAATATTTGATAGAATTCGCCTGTGAAGCCATCTGGTTCTGGGCTTTTGTTTGTTGGAAGGTTTTTAATCACAGTTTCAATTTCAGTGCTTGTGATTGGTCTATTCATATCTTCTATTTCTTCCTGATTCAGTCTCGGCAGGTTGAGCATTTCTAAGAATTTGTCCATTTCTTCCAGGTTGTCCAGTTTATTGCCATAGGGTTCTTGTAGTAATATCTCATCATCTTTTGTATTTCTGCAGTCCGTTGTTACTCTTTTTCATTTCTCATTCTATTGATTTGAGTCGTCTTCCTTTTTTTCTTGATGAATCTGGCTAATGGTTTATCAATTTTCTTTTTCTTCTCAGAGAAACAGCTTTTAGTTTTATTGGTCTTTGCTATTGTTTCCTTCATTTCTTTTACATTTATTTCTGAACTTATCTTTATGGTTTCTTTTCTTCTGCTAACTTTGTGGTATTTTTGTTCTTTCTCTAATTGCTTTAGGTGCAAGTTTAGGTTGTTTATTCGAGATGTTTCCTGTTTCTTAAGATAGGATTGTATTGCTATAAACTCCCCTCTTAGAGCTGCTTTTGCTGCATCCCATAGGTTTTGCGTCATCGTGTCTCCATTGTCATCTGTTTCCAGGAATTTGTTGATTTTCTCTTTTATTTCTTCAGTGACCCCTTCGTTATTAAGTAGTGTACTGATTAGCCTCCATGTGTTTGTATTTTTTACAGATCTTTTCTTGTAATTGATATCTGGTTTCATAGCATTGTGGTCAAAAAAGAAACTTGATATAATTTCAGTTTTCTTAAATTAACCAAGGCTTGATTTGTGACCCAAGATATGATCTATCCTGGAGAATGTTCCATTAGCACTTGAGAAAAATGTGTATTCTGTTGTTTTTGGATGGAATGTCCTATAAATATCAATTAACTCCATCTTGTTTAATGTATCATTTAAAGCTTGTGTTTCATTATTTATTTTCATTTTTGATGACCTGTCCTTGGTGAAAGTGGGGTGTTAAGTCCCTTACTATGAATGTGCTACTGTCGTTTTCCACTTTTATGGCTGTTAGTATTTGCCTTATGTATTGAGGTGCTCATATGTTGGGTGCATAAATATTTACAACTGTTATATCTTCTTCTTGGATCTATCCCTTGATCACTATGTAGTGTTCTTCTTTGTCTCTTCTAATAGTCTTTATTTTAAAGTCTATTTTGTCTGATATGAGAATTGCTACTCCAGCTTTCTTTTGGTTTCGATTTGCATGGATTATCGTTTTCCATCACCTCACTCTCAGTCTGTATGTGTCTCTTGGTCTGAAGTGGGTCTCTTGTAGACAGCATATATATGGGTCTTGTTTTTGTGTCCATTCAGCCAGTGTGTGTCTTTTGGTGGGAGCATTTAATCCATTTTCATTTACGATAATTATTGATATGTATGTTCCTATTCCCATTTTCTTAATTGTTTTGGGTTTTTTATTGTAGGTCTTTTCCTTCTGTTGTGTTTCTTGCCTAGATAGGTTCCTTTAGTATCTGTTGTAAAGCTGGTTTTGTGGTGTTGTACTCTCTCAGCTTTTGCTTGCCTGTAAAGGTTTTAATTTCTCCATCAAATCTGAATGAGATCCTTGCTGGGTAGAGTAATCTTAGTTTTAGGTTTTTCTCATTCATCACTTTAAAAATGTCCTGCCAGTCCCTTCTAGATTGCAGAGTTTGTGCTGAAAGATCAGCTGTTAACATGGGGATTCCCTTGTGTGTTATTTGTTGTTTTTCTCTTGCTTCTTTTAATATGTTTTCTTTGTATTCAATTTTTGACAGTTTGATTAATATGTGTCTTGGCATGTTTCTCCTTGGATTTATCCTGTATGGGACTCTCTGTGCTTCCTGGATTTGATTAACTTCTTCCTTTCCCTTATTAGGGAAGTTTTCAACTATAATCTCTTCAAATATTTTCTCAGTCCCTTTCTTTTTCTCTTCCTCTTCTGGAACCCCTATAATTCGAATGTTGGTGCGTTTAATGTTGTCCCAGAGGCCTCTGAGACTCCTCAGTTCTTTTCATTCTTTTTTCTTTATTCTGCTCTGCAGTAGTTATTTCCACTATTTAACCTTCCAGGTCACTCATCCATTATTCTGCCTGAGTTATTCTGATATTAATCCCTTCCAGAGTATTTTTCTTTAATTTATTGTGTTGTTCATCATTGCTTCTTTCCTCTTTACTTCTTCTAGTTCCTTGTTATATGTTTCTTGCATTTTCTCTATTTTATTTCCAAGATTTTGGATCGTCTTTACTATCATTATTCTGAATATTTTTTCAGGTAGACCGCTAATTTCCTCTTCATTTGTTAGGTTTGTTGGTTTTTTTACCTTGCTCCTTCATCTGCTGTGTGTTTTTCTGTCGTCTCATTTTGCTTATCTTACTGTGTTTGCAGTGTTATTTTTGCAGGATGCACGTTCGTAATTCCTGTTGTTTTTGGTGTCTCTCCCCCGGCTTTGTTTCAGTGGGTTGTGTAGGCTTCTTGGTGGAGGGGACTAGTGCCTGTGTTTTGGTTGATGAGGCTGTATCTTGTGTTTCTGGTGGGCAGTTCCCCATCTGGTGGTGTTTTTTGGGGTGTCTGTGGTCTTATTATGATTTTAGGCAGCCTCTCTGCTAATAGATGTGGCTGTGGTCCTGTCATGCTAGTTGTTTGGCATAGGGTGTCCAGCACTGTAGCTTGCTGATCATTGAGTGAAGCTGGGTCTTGGCATTGAGATGGAGGTCTTTGGGAGATTTTCGCCATTTGATATTATGTGGATCTGGGAGGTTTCTTGTGGACCAGTGTCCTGAAGTTGGGTCTCCCACCTCAGAGGCAGAGCACTGACTCCTATCTGGAGCACAAAGAGCCTTTCATCCACACAGCTCAGAATAAAAGGGAGAGATATAAGAAAGAAAGAAAGAAATTGGATAAAATACAATAAGGTAAGATAAAAAAATAAAGTTATTTAAATTAGAAATAATTATTAAGAAAAACATATTTTTAATGTAAATAAATAAATAAATAAAAGGAATGGACAGAACCCTTGGACAAATGGTGAAAGCAAAGCTATACAGACAAAATCTCACACAGAAGCATACACATACACATTCACAATAAGAGGTAAAGGGGAAAAAATAATATATCTTGTTCTCACTGTCCATCTCTTAAATTTGGGATGATTCGTTGTATATTCATGTATTCCACAGATGCAGGGTACATCAAGTTGATTGTGGAGATTTAATCCACTGCTCCTGAGGCTGCTGGGAGAAATTTCCCTTTCTCTTCTTTGTTCGCACAGCTCCCAGATTTCAGCTTTGGATATGACCCTGCCTCTACATGTATGTCGCCTGAAGGCGTCTGTTCTTCCCTCAGACAGGACGGGGTTAAAGGAGCAGCTCATTCAGTGTCTCTGGCTCACTCACGATGCGGGGAGAGAGGAGTATGTCGTGAGCCTGCAGCGGCAGAGGCCAGTGTGACGTTGCACCAGCCTGAGGCGTGCTGTTCGTTCTCCAGGGGAAGTTGTCCCTGGATCATGGGACTCCTCTGGCAGTGGCTGGCTGCACATGCTCCCAGGAGGGGAAGTGTGGATAGTAACCTGTGCTCGCACAGAGGCTCTTGGTGGTGGCAGCAGTAGCCTTAGCATCCCATGCCCGTCTCTGTGGTCCGCGCTGTTAGCCACAGCTTGCTCCCCTCTCTGGAGCTCCTTGAAGCAGCGCTTTTAATCCCCTCTCCTTCTGCATCAGGAAACAAAGAGGGAAGACAAAGTCTCTTGCCTCTTCGGCAGGTCCAGACATTTTCCCTGACTCCCTCAGGGCTAGCCGTGGTGCACTAACCCCTTCAGGCTGTGTTCACGCTGCCAGGCCTCTCCCTGCAATTCAACCTAAGCCTGAGCCTCTGCTCCCAGCCCCCGCCCGCCCCGGCATGTGAGCAGACACGCCTCTCGGGCTGGTGAGTGCCAGTCAGCACGGATCCTCTGTGCGGTAATCTCTCCTCTTTGCCCTCCACACCCCTGTTGCTGTGCTCTCCTGTGCAGCTCCGAAGCTTCCCCCCTCCGCCACCTGCAGTCTCCACCCGTGAAGGTGCTTCCTAGTGTGTGGAAACCTTTCCTCTTTCACAGCTCCCTCCCACTGGTGCAGGTCCCCGTCCCTATTCTTTTGTCTCTGTTTTTTAATTTTTTCTTTTGCCCTACCCAGGTACGTGGGGAATTTCTTGCCTTTTGGGAGGTCTGAGGTCTGCCAGCGTTCAGTGGGTGTTCTATAGTAGCAGTTCCACGTGTAGATGTATTTCTGATATATCTGTGCAGAGAAAAGTGATCTCCATGTCTTACTCTTCCGCCATCTTCCTCCTCATGATCCTATTTCATTCTTTCTTATGGCTGAGTAATATTCCATTCTATATATGTACCACATCTCCTTTATCCATATCTCTGTTGATGGACATTTAGGTTGCTTCCATATCCTGTCTATTGTAAATAGTGTTGCAATGAAAATTAGGGTGCATGTATCTTTTTAAATTATGGTTTTCATTAGCTATATGCCCAGGGGTGAGATTGCTAAATCATATGGTAGCTCTGTTTTTAGTTTTTTAAGGAACTTCCATACTCTTCTCCATAGTGGCTGCACCAGCTTACATTCCCACCAACAGCACAGGAGAGTTCCCTTTCTTCCACACCCTCTCCAGCATTTATTGTTAGTAGATTTTTTGCTGATGCCCATTCTGACTGGTGTGAGGTGATACCTCATTATAGTTTTGATTTGCATTTCTCTAATAAGTAGTGATGAACATCTTTTCATGTGCTTTTTTGCCATCTGTATGTCCTCTTTGGAGAAATGTTTATTTAGATCTTCTACCCACTTTTGGATTGGGTTATTTGATTTTGTTGATATTGAGCTGTATGAGCTGTTTGTACAATATAATTTGGAGATTAATCCCCTGTCAGTTGTTTCTTTTAGAAATACTTTCTCCCATTCTGAGGGTTGTCTTTTTGTTTTCTTTATCGTTTTCTTTGTTGTTGAAAAGATTTTAAGTTGAATTAGATTCCATTTGTATATTTTTGTTTTCATTTTCATAATTCTAGGAAGTGCATCAAAAAAGATCTTGCCATTTATGTCAAAGAGTGTTCTGCCTATGTTTTCCTCTAAGAGTTTTATAGTATCTGGTTTTACATTTAGGTCTTTAATCCATTTTGAGTTTATTGTTGTGTATGGTGTTTGGGAGTGTTCTAATTTCATTCTTTTACATGTAGCTGTCCAGTTTTCCCATCACCACTTATTGAAGCTGCTGTCATTCCTCCGCTGTATATTCTCACCCCCTTTTTCATAGATTAGGTGACCATAGGTGCATGGGCTTATCTCTGGGTTTTCTATCAAATTCCATTGATCTATATTTCTATTTTTGTGCCAGTACCATACTGTCTGATTACTGTAGCTTTGTAGTAAAGTTTGAAGTCAGGGAACCTGATTCCTCAAAGTACATTTTTCTTCTGCAAGATTGCTTTGCCTATTTGGGGTCTTTTGTGTTTCCATATATATTGTAAAAATTTGGTTCTAATTCTGAGGAAAATGCCATTGGTAATTTGATAGAGATTGCACTGAATCTGTAGATTGCTTTGGGCTGTATAGTCATTTTCACAATATTGATTCTTCCAATCTAAGAACATGGTATATCTCTCTGTGTCATCTTTGATGACTTTCATCAGTATCTTATAGTTTTCTCAGTATAGGTCTTTTGCCTCCTTAGGTAGGTTTATTCCTAGGTATTTTTTTCTTTTTGTTGAGATTGTAAATGGGATTATTTCCTTAATTTCTCTTTCTGATATTTCGTTGTTAGTTTATTGGAATGCAAGGGATTTCTGTGTATTAGTTTTGTATCTTGCTACTTTGTGAACTTCACTGAGTTCTTGTAGTTTTCTAGTAGCGTTTTAGGATTTTTCTACATATCATGTCAACTGCAACCAATGACAGGTTTACTTTTTCTTTTCCAATTTGGATTCCTTTTATATCTTTTTCTTCTCTTATTTCCATGGCTAGGACTTCGAAAATTATGTTAAATAATAATGGTGAGAGTGGACATCCTTGTATTTTTCCTGATGTTAGAGGAAATCCTTTCAGGTTTTCATCATTAAGAATGATGTTTGACGTGGGTTTGTCATATATGACCTTTATTATGTTGAGGTAGGTTCCCTCTATGCCCACTTTCTGGAGAGTTTTTATCATACAAGGATGTTGAATTTTGTCAAAAGCTTTTTCTGCATCTATTGAGACGATCATATGGCTTTTATTTTTCAGTTTGTTAATATGGTGTATCACATTGATTGGTTTGCATATATTGAAGAATCCTTGCATTCCTGGGGTAAATCCCACTTGATCAGAGTGTATGATCCTTTCCATGGGTTGTTGGATTCTATTTGCTAGTATTTTGTTGAGGATTTTTGCGTCTATGTTCTTCAGTAATATTGGCCTGTAATTTTCTTTTTTTGTGATATTTTTGTCTGGTTTCAGTATCAGGGTGATGGTGGGCTTGTAGAATTAACTTGAGATTTTTCTTCCCTCTGCTATATTTTGGAGGAGTTTGAGAATGATAGTTGTTAACTCTTCTCTGAATATTTGATAGAATTCGTCTGTGAAGCCATCTGGTCCTTAACTTTTGTTTGTTGGAAGATATTTAATCACAGTTTCAATTTCATTACTTGTGATTGGTCTGTTCATATTCTCTATTTCTCCTTGGTTCAGTCTTGGAAGTTTGTTCCTTTCTAAGAATTTGTTCATTTCTTCTAGGTTTTCCTTTTTATTAGCATATAGTTGCTTGTGGTAATCTCTTACGATCCTTTGTATTTCTGTGGTGTCCATTGTAACTTCTTTTTCATTTCTGATTCAATTGATTTGTGTCCTTTTCATTTATTTTGTAATGAATCTGGCTAAAAGTTTAAGAATTTTATCTTCTCAAAGAACAAGCTTTTGGTTTCATTGATCTTTGCTTTTGTTTTCTTTGTTTCTATTTAATTTATTTTTGTTCTGATCTTTATGATTTCTTTCCTTCTACCAACATTGGGTTTTGTTCTTTTTCTTCTTTCATTAGTTGCTTTATGTGTAAGTTTAGGTTGTTTACTTGAGATTTTTCTTGTTTCTTGTTTCTTGCATTGCTATAAAGTGTCCTCTTAAAACTGCTCTTGCTGTGTCCCATAGGTTTTGAATCATTGCGTTTTCTTTGTCATTTGTCTCTAGGTATTTTTTGATTTCCTCTTTTATTTCTTCAGTGTTGCTTATTAACATATTGTTTAGCTTCCACGTGTTTGTGTTTTTTACAGTGTTTTTTTTAACTGTAGTTTATTTCTAATTTCTAATCTCATAGAATAGTGGTCGGGAAAGATGCTTGATATGATTTCAATTTTCTTAAATTTACTGAGGCTTGATTTGTGACCAAAAATGTGATCTATCCTGGAGAATATTCCATGTGCACTTGAGAAAAAGTGTACTCTGCTGCTTTTGGATGGAATGTCCTATAAATATCAATGAAATCTATTGGGTCTATTGTGTCATTTAAGGCTGTATTTCCTTCTGAATTTTCTGCCTGGTTAATCTGTCCATTGGTGTAAGTGGGGTCTTAAAGTCTTTCACTATTATTGTGTTACTGTTGATTTCCCCTGTTATGGCTGTTAGAATTTTCCTTATGTACTGAGGTGCTCCTATGTTGGGTGTGCAAATATTTACAATTTTTAGATCTGCTTCTTGGATTGATCCCTTGATCATTATGTAGTGTCCCTCCCTGTCTCTTGTAATAGTCTTTATTTTAAAGTCTATTTTGTCTGATATGAGAATTGTTACTCCAGTTTTCTTTTCATTTCCATTTTCATGGAATATCTTTTTTCCATCCCCTCACTTTCAGTCTGTATGTGTCCCTAGGTGTGAATTGGGTCTCTTGTAGACAGTATATGCACAGGTCTTGTTTTTGTATCCATTCAGCCAGTTTATGTCTTTTGTTCAGAGCATTTAATCCATTTGCATTTAAGGTAATTATTATTCAAAAAATTTTAAATTTATTTGCTCTGTGTTGTGTCTTCGTTGCTGCACATGGACTTTCTCTAGTCGTGGCAAGCGGGGGCCATTCTTCGTTGAGGTGTGCAGGTTTCTCATTTTGGTGGCTTCCCTTGTTGCAGAGCATGGGCTATAAGCGTGCGGGCTTCAGTAGTTGTGGCACGCAGGTTCAATAGTTGTGGCTCACAGGCTCTAGAGTGCAGGCTCAGTAGTTGTGCTTGGGCTTAGTTGCTCTGTGGCATGTGGGATCTTCCCGGACCAAGGGCTCAAACCTGTCTCCCCTGCATTGGCAGGCAGATTCTTAACCACTGTGCCATGAGGGAAGCCCTTAAGGTAATTATTGATATGTGTGTTCCTATTGCCATTTTCCTAATTGTTTTGGGTTTGTTTTTATAGGTCTTTTTTCTTTCTTTCTTTTGTTCTCTTCTTTTTCTTGCCTAGAGTAGTTCCTTTAGCATTTGTTGTAAAGCTGGTTTGGTGGTGCTGAATTCTCTTAGCTTTTGCTTGTTTATAAAGCTTTTGGTTTCTCCATTGAATCTGAATGACAGCCTTGTTGGGTAGAGTATTCTTGGTTGTTGGTTTTTCCTTTTCATCACTTTAAATATATCTTGCTGCTCCCTTCTGGCCTGCAGAATTTATGCTGAAAGTTCAGCTGATAATCTTATGGGTATTCCCTTGTGTGTTATTTGTTGTTTTTCCCTTGTTGCTTTTAATAATTTTTCTTTGTCTTTAATTTTTGTTAAATTGATTAATATGTGTCACGGTTTGTTCCTTTTTGGGTTTATCCTGTATGGGACTCTCTGCGTTTCCTGGACTTTGTGTGATTATTTCCTTTCCCATGTTAGGGAAGTTTTTGACTATAATCTCTTCAAATAATTTCTCAGTTCCCTTCTCTTTTTCTTCCTCTTCTGGGACTCCTATAATTCGAAAGTTGTTGCATTCAATTTTGTCCATAGGTCTCTGAGACTCTCCTCGGTTCTTTTCAGTCTTTTTTCTTTATTCTGTTCCATGGCTGAGATTTCCATCATTCTGTCTTCCAGATCACTTATCCATTCTTCTGCCTCAGTTATTGTGCTATTGTTTCCTTCTAGTGTGTTTTTCATTTCAGCTATTGTCTTCTTTGTCTCTGTTTTTTTAGTTTTCTAGTTTTTGTTAAAGTTTTCTTGTATCTTCTTGATCTGTGTCACCACTCTTTTTTTGAGATCTTGGATCATTTTTATTATCATTACTCTGAATTCTTTTTCATGCAGATTGCCTATCTCCTCTTTATTTAGTCGTTCTTGTAGGTTTTTATCTTGCTCTTTTGTCTGCAACATATTTCCTTGTCATCTCATTTTGTCTAAATTACTGTGTTTGTGGCATCCTTTCTATAGGCTGCAGGGTAGTAGCTCCTCTCACTTCTCCTGTTAGCTCCTTGGTGGGTGTGGTTGGTCCAGATGCTTGTGCCATTATCCCCTTTATAGGTTGTTTGATTGGTGTTGTGGTGATCAGAGCCTACCTTAGATAATGAGTGGGGCCTCCCCTTTGCTCTGTGCTTCTCACTGCCTTTTCAGGGGCGGGGTCTGCTCCTATTGAATATAATTGCCTTAGTTGTTGGAGTAGAGGCACCCAGATCTGTTTCTTTTTTTTCATTCTGATCTGCGTTTGAGGTAGGTGGGATTGGAGCACTCCTTCTGGGAGAGAAGCTACTGAATATTCCTCCTCTGGAGCTGTTCATCTGTGATTGCACTCTGTTGTGTCTCCTTTGGCTTGTTGTGTGGGCTCACAAAGTATATTGTTGTTGACACAGCTCTTGGTCCCACCTTAACTGTGGGTATGCCAGAAATTGGCCCTGGTGACTCTCAGGTTTTGTTTTCACCCAGCTACCAGTGCAGGTCCACTGAGGTCAGGTCCCAGGACTGCAGTAGTCATGCACCTGGATCCACTGTGGGGAATATGGAGGCAGCTCAGACTCTGGTCTGGCCCAACCCCCACATTTGTATGCTCAAAGAGCCCACAGCTTCTACAGCCAGACTCAGACTCATCTCAGCTGCAAGAGCACTTGTTGTCTTTTCGGATATGTTACAGTGAATTTAGGAAGCCATGAATGAAGGTATAACTCCACAATTCTTGCAGCCACAAGGAGAAATTTCAGCTCTTCTTCCTTAGTCACACTGCCCCTGGGCCTCAGCTGTTTCAGCCCCTCCCCTGGGCAGATTTCCTAGTGGAGGGAGCTATCTGTACTCTCCTGGGACAGCAGGGCATGTCCTGAGACCCACTCTCGGTTTTCCTAGTGGGGGATGTATCCATTTTCTCCTGGGACAGCAGGGCAGGTCCTGGACCCTGTTGATGGATTTCCTAGTCTTGGAAGCTATCTGTGCCTTCCTGGGACAGTGTGGTGTGTCCCAGCACCTACTGGCAAATTTCCTAGTAACAACAGGTTTCTGTGAGCTCCTGGGACAGCGGGACAGGTCCTGGCAGCCACTATCAGATTTCCTAGCAGCAAGAGCTATCCTTGCACTCCCAGGACAGTAGGGTGGGTTCTGGCACCCACTGACAGATTTTGTAGCTGTGGAAGCTATTCTCACCTTTCTGGGACAGAATGGGCATGTTCTGGAGCTCACTGGCAGAATTCCTAGAGGGGGAAGCTGTACTCACACTTCTGGGTCAGCAGGGGTGGTGCCTAGCTTTTGCCTGTCTAGAAGAGGCAGTCAGTGCCTGCCTCTGGAGCCCAAGATGGCGGTGGGAGTGACTCATGCCCATCCACTCAGCTCCTGTAGGCAGTGTTGTTTCCTGGGAGCACTCACATGGAAAGGACTTCTTATGGTTGTCTCGCCTCTCTCCTACTGTGCCTCCCAATAATGGTGCCTTGCCTCCCTGGCAGGCCCAGGCTTCTTCCCAGTACACCTCAGTTGCCATGGCCCCACCTCCTCAGGCTGTTTCTGCACCTAACCCTGGTCCTCTACTTGGGACTGAACTTTGGAGTCTGAGCTTCAGCACTCGACTCCCACCCTCACCAACAGAGGACTGTCTCAGGTTGGCAGGCAGTGCTGACCCTCTGTGCAGTTTATTGTACATTTTGCCTTCCACAGAAATGTTGCTGCTCTCCCCCCCTTAGGCTCCAAAACTCCCCCTCCATCCCGTCTAATTTCTCTGTTGGTGAGGAGCCTTCCCAAGGTGTGGGAACTTTTCCTCCTTACAGCTCCCTGCCCAGGGCACAGGCCCTGTCCTGATTCCTTCTTTTTCTTTTTCCTTTTGTCCTACCCAGTTACATGGAGGTTTTCTTGTCTTTTTGGACATCTGAGATCCTCTGCCAGTGCTCAATAGCTGTTCTGTGTGAATTGTTCCACTTGTAGGTGTATCTTCAATGTTTCTGAATAGGGACGTGAATTCTGCCTCCTACTCCTCTGCCATCTTGATCCCGACCTCTCACCATTCTTATTAATAACACATTTAATGGGGAGGGGTGGAATAGGAGAGCAAAAGTGCAATACAAACTTCACCCCAGACTTATGGTCTGCCTCAATCATGCATGGTCCACAGTCCTTCACACAGGGAAAGTGTAATGGGCAATTAAGAATCCAAAGAGTACAGCTTAGCAGTTAAGAAAGCCAAGCTCATTTTGTGAAATTCTCTGGATTCAGATTTCAGCTCTGCTGCTTATTGGCTTCAAAACCTTTAATGAGATTCTAAATCCTTCTGTCTCCTCATGAGGCTTGTTTAGGTGGCCACAAGGCAAGTAGATCTTCATATCCTCCCACCAGAATCTAAAGTTTCTCTAGAGGTCTTAACAGCATTCAACCACAAAGTCAGTTCAGATAGTCTTAACAACACTCAAGGCTGTCTCCTTGAAAATGGGTTCCACTCGCAAACATTATCATTTTGTTGTTGTTGTTGTTTTGGGTTATTTTTGCGGTACGCAGGCCTCTCCCTGTTGTGGCCTCTCCCGTTGCGGAGCAACAGGCTCCGGACGCACAGGCTCAACAGCCATGGCTCATAGGCCTAGGCACTCCACGGCATGTGGGATCTTCCCGGACCGGGGCACGAACCCATGTCCCCTACATCGGCAGGCAGACTCTCAACCACTGTGCCACCAGGGAAGCCCAAACATTACCTTTTTGAACAACCTTTCTGTCCCTTTCTCACTCTCTTTTCCTTCTAAGACTCCCATAATATGTATTTAATTTAATTGTGTCCTATAATTAACTTGAGTTAAATTAATTTAATTCAATTTAATTGTGTCCTATAAGTCCCTTAAGCTATCTTCAGTCCTTTGCATTCTTTTTTTTTCTCCTCTGATTGGATGATCTTCACTGTCCTATCTTTGAGTTCACTGATCTTCTTTTCTGTTTGATGTAGTCTGCTATTGAAAGCTTCTATTGAATTTTTCAATTCTGTTATTGTATTCTTCGGCTGTATGATTTCTGTTTGGTGCTCTTTTATCATTTTTATCTCTTTGTTGAAATTTTCACTTTGTTCATGCTTTTTTTTTTTTTTTTGTGGTACGCAGGCCTCTCACTGTTCTGGCCTCTCCCATCACAGAGCACAGGCTCCGGACACGCAGGCCCAGCGGCCATGGCTCATGGGCCCAGCCGCTCCGCGGAATGTGGGATCCTCCCAGACCGGGGCATGAACCCGTGTCCCCTGCATCGGCAGGCAGACCCCCAACCACTGTGCCACCAGGGAAGCCCTGTTCATGCATTTTTATCTTGACCGTGGTGAATGTTTCTATGACCTTTATTTTGAATCATCTGTTGGGGAAATCATTTGCCTATATTTCATTGGGATTGTTTTCTTGAGATTTGTCATGTTCTTTTGTTTGGAACATATTCCCCTGTTTCTTCATTTTCTTTGATTCCCTGTGTTGGGTTTGTGCATTAGATAAAACATTCACCTTTCTCTGTCTTGGTAGACTAGCCTCATGTAAGAGATGAACCTCATCAGTCTGGTCCAAGATTCTGGGTACCTCTCAAATCCTTGTGCTTGTTCAAACTGCTATCATTGTTCTTGGTGGTGTCCAGTAGATTAGGATGTTCCAAGTCCCATCAGTGTCCTATAAACAGGGTAAATGCTCACACACATTTTCACATTCCCAGAAGACTATTTATTGCCTGCTTTTTCATATCCCAGATGCAGGATAATTGGAATCCAAACCTTCAGGCAGCAGTTGGGAAAGTTGGGATGTTAGATATGCAGTCTGTCCCCTGTCAGAGAAAAACTGTGAGCTCTTTGTTTTTTGCCTAATTGCTCTGTCTTGAGCCAGGGACAATAGCCATTGGAAGTGCTTGTGTGCCCACATAGAACCACATCTTTGTTCTCTGTGGTCCTTGGGACCCACAAATACCTAGCCCCATCAACTTCTAGAGCTAGGTGATCTGTGAGCTATTCCTTTGGTTGGCAGCCATAAAAGTTGAGGCAATGGATGTGTGGACAAGATCCTTCCAGAGGGGCAGCTGAAGGCTTGATTTTGCTGTTGGGGAGAGCCAGGGTATATGGCTTGGGAAGTGCCCACAAGCCCTTTCCTGTTCATGGATAAACCCAGTCATCTCCCAGATGTAAGCTAACTAGAAGTCCAACCATCAGGCAACAGTTGAAAAAGTATGCAGTCAAACCCTTCTAGGGAGAAACTGAGAGCATTACTTTTTCTTCCTGCTCTCTCTGCATTATGCCTGGGCGATAGATATGCGAAGTGTTCATACACCCTTTTAAAGACACCCTCTTTGTTTATCCTGGGGGACTTGTGACTACCAAGCCCTTTAGGTTCTCAGAGCTGTATGATTTCAGAGCCAGTCCCTTGGGTAGCAGCTCTGAAGAGCTCTACATGTGTGTTCCAAACCCTTTTCTCTTCAGGAATTTATAGTTTGTAGTTTCCTCTTGATTGGAAGGTGCTGTGCCAGCGGTGGGGTTTATGATGTGTGTGTCTCAGGTTTTTCTACCTGTATAAATATGGGTATTTTCTCAGTTTCCTGATTAGTCACTCAACTAATTTCTCTCAGTCTGAGTTGATTCATGTGTAGCTATTTATTAAGTGCATCCCTGGGAGGAAGGAAAGTCAGGAGCCTTCTATTCTGCCATCTTACCTGCTTCCTTGTTTATATGGATTAGCTGACATGGAGGAGGTGCCCTTGGACACTGGGTTAATGTAATTTATTTTCACCTCAAATTGGGTTTCTCCTAGAGAGGGAGAAAAATCATTATAATTAATAGGAAAATGGTTGTAAAGATATACATTGTTGGCAGGGTTTAAATTTATCATATTTCCAGAGATTAGTAAGACCTGTAATTTTATCTGCACAATCTCAAGATTTGTTGGTATTGGATGTGGATTACAGCATTTTTAATCTGATTGCACTAATCACGAGCATCCTGGTTGTCATATTTGGTACATACTATCTCTGGGTATTCCTTAAATGTGATTCAATAGATAGTGGTCCATTGATCTATTTGTCCAGTGACACCAGTTGATAATAGTTGGTTTAATCTGATTTGAAGTAAGAGATGGCTAATAGAGTTTAGATGCCATCTATGAGTCAGAAATGATGTTATAGAGAGTAACCTAGATGAAAGGATGTTGCTAGTGGTAGTAAAATTAAGAGGAGTGCTAGCTTTGGTGTTATTGTATGAGGATAGTAAGTATTATCTCTGTGTTAGTAAGACTGACCAACTGAAACAACTATCAGCATGGCTCCCATTGTCCAAAATCTAACCTGTGTTGTGTCCCCCTGTGGTGTACATGCGGCATGCTACTTCCATACATACATTTTCTGCAGTATTGTGTAGATTACCTAGTGTGTAGATTACCATAGCTAGGTTGATCTATTGTTGGATGTATAATCGACATGAGTGAGAGTAGAAACTTCTCAGGTAAAAAAAATGCAGAACAACACAGTAGTGGTAAAAGTTGGAGGTCATGTATGGCTAGCAGTAGGGGATCTGATCTTCCCCTGAGTATTATCTAAATGGTGCTACTCAGTCCAAGAGCAATTAGTTCCACCTGCTGGGTGACAGGAGCAGGTCATTGTTTGCTCCACAGTGCCCTTGGTGGAGTAAAGTACATGGGTGGAAAAAGAGGACTGTTCTCTCTCCACATAGTGGTGTGTGATTTGTGGATCATATTATGCTGGATGATGAGTAGATGGACTGAGAATGGACCCACAGTTAGTGGTCCATGCCAGATGCTTGTCAGGATTGATGAAGAAATGGCTATGCTCTGGATTTTCTATTAGGTAGAAGGAAAACGTGAAAGTACCATTTGCACTTGGTGCAAGTGCAAGTATTCCTTTGCACTTGGTGGTTGTGTCAGGACTCCGATATACATAAAAATGGGTAATCATGTTGTGTCCAGTGTGCAGAAATTGCTGCACCAGTATTTTGGTGATTTCCTAGTTTATGTGAATTTAATAAGGTATAGCTATGGCATAGGAGTGTGGATTTAATGTAATCCTGACTGTGGGCAGTATTTTTGCCCACTTGGGATGCTATTGTTCTAAAAATTCTCTCAATTGCTCTTGTTTTAAAAGCCCATTATGTCATTCTTTTTTTTAAACATCTTTATTGGAGTATAATTGCTTTATAATGGTGTGTTAGTTTCTGCTTTATAACAAAGTGAATCAGTTACACATATATATATGTTCCCATATCTTTTCCCTCTTGCGTCTCCCTCCCTCCCACCTTCCTTATCCCACCCCTCTAGGTGGTCACAAACCACCGAGGTGATCTCCCTGTGCTATGCGGCTGCTTCCCACTAGCTATCTATTTTACGTTTGGTAGAGTATATATGTCCATGCCTCTCACTTTGTCACACTTTGTCACCTTCCCCCTCCCCATATCCTCAAGTCTATTCTATAATACCAGCTACTATATGGCCATAGAATAGGTAAAAATATCCAAGCAATGTCCTTTTATAATGCCCATTGTTGTTTGCTTTGCAGAGAATTGGGAGTCTTGATTTGACTGTATAATTTTGTGTAACTTTGGTTCTCCTAAAGACTGTAAAAGACATTTTGGTAACTCCTCAATAACATTAGCATAGGCTGGTGCCTTGCATGGATAAGCTGATAGTAGGTCTGTGTATGTATCTACCATAGTTAAGTCATATTTAATAGCTTCTGCTGCTTCAGAGAGGTCCAATGAAGTTGATTTGACAGTTCTGATATGACTCTTCTCTGTAAATTTCTCCTCCATGCAACACTAGAGCCAGTGTCTAGATTTCTGGCATGTGGTAGATACCCTAATAGCTTTATGTAAATGTCTCTGCTGACTTGATTCCTCTATGAACAACCAATTTTCATAATCCCATGATGCCCAAATGCCCTGAACTTTAATATGTCCACTGGCAGCAAATTTGTTTATCTTTTCGAAGAAACAGAACTTAGTTTTATTGATTTTTCTATTGTTTTTAGTTTGTATTTTATTTATTTCTGCTCTCGTCTTTATTATTTCCTTCATTTTACTACCTTTGGGCATTGTTTCCTTTTCTTCTTTTTACAGTTCCTTGAAGTGTAAAGGTAGGTTGCTTATTTGAGATTTCTTTGTTTCTTGAAGTAGGCATTTGTTGTTTTAACTTTCTTCTTACACAGGTTTTGTTGTATCTCATAATTTTGGTATGTTGAATTTCCACTTTGATTTGGCTCAAGGTATTTATTGATCTCTCTTTTGATTTATTGATTGACCAATTCTGGTTTAGTAGCATGTGATTGTCTCCACATATTTGTGAAATTTGAAGTTTTCTTTCTATAATTGATTTCTAGCTTTATGCCATTGTGGTCGGAAAAGATGCTTGATATGAATTCAATCTTAGTAAATATATTAAGAATTGTTTTATGGTCTAACAGAAAATATATCCTGAAGAATGTTCCATGTGAACTTGAAAATAAGGTGTATTATGCTGCTTTTGGATGGAATGCTCTTTATATATATGTTCAGTACCCCTGGTCTAACCTGTCATTTAAGGGCAATATTTTCTTATTGATTTTCTGTCTTGATGATACATCCATTGATGTAAGTTGGCATTAAAGTACCCTACTATAACTGCATTCCTGTCAGTTTCTCCCTATAGGTCTGTTAATATTTGCTTTCTATATTTAGATTCTTCTAAGTTGGGTGCATAAATATTTACAAATTATATGTCCTTTTGTTACATTGACGTTTGTCATGATATAATGACTTTCTTGGCTTTTTGTAACAGTCTTTGGCTTAAATTTAATTTTCTATTCCATATATATATATATATAAAGCTACCCCATCTTTCTTTGATATCTACTTGCATGGAACATATTTTTCCTTCTTTTTCAGTCTGTGGGTATTCTTATATTTAAAGTGGGTCTCTTGTAAGCAACATATAGATGGGTCTTATGTTTTTTATTTTACTGTATTTTGTTCTGTGACTTTACTTTTTTTACATCTTTATTGGAGTATAATTGTTTTAAAATGTTGTGTTAGTTTCTGCTGTACAAAAAAGTGAATCGGCTATATGAATACAGATATCACTATATCCTCTCTCTCTTGAGCTTCCCTCCCACACCCCCTATCTCACCCCTCTAGGTCATGACAAAGCACTGAGCTGATCTCCCTGTGCTATGCAGCAGCTTCTCACTAGCTATCTTTTTTACATTTGGTACTGTATATATATCAATGCGACTCTCTCAATTCGGCCCAGCCTCCTCTTCCCCTCTGTGTCCTCACGTCCATTGCTAGATTCCATATATATGCGTTACCATACAGTATTTGTTTTTCATTTTCTGACTTACTTCACTGTGTATGATAGACTCTAGGTTCATCCATCTTATTACAAATAACTCAATTTTGTTCCTTTCTATAGCTGAGTAATATTCCATTGTATATATGTGCCACATCTTCTTTATCCATTTATCTCTCAATGAACATTTAGGTTGCTTCCATGTCTGGGCTAAAATAAATAGTGTTGTAATGAACATTGTGGTACATGTCTCTTTTTGAATTGTGGTTTTCTCAGTGTATATGCACAGTAGTGGGATTGCTGGGTAGCTCTATTTTTGTATTTTTAAGGAACCTCCACACTGTTTTCCATAGTGGCTGTATCAATTTACATCCCCATCAACACCGTAAGAGGGTTTCCTTTTCTCCACAACCACTCCAGCATTTACTGCATAGAGCTTTTTTGATTATGGTCATTCCGACTGGTGTGAGGTGATACCTCATTGTACTTTTCATTGCATTTCTCTAATGATTAGTGATGTTGAGCATTCCTTCATGTGTTTGTTGGCTGTCTGTATATCTCCATTGGAGAAATGTCTATGTAGGTCTTCTGCCCATTTTACACTGGGTTGTTTGTTTTTTAATATTGAGCTGCATGAGCTGCTTGTAAATTTTAGAGATTAGTCCTTTCTCAGGTGCTTCATTTGCAAATATTTTCTACCATTCTGAGGTTTTTCTTTTCATGTTGTTTATGGGTTCCTTTGCTGTGCAAAGCTTTTAAGTTTCATTAGGTCCCATTTGTTTATTTTTGCTTTTATTTCCATTTCTATAGGAGGCGGGTCAAAAAGGATCTTGCTGTGATTTATATCATAGAGTGTTCTGCCTTTGTTTTCCTCTAAGAGTTTTAGAGTGTCTGGACTTATATTTAGGTCTTTAATGCATTTTGAGTTTATTTTTGTGTATGGTATTAGGGAGTGTTCTAATTTCATTCTTTAACATGTAGCTGTCCAGTTTTCCCAGCACCACTTATTGAAGAGGCTGTTTTTTCTGCATTGTATAGTCTTGCCTCCTTTACCAAAAATAAGGTGAGCATATGTGCATGAGTTTATCTCTGTGCTTTCTATCCTGGTCCATTGATCTATGTTTCTGTTTTTGTGGCAGTACCATACTCTCTTGATTACTGTAGCTTTGTAGTATAGTATGAACTCCAGGAGCCTGATTCCTCCAGCTCCGTTTTTCCTTCTCAAGATTGCTTTTGTTATTCGGGGTCTTTTGTGTTTCCATACAAGTTGTGAAATTTTTTGTTCTAGTTCTGTGAAAACGGCCATTGGTAGTTTCATAGGGATTGCATTGAATCTGTAGATTGCTTTGGGTAGTATAGTCATTTTCACAATTTTGATTCTTCCCATGCAAGAACATGGTATATGTCTCCATCTGTTTGTAACACCTTTAATTTCTTTCATCAGTGTCTTATAGTTTTCTGCATACAGGTCTTTTGGCTCCTTAGGTAGGTTTAATCCTAGGTATTTTATTCTTTTTGTTGCAGTGGTAAATGGGAGTGTTTCCTTAATTTCTCTTTCAGAATTTTCATCATTCGTGTATAGGAATGCTAAAGATTTCTGTTCATTAATTTTGTATCCTGCTACTTTACCAAATTCATTGATTAGCTCTAGAAGATTTCTGGTAACGTCTTTAGGATTTTCTATGTATAGTATCATGTCATCTGAAAACAGTGACAGCTTTACTTCTTCTCTTCCAATTTGGATTCCTTTTATTTCTTCCTTTTCTCTGATTGCTAGTGGCTGAAACTTCCAAAACTATGTTGAATGATATTGGTGATAGGGGGCAACTTTTTCTTGATCCTGATCTTAGTGGAAATGTTTTCAGTTTTTCACCATTGAGAATGATGTTGGCTGTGTGTTTGTCATATATGGCCTTTATTATGTTGAGGTAAGTTCCCTCTATGCCTACTTTTTGGAGGGTTTTTATCGTAATTATGTGTTGAATTTTGCTGAAAGCTTTTTCTGTATCTATTGAGATGATATGGTTTTATCCTCCAGTTTGTTAATGTCTATCACATTGATTGATCTGCATATATTGAAGAATCCTTGCATTCCTGGGATAAACCCCACTTGATCATGGTGTATGATGCTTTTAATATGCTGTTGGATTCTGTTTGCTACTATTTTCTTGAGGAGTTTTGCATCTATGTTCATCAGGGATATTGGCCTACAGTTCTTTTTCTTTGTGACATCTTTGGTTTTGGTGTCAGCGTGATAGTGACCTATTAGTATGAGTTTGGAAGTGTTTGTCTCTCTGCTATATTTTGGTACAGTTTGAGCAGGATAGGTGTTAGCTCTTTTCTAAATGTTTGATAGAATTCACCTGTGAAGCCCTCTATTCTGTTTGTTGGAAGATTTTTAATCACAGTCTCAATTTCAGTGCTTGTGATTGGTCTGTTTATATGTTCTATTTCTTCCTGGTTCAGTCTCAGAATGTTGTACTTTCCTCAGAATTTTTCCATTTCTTCCAGGCTGCCCATTCATTTGCATACGGATGCTTGTACCAATCTCTCATGATCTTTTGTATTTCTGCAGTGTCAATTGTTACTTCTGCTTTTTCATTTCTAATTCTATTGATCTGTGTCTTCCCCCTTATTTCTTTGATAAGTCTGGCTAATGGTTTATCAATTTTGTTTATCTTCTTATATAATGAGTTTCTAGTTTTATTGATCTTTGCTATTGTTTTCTTCATTCTTTTTTCATTTATTTCTGAACTGATCTTTATGATTTCTTTCCTTCTGCTAACTGAGGTTTTTTTCTTGTTGTTGTTGTTCTTTCTCTAATTTCTTTAGGTGTAAGTTAGGTTGTTTATTTGAGATGTTTCTTTTTTCTTGAGGTAGGGCAGTATTGCTATAATCTTCCCTCTTACAACTTCTGTTGCTACATCCCATAGGTTTCGGGTGGTTTTGTTTTCATTGTCATTTGTTTCTAGATATTTTTTGATTTCCACTTTGATTTATTTAGTGATCTCTTGGTTATTAAGTATTGTTTAGCCTCCATGTGTTTGTATTTTTTACAGATTTTGTCCTGAAATTTATATTGAGTCTGATAGCATTGCTGTCAGAAAAGATACTTGATATGATTTCAATTTTCTTATATTTACCAAGGCTTGATTTGTGACCCAGCATATGATCTACCCTGGAGAATGTTCCATGAGCACTTGAGAAGAATGTGTATTCTGTTGTTTTTGGATGGAATGTCCTATAAATATCAAGTCCATCTTTTTTAATGTGTCATTTAAAGCTTGTGTTTCCTTATTTATTTTCATTTTGGATGATCTGTTCACTGGTGAAAGTGGGGTGTTAAAGTCCCCTAGTGCAATTGTGTTACTCTCGATTTCCCCTTTTATGGTTCTTACCATTTGCCGTAGGTATTGAGGTGCTCTTATGTTGGGTCCATAAATATTTACAGTTGTATCTTCTTGGATTGATCCCTTGATCATTATGTAGTATCCCTTTTTGTCTCTTGGAACAGTCTTTGTTTTAAAGTCTATTTTCTCTGATATGAGATTTGCTACTCCAGTTTTCTTTTGATTTCCATTTGCATGGAATATATTTTTCCATCCCATCACTTTTAGTCTGTATGTTTCCCAAGTCAGAAGTGGGTCTCCTGTAGACAGCTTATATACGGGTCTTGTCTTTGGATCCATTCAGCCAGTGTATGTCTTTTTGTTGGAGCATTTAATCCATCTACATGTAAGGTAATTATCAATATGTCTTTTCCTATTACCATTTTCTTGTTTTGGGTTCGTTATTGTAGGTGGTCTTTTCCTTCTCTTGTGTTTCCAACCTAGAGACATTCCTTTAGCATATGTTGTAAAGATGGTTTCAAAGGCTGAATTTTCCTAGCTTTTGCCTGTCTGTAAAGGTTTTAATTTCTCCATCGAATCTGAATGAGTTCCTTGCTGGGTAGAGTCATCTTGGTTTAGGTTTTTCCATTTTATCACTTTAAATATCTCCTGCCACTCCCTTCTGGCTTGCAGAATTTCTGCTAAAACATCAACTGTTAACCTGATGGGCATTCCCTTGTATATTATTTATTGTATTTTCCTAGCTGCTTTTAATAGTTTACCATTGTATTAATTTTTGATAGTTTGATTAATATGTGTCTTGGCATATTTCTCCTTAGATTTATCCTGTATTGGACTCTCTTCACTTCCTGTACTTGATTAAATATCTCCTTTCCTTTATTAGAGAATTTTTCAACTGTAATCTCTTCAAATGTTTTCTCAGTCACTTTCTTTTTCTCTTCTTCTTCTGGGATCCCTGTAATTTGAATATTGGTGCATTTAATGTCTTCCCAGAGGTCTCTGAGACTGTCCTCAGTTCTTCTCATTCTTTTTTCTTTATTCTGCTCTGCAGTAGTTATTTCCACTCTTTTATCCTCCAGGTCACTTCTCCGAATTTCTGTCTCAGTTATTCTGCTATTGATTCCTTCTAGAGAATTTTTAATTTCGTTTATTGTCTTGTTCATCATTGTTTGGTCTTTAGCTCTTCTATGTCCTTGTTAAACGTTTCTTGTATTTCTTTATTCTATACAGAAAAGTTTAGATCAACTTTACTATCATTACTCTGAATTCTATTTCAGGTAGACTGCCTATTTCCTCTTCATTTTTTTGTCCTGGTGGGCTTTAACCTTGTTCCTTCATCTGCTGTCTATCTGTCTTCTCATTTTGCTTAACTTACTCTGTTTGGGGTTTCCATTTTGCAGGCTGCAGGTTCGTAGTTCCTGTTGTTTTTGGTGCCTGCCCCCAGTAGCTACTTTTGGTTCTTTAGGTTTTGTAGGCTTCTTGGTGGAAGGGACTAGTGCCTGTGTTCTGGTTGATGAGGCTGGATCTTGTCTTACTGTTGGGCCGTTCCACATCCGCTAGTGTGTTTGGGGTTTCTGTCGCTTTATTTTGATTTTAGGCAGCCTCTCTGTTAATGGGTGGGTTTGTGTTCCTGTCTTGGTAGTTGTTTGGCCTAGGGTGTCCAGCACTGTAGCTTGCTGGTCATTGAGTATATGTGTGTCTTAGCATTGAGTTGGACATCTCTGGGATAGCTTTTTCTGTTTGATTTTATGTGGAGATGGGAGGTCTTTGGTGGACCAATGTCCTGTTCTCAGCTTTCCCACATCAGAGGCAGAAGCCTGACACCCCACCAGAGCACAAAGACCCTGTCAGCCACATGGCTGAGAAGAATCGGGTGAAAAAAAAGAAAAGAAAAAATAAAGTTATTAAAGTAAAAAAATAATTTTTAAATATAAAAAATTTTTAAAGTAATGAAAAGTAAAATAAGAAAGGAAGAAAGAAAGAAAAAGAAAAAAGGGAGCAACCAAACCAAAAAACAAATCCACCAATGATAACAGGTGCTAAAAACTATACTAAAAATACAATAAATAAATAAATAAAGCAGACAGAACCCTAGGTAAAATTGTTAAGGCAAAATTAAAGAAAAATCACACAAAGAAGCATACACATACACACTCACAAAAAGAGAAAAAGGGAAAAAAAAATCTTTGTTCCCAAAGTCCATTGCCTCAGTTTTGGGATTATTCGTTGCCTATTCAGGTATTACACAGATACAGGTACATCAAGTTGATTGTGGAGATTTAATCTTCTGCTTCTGAGGCTTCTGGGAGAAATTTCCCTTTCTCTTCTTTGTTTGCACAGCTCTTGGGCTTCAGCTTTTGATTTGGCCCTGCCTCTGGGTATAGGTTGCCTGAGGCCATCCATTCTTCACTCAGACAGGACGGGGTTAAAGGAGCAGCTGATTAGGGACTCTGGCTCACTCAGGCCAGGAGAGGGAGCGATACAGAATGCAGGGTGAGCCCGTGGTGGCAAAGGCCAGCATGACATTGCAACAGCCTGAGGTGCACTGTGTGTTCTTCCAGGGAAGTTGTCCCTGGATCACAGGACACTTGCAGTGGCAGGATACACAGGCTCTTGGGAGGGGAGGTGTGAATAGTGGCCTGTGCTTGCACACAGGCTTCTTGTTGGCTGCAATAACAGCCTTAGCGTTTCATGCCTGTCTCTGGTGTCTGCTATGATAGCTGCAGCTCGCGCCCATCTCTGGACCTCAGTTAGGCTATGCCTGAATCCCCTGTCCTTGCACACCCTAAAACAATGGTCTCTTTCCTCTTAGGCAGTTCCAGACATTTTCCCATACTCCATCCCAGCTAGGTGTGGTGAACTAGCCAACTTCAGGCTGTGTTCATGAAGCCAACCTCAGTCCTTTCCCTGGGTTCTGAACTCTGAAGCCTGAGCCAAAGCTCCCAGCCCTAACCCACCCCAGCGGGTGAGCAGACAATGCTCTTTGGCTGTTGAGTCCTGGTCGGCATGATTCTCTGTGCAGGAACATCTCTGCTTTGCCCTCTACACACATATTTTTGCCCTCTCCTCCGTAGCTCCAAAGCTTCCCGCCGCCACTCCAACACTCCAGCAGTGAAGGGGCTTCCTAGTGAGTGGAAACATTTCCTTCTTCACAGCTCCCTCCCTGAGGTGCAGGTCCTGTCCCTATTATTTTGTCTCTGTTTCATCTCTTTTCTTTTGCCCTACCCAGGTACATGGGGAGTTTCTTGCTTTTGGGGAAGTCTGAGGTATTCTGCCAGCGTTCAGTACGTGTTCTGTAGGAGTTGTTCCACATGTTGATGTATGTCTGATGTATTTGTGAGGAGGAAGGTGATCTCCATGTCTTACTCTTCCGCCATTTTTTTGTTTTTTTTAAACATGTTTATTGGAGTATAATTGCTTTACATCATTGTGTTAGTTTCTGTTTTATAACAAAGTGAATCAGTTATATGTATACATATATTCCCTTATCTTCTCCCTCTTGTGTCTCCCTAACACCATCCATATCCCACCCCTCTAGGTGGTCACAAAGCACCGAGCTGTTCTCCCTGTGGTATACGGCTGCTTCTCATTAGCTATCTATTTTACATTTGGTAGTGTATATAAGTCCATGTCACTCTCTCACTTTGTCCCAACTTACCCTTCCCCCACCCATATCCTCAAGTCCATTCTCTACGTCTGTGTCTTTATTCCTGTCATGTCTCTAGGTTCTTCATAACCTTTTTTTTAATTTGGATTCCATATATATATGTTAGCATACAGTATTTGTTTTTCTCTTTCTGACTTACTTCACTCTGTACGACAGTCTCTAGGTCCATCTACCTCACTACAAATAACTCAATTTTGTTTCTTTTTATGGCTGAGTAATATTCCATTGTACATATGTGCCACATCTTCTTTACTCATTCATCTGTTGATGGACACTTAGGTTGCTTCCATGTCCTGGCTATTATAAATAAAGCTGCAGTGAACATTGTGATACATGACTCTTTTGAATTATGTTTTTCTCAGCGTATATGCCCAGTAGTGGGATTTCTGGGTCGTATGGTAGTTTTATTTTTAGTTTTTTAAGGAAACTCCATACTGTTTTCCATAGTGGCTGTAACAATTTACATTCCGACCAACAGTGCAAGAGGGTTCCCTTTTCTCCACACCCGCTCCAGCATTTATTGTTTGTAGATTTTTTGATGATGGCCATTCTGACTGCTGTGAGATGTTATCTCATTGTAGTTCTGATTTGCATTTCTCTAATGATTAATGATATTGAGCATTCTTTCATGTGTTTGTTGGTAAACTATACAGGGTCTTTTGTTTTCCCATAACAAACTGTGAAATTTTTTGTTCTAGTTCTGTGAAAAATGTCAGTGGTAGTTTGATAGGGATTGCATTGAATCTGTAGATTGCTTTAGGTAGTAGAGTCATTTTCACAACGTTGATTCTTCCAATCCAAGAACATGGTATATCTCTCCATCTATTTGTATCATCTTTAATTTCTTTCATCAGTGTCTTATAGTTTTCTGCATACAGGTCTCTTTTCTCCTTAACTAGGTTTAATCCTAGGTTTTTTATTCTTTTTGTTGCAATGGTAAATCGAGTGTTTCCTTAATTTCTCTTTCAGATTTTTCATCATTATTGTATAGGAATGCAAGAGATTTCTGTGCATTAATTTTGTATCTTGCTACTTTATCAAATTCATTGATTAGCTCTAGTAGTTTCCTTGTATCATCTTTAGGGTTTTCTATGTATTGTATCATGTCATCTGCAAACAGTGACAACTTTATTTCTTCTTTTCTGGTTTGGATTGCTTTTATTTCCTTTTCTTCTCTGATTGCTGAGGATAAAACTTCCAAATCTATGTTAAATAATAGTGGTGAGTGTAGGCAACTTTGCCTTGTTCCTGATCTCATTGGACATGGTTTCAGTTTTTCACCATTGAGAATGCTGTTGGCTGTGGGTTTGTCACATATCAACTTTATTATGTTGAGTTAAGTTCCCTCTATGCCTACTTTCTGGCCGGTTTTTATCATAATTGGATGTTGAATTTTGTCAAAAGTTTTTTTTTCCATGTATTGAGTTAATCATATGACTTTTATCCTTCAATTTGTTAATATGGTGTATCATATTCATTGATTTGTGTATACTGAAGAAACCTTACATTCCTGAGATAAACACCATTTGATCATGGTGTATGATGCTTTTAATGTGCTGTTGGACTGTGTTTGCTAGTATTTTGTGGAGGATTTTTGCATATATATTCAACAGTGTTATTGGTCTGTAGTTTTCTTTTTTTGTGACAACTTTGTTTTAGGTATGAGGGTGATAGTGGCCTTGTAGAATGAGTTTGGAACTATTTCTCTCTCTGGTATGTTTTGGTAGAGTTTGAGAAGGATAGGTATTAGTTCTTCTTAAATGTTTGATAGAATTCGCCTGTGAAGCCATCTGTTCCTGGGCTTTTGTGCGTTGGAAAATTTTTAAACAAAGTCTCAATTTCAGTGCTTGTGATTGGTCTGTTTAGATTTTCTATTTCCTCCTGGTTCAGTCTTGGAAGGTTGTGCTTTACTAAGAATTTTTCCAGTTCTTCCAGGTTGCCCATTTTGTTTTGGCATATAGTTGCTTTTAGAAATCTCTCATGATCCTTTGTATTCCTGATATGTCAGTTATTACTTCTCCTTTTTCATTTCTAATTCTATTGATTTGAGTCTTCCCCCATGTTTTCTTGATGAGTCTGGCTAATTTATCAATTTTGTTCTTCTTCTGAAAGAACCAGCTTCTCATTTTATTGATCTTTACTATTGTTTCCTTCATTTCTTTTCATTTATTTCTGAGCTGATCTTTATGATTTCTTTCGTTCTGCTAACTTTGGGGTTTTTTTGTTCTTCTTTCTCTAATTGCTTTAGGTGCAAGGTTAGGTTGTTTATTCGAGATGTTTCCTGTTTCTTAAGGTAGGATTGTATTGCTATACACTTCCCTCTTGGAACTTCTGTTGCTGCACCCCATAGGTTTTGGGTCACCATGTTTTCATTGTCATTTGTTTCCAGGTATTTTTTGATTTCCTCTTTGATTTCCTCAATGATTTGTTGGTTATTTAATAGTGTATTGTTTAGCCTCCATGTGTTTGTATTTTTTACAGATTTTTTTCCTCTAATTGATATCAAGCCTGACAGCACTGAGGTCAGAAAAGATGCTTGATACATTTTCAATTTCTTAAATTTACCAAGGCTTGATTTTTGACCCAAGATATGACTTACCCTGGAAAATATTCCATAAGCCCTTAAGAAGAGGTGTATTGTGTTGTTTTTGGATGGAATGTCTGACAAATATCAATTAAGTCCATGTTTAATGTATTATTTAAAACTTGTGTTTCTTTATTTATTTTAATTTTGGAATAGCTGTCCATTGGTGAAAGTTGGGTGTTAAAGTTCCCTACTATTATTGTGCTATGGTCGATTTTCCCTTTTATGGCTGTTAGCATTTGCCTTATATATTGTGAGGCTCCTATGTTGGGTTCATAAATATTTACAATTGTTATACCTTATTCTTGGATCGATCCCTTAATCATTATGTAGTGTCCTTCTTTATCTCTTGTAATAGTCCTTTTTTAAAGTCTATTTTTTCTGATATGAGAATTGCTACTCCAGCTTTCTTTTGATTTCCATTTGCATGGAATATCTTTTTCCATCGCCTCACTTTCATCTGTCTGTGTCCTTAGGTCTGAAGCGGGTCTCTTGTATACAGCATATATACGGATATTATTATTGTATCCATTCAGCCCGTCTATGTTTTTGGTTGGAGCATTTAATCCATTTACATTTAAGGTAATTATCACTATGTATGTTCCTAGTATCATGTTCTTAATTGTTTTGGGTTTGTTAATGTAGGTCTTCTCCTTCTCTTATGTTTCCTGCCTAGGGAAGTTCCCTTAGCATTTACTGAAAAGCAGGTTTGGTGGTGCTGAATTTTCTCAGCTTTTGCTTGTATGTAAAGATTTTAATTTCTCCATCGAATATGAATGAGTTCTTTGCTGCGTAGAGTAATCTTGGTTGTAGGTTTTCTTTTCATCACCTTAAGTATGTCCTGCCACTCCCTCTGGCTTGCAGTTTCTGCTGAATGATCAGCTGTTAACCTTATGGGGATTCCCTTGTGTGTTATTTGTTGTTTTTCCCTTGCTACTTTTAATATGTTTTCTTTGTATTTAATTTTTGACAGTTTGATTAATATGTGTCTTGGCGTATTTCTTCTTGGATTTATCCTGTATGGGATTCTCTGTGCTTCCTGGACTTGATTAACTATTTCCTTTCCCATATTAGGGAAGTTTTCAACTATAATCTCTTCAAATATTTTCTCAGTCCCTTTCTTTTTCTCTTCTTCTTCTGGAACCCCTATAATTCGAATGTTGGTGCATTTAATGTTGTCCCAGAGGTCTCTGAGACTGTCCTCAGTTCTTTTCATTCTTTTTTCTTTATTCTGCTCTGCAGTAGTTATTTCCACCATTTTATCTTCCAGGTTACTTATCCGTTCTTCTGCCTCAGTTATTCTGCTATTGATCCCACCTACAGTACTTTTAATTTCATTTATTGTGTTGTTCATCATTGCTTGTTTCATCTTTATTTCTTCTAGGTCCTTGTTAACTGTTTCTTGCATTTTGTCGATTCTATTTCCAAGATTTTGGATTATCCTTACTATCATTATTCTGAATTCTTTTTCAGGTACACTGCCTATTTTCTCTTCATTTGTTAGGTCTGGTGCATTTTTATCTTGCTCCTTTATCTGCTGTGTGTTTTTCTGTCTTCTCATTTTGCTTATCTTACTGTGTTTGGGGGTCTCCTTTTTGTAGACTGCAGGTTCATAGTTCCTGCTGTTTTTGATGTCTGTCTCCAGTGGCTGAGGTTGGTTCAGTGGGTTGTGTAGCCTTCCTGCTGGAGGGGAATAGTGCCTGTGTTGTGGTGGATGAGGCTGGATCTTGTCTCTCTAGTGGGCAGGTTCACGTCTGGTGGTGTGTTTTGGGGTGTCTGTGCCCTTATTATGATTTTGGGCAGCCTCTCTGCTAATGGGTGGTGTTGTGTTCCTGTTTTGCTAGTTGTTTGGCATAGGTTGTCCAGCACTGTAGCTTGCTGGTCGTTGAGTGAAGCTGGGTGCTGGTGTTAAGATGGAGGTCTCTGGGAGATTTTCGCCGTTTGATATGTGGAGCTGGGAGGTCTCTTGTTGACCAGTGTCCTGACGTTGGCTCTCCCACCTCAGAGGCAGAGCCCTGACTCCTGGCTGGAGCACCAAGAGCCTTTCATCCACACGGCTCCTCAATTTGGGATGATTCGTTGTCTATTCATATATTCCACAGATGCAGGGTGCATCAAGTTGATTGTGGAGCTTCAATCCTCTGTTTCTGAGGCTACTGGGAGAGATTTCCCTTTCTGTTCTTTGTTCTCACAGCTCACAGGGGCTCAGCTTTGGATTTGGCCCTGCCTCTGCGTGTAGGTCGCTGGAGGTCGTCTGTTTTTTGCTCAGACAGGACGGGGTTAAAGGAGCCGCTGATTCGGGGGCTCTGGCGCACTCAGGCCGGGGGGAGGAAGGGGCACTGTGTGCGGGGTGGGCCTGCGGTGACAGAGGCTGGCGTGACGTTGCACCAGCCTGAGGCCCGCCATGCATTCTCCCCGGGAAGTTGTCCCTGGATCCCGGGAACCTGGCAGTGGCGGGCTGCACAGGCTCCATGGAAGAGGGGTGTGGAGAGTGACCTGTGCTCGCACACAGGCCCCTTGGTGGCGGCAGCAGCAGCCTTAGCGTCTCCCGCCCGTCTCTGGGATGCACGCTTTTAGCCGCGGCTCACGCCTGTCTCTGGGGTTCGCTCTTTTAGCCGCGACCTGCACCCGTCTCTGGAGTTCCTTTAAGCAGTGCTCTTAAACCCCTCTCCTCACTCTCCAGTTAACAAAGATGGAAAAAAAAGTCTCTTGCCTCTTCGGCAGGTGCAGACTTTTCCCCGGACTCCCTCCCGGCTAGCCGTGGTGAACTAACCCCTTCAGGCTATGTTCAAGCCGCCAACCCCAGTCCTCTCCCTGCGCTCCGTCCAAAACCGAAACCCGAGCCTCAGCTCGCAGCCCCGCCCGCCCCGGCGGGTGAGCGGACAAGCCTCTCGGGCTGGTGAGTGACGGTCGGCACCAATCCTCTGTGCGGGAATCTCCCTGTTTTGCCCTCCACAACCCCTGTTGCTGTGCACTCCTCCGTGGCTCCGAAGCTCCCGTCTCCGCCTCCCGCAATCTCTGCCCGTGAAGGAGCTTCCTAGTGTGTGGAAACTTTTCCTCCTTCACAGCTCCCTCCCACTGGTGCAGGTGCCGTCCCTATACTTTTGTCTCTGTTTTTTCTTTTTTTCTTTTGCCCTACCCAGCTACGTGGGGATTTTCTTGCCTTTTGGGAGGTCTGAGGTCTTCTGCCAACCTTCAGTACGTGTTCTGTAGGAGTTGTTCCACATGTAGATGTATTTCTCGTGTATCTGTGGGGAGGAAGGTGATCTCCGCGTGTTACTCTTCCGCCATCTTCAAGGACCCCCTGGGACATTTTCAACTATAATCTCTTCGAATACTTTCTCTGTCCCTTTCTTTTTCTCTTCTTCTTCTGGGCCCCTATATTTCGAATGTTCGTGCATTTATTGTTGTCTCAGAAGTCTCTGAGGCTGTCCTCAATTCTTTTCATTCCTTATTCCTTATTCCATTCTGAAGTCGTTATTTCCACTATTTTATCTTACAGGTCGTTTATCCATTCTTCTGCCTCAGTTATTCTGCTATTGATTCCTTCTAGATAATTTTAAATTTCATTTATTGTGTTGTTCATCATTGTTTGCTCTTTAGTTCTTCTAGATCCTTGTTAAACGTTTCTTGTATTTTCTCTATTCTATTTCCATGATCTTGGATCATCTCTACTATCATTTCTCTGAAATATTTTTTAGGTAGACTGCCTATTTCCTCTTCATTTATTTAGCCTGGTATTTTTCTGACTTGCTCCTTCATGTGATGTGCATTTCACTGTCTTATCATTTTGCTTAATTTACTGTGTTTGGAGTCTCCTTTCCACAGGCTGCAGGTTTGTATTTCCTGTTGTTTCTGTTGTCTGCCCCCAGTGGCTAAGGTTGGTTCAGTGGGTTGTGTAGGCTTCCTGGTGAAGGGGACTAGTGCCTGTGTTCTGGTGGATGAGGCTGGATTTTGTCTTTCTGGTGGGCAGGTCTATGTCCAGTGGTGTGTTTTGGGTGTCTGGGGCCTTATTATGACTTTAGGCAGCCTTTCTGCTAATGGGTGTGGTTGTGCTCCTGTCTTGCTTGTTGTTTGGCATAGGGTGTCCAGCCCTGGAGCTTGCTCATCGTTGAGTGGAGCCTGGTCTTAGCATTCAGATGGAGGTCTCTGGGAAGCTTTTGCCATTTGATATTAGGTGTAGCCAGGAACTCTCTGGTGGACCAATGTCCTGATCTCGGTTGTCCCACCTCAGAAGCACAGGCCTGACACCTGGCAGGAAGACCAAGACCTGGTCAACCACGTGGCTCAGAAGAAAAGGGAGGAAAAAAAGAAAGAACAATAGATAAATAAAATAAAGTTATTAAACTAAAGTATATATTAAATATAAAAAACTCAAAAGTAATAAAGAAAAAAAAAGAAAAAGAAAGAAAGAAAAAAGAGAGCTACCAAACCAAAAACCAAATCCAGCAATGATAACAGGCACTAAAATCTACACTAAAAAACAAAAACAAAAAGGACAGACAGAACTCTAAGACAAATGGTAAAAGCCAAGCTCTAGAGGCAAAACCACACAAAGAAGCATACACATACACACAAAAAGAGAAAAAGGAAAAAAAAAATATGTATTTTTTCCCAAAGTCCACTGCCTCAGTTTTGGGAATATTCGTTGCCTATTCAGGTATTAGACAGATACAGGGTACATCAAGTTGATTGTGGAGATTTAATCTTCTGCTATTGAGGCTGCTGGGAGAAATTTCCCTTTCCCTTCCTTGTTTGCACAGTTCCTGGGGTTCAGCTTTGGATTTGGCCCTCCTCTGCGTGTAGGTTGTCTGAGCGCATCTGTTCTTCATTCAGACATGATGGGGTTAAAGTAACAGCTGATTAGGGGGCTCTGGCTCACTCAGGTCAGGGGAGGGAGGGGTACGGAATGCGAGGGTTTGTCTGCGGCAGCAGAGGATGGCGTGACATTGCACCAGCAGAAGGCACACCCTGTGTTCTCCCGTGGAAGTTGTCCCTGGATCACAGGACCCTGGCAGTGGTGGGCTGCACAGGCTCTCGGGGATGGAGGTGTGGACGGTGACCTTTGCTAGCAAGCAGGCTTCTTAGTGTCTGCAACAGCAGCCTTAGCTTTTCATGGCCGTCTCTGGTGTCCGTGCTGATTGCTGAGGCTCGCGCGCAACTCTGGAGCTCTTTTAGGTGTTGCTCTGAATCCCCTCACCTCGTGCACCCTGAAACAATGTTCTCTTTCCTCTTTGGCAGTTCCATACTTTTTCCCAGACTCCCTCCCACCTAGCTTTGGTGCACTAGCCCCCTTTAGCCTGTGTTCACACAGCCAACCCTGGTCCTCTCCCTGGGGTCTGAACTCTGAAGCCCGAGCCTCAGCCCGCAGTCCACACCCGCCCCAGCGGATGAGCAGACAAGCCTCTTGGGCTGGTGAGTGCTGGTCGGCATGATCCTCTGTGCGGGAATCTCTCCACTTTGCCCTCTGCACGCCTGTTGCTGCCCTCTCCTGCGTGGCGCAAAAGCTTCCCCCACCACCGCACTCCCTCCTCCAGCGAAGGGGCTTCCTAGAGTGTGGAAAATTTTCCTCCTTCACAGCTCCCTCCCCGATGTGCAAGTCCCATTCCTATTCTTTTGTCTTTGTTTTTTTCTTTCTTCTTTTGCCTTACCCAGGTATGTGGGGAGTTTCTTGCCTTTTGGGAAGTCTGAGGTCTTCTGCCAGTGTTCAGTAGGTGTTCTGTAGGAATTGTTCCACATGAAGATGTATTTCTGATGTATTTGTGGGGAGGAAGGTGATCTCCACTTCTTACTCTTCGCAATCTTGAAGGTCTTCTCTGTATTGTATATTTTTCAGTTCAGTTACTATATTCTCCAGCTCTGTGACTTCTATTTGGTACTTTCTTATATTTTCTTTCTCGTTCTTGAAGTTCTCCCTGTGTTCATCCATTCTTCTCTCAAGTTCGATTAACATTTTTATGACCATTACTTTAAACTTTTTATCAGATAATAACTTTCCTCTATGGCATTAAGTTTTTCTCTGAGGTTTTATCGTGTTCTTTTTTGGGTACATATCCCTAGGTTTTATCATTTTTCTTGAGTCTCTGTGTTTGTTTCTATGTGTTAGATAAAAGAGCTACCTCCCCCAGTATTGGAAGGGTGGCCTTGTATAGGATATAAAATATATCATTCAACCTTGCCCAACTATTTTTTGTCTTTCAAACCTTGGTGATTGTCCAAGTAGCCTATTTTGTTTTTAATATATTTCAGTTGTTGAGGGTGTTCCAAGACTGTCAGAGTCCCAAAGGGAGGAATTTCTGTCAGAACTTAATTTCAGGCTTTATGGAAGCTAGACTCTCATGAAGCAACCATTAAAGTATGAAAATATATATAGTCCTCTGGGACCACAAGCACAAGTCCTGCTGACCACCAGACCAGGTAACCAGGACGTGTCATCTGTGGCTGCAGATGAGTGTATAAGCTCCTTTCTGGGAGATACCAATGAGTTATAGCTAGGCATATGTATAGTGCAGAGAGAGTGTCCTCTAACATTTCCAAAGAACATATCTGTAGGCCTCTAGATTTGTACTAATTCTGAAGCCTGTCCCTCAGGCCCAAACATCAGGACAAGCAAATAGACCTCTGTCACAGAAAAACTGTGGGGTGTGTTTCAGTCTTTTGTCTGTGTAGCACCCTGGGTGTGGCCCTTTTCTCATTTGCTCATGTGAAGGAGCCGCTCAGTTACTTTTCAGCTCTTCCTCAGAAGAAATTGTTCCATGTGTATCTGTAGATTTGGTATGTACATGGGAGGCAGTGAGTTCAAAATCTTCCTATATCAACATTTTGAACAGCTTTATGTAATCTACATATTCTTAAGATACCATCTCAGGGCTCTCCAACACATTAGTGATAGCCTCTGAAATATTCTTGGTCAGGTCTAATGAGGAGGAGGTCACTGACGTAATTCCAAAACCTAGTTTCTGATGAAATTGCAGGGCAGCTGTCTTTGTCTGTCCACAAAGCCCATGTGCAATCGGAGGGCTATTGAAGTATCTAAAAAGCAATTGGGTAAAGGAGTATTATTGATGCTCAAAGGTGAAGACAATGTGTGGTTGAATAACCTACACCTTTTACAGAATAGCACATGCTAGCTAAGTTTATAACTCCAAATTCAAGAGGCCATAGATGCCCTGCATTTAATAAATTTTTTTGTTGTTTTTAATGGCATCCATTAAGGCAACAATATCTGATAAATTTGCTCTAACAAAGGGAACAGCATTACTGGAGTCTCTATAGTCTGTAGTTAGGTTTCACTTATTATTGGTGACTTGTAGCACAGGCCTTATATGGGAATTGAAAGGTGAGATGGTGGGAATCAGTACTCATTCTCTATCTAAGTCTCCTATGACAGACTGTGCATTTTTAGTGCCTTGCCTTAGCTGGTACTGTGGTGTATTTATCACCAGTATTAGTAGAGGAACGTTAACTGGTTCCCAAGGAAGTGCTCACCAGTAGTATAGAAGCCTTAATTTTGCTCCATGAACTTACTTACTTATTGAGGAAGTCCATTCAAATAATAAGAAAATGGATACTCCTGGGGAGGGGCAACCAGGATAGAAGCATCATGTTAGCAAAACATGGCTGATATTTTAAATTTGCACATTAGAGCAAAATGGTGACATAGGAATTTCTAGCTCTCTTTGCCCCCTTCCACGAAACATCAATTTGAACAACTATCCACGCATAAAAATACCTTTAAAAGACTCGACAGGTTACAGTACCTGGGTGAGGCACAGAAATAAGAAAATAAAAGATGCATAGAAGAGAGTAAGAAATATAGATCCACTGTCCCCCTTTACCCAGGCAATCCAGTGCAGAGAGAGACACCTTCTCTATAGGAGGAGAGAGAAGTGAGCACCCAGCTTCACCATGGATGACGGAGCCCATCTGCCACCACACATTGTTAACTCCTGCAATCCTAGGTAGCTCTTTGTGGGTTCCTGTTAAACAAGGTTCCTAGCTCACCTCAGCACCCTCTGGCTTCAGCAGCTCTAAACAGTTCCATGGCCCTACCTGACTACTGCAGCACCTAGCTCCGGGTAGGCTCTATGAATGCAGCCTCTCAGCTTAGTTTGGTACCTGCTGACACTGGCAGTCCCAGACATCTCGTACAGCTCCAGGTGGCTCTCATGGCACCAGGCAACTCCTGTGGGACCAGTCTCTCAGTGGATTCCCACAGCCCTAGGCTCTGGAACCACCCTGATGCTTGCTGGCTCTTACAGCCCTGGGCAGCTCCCATGGTACCAGGCTCAAAGAAGGCCCTCAAGAACCCAGGATTTTGGTTCAACCTATTTCCAGTCAGCTCCCATGGCCATTAGGTACTCTTATGGCAGTAGACTCCAGGTGGAAACCCTTGAATCCAGGCTCCTAGCTGAGTCCAGCAACAGGATGTCTACCACAGACCCAATCTTTTGACCTATCTCAGTACCAGGCAACCCTGGGACCCTAGTACACTCCAGTTTGAAGCTGGCCCCTGAGGACCTAGGCTCCAGACTAGCTCCCATGGAACCAGGCTCCCATCATGCCCCAGCATTAAGCTAGCTTCCAAGGCCCCAGACTTGAGTCTAGATCCCAAATGACTAGGTTCTCAACCTGCCATGGCATCAGACCAACCTCAACAGATCCAACCTCTAGGCTGTCCCCTGAAGCCCCAGGTTACAAGTTAACTTCTATAGCTCCAGACTCCAGGCTCACCTTACCACCAACTCCTATAGGCCCAGCCTCCAGGCCTGCTCCTGCCAAATCAGGCTTCTGTCCCATCCCACAAACAGACTGGCCTTTAAGATTTAAGAACCAGATGCCAGGCCCACTCCAGTGGTCCCTGGCACTGGGTTGGCCTCTATAGACTCAGGATCCAGGTCTGCCCATGCAGAACCAGGTCCTAGGCTCATTAATGCAGACCAAGTGCCAGGCTCACCTCCAGTGAACCAAGGCTACAGGCCCAACCCTGTGGACACAAGCAGCAGGTTGATCCTCATGTGCCCAAGCACCAGGCTTCCCCACCAAAAGACTGGCAGTATTTTTGCTTGAAGACACCATTAGATGGCCGTCTCAGGATTTCTGGACAGGCTGACTGGTGAAGGGCTTTGCCTGCCAAACCAGTGTGTAAAGACTGGAAGAGGTGCCTACTTACTCAAGTGTGCAGATATCTACAAAGGGCCAAACAGATCATGGATAATCAATGAAACGTGACAACACCAAAGGAAAATAGTAAAACTCCAATGACTAAGTCTTAAAGAAATGGAGATCTATGAACTGTAAGAAAAAGAATTCATAATAATCATCTTTTAAAAATTCAGTTAATTACCAGAAAACACTGATGATTAAATAAAATTAGAAAAACAATGCATGAACAAAATGAGTGTTCAACAAAGAAATAGTAAAACATTAAAAATAGTTAAATACTAAAGCTGAAGAATAAAATGACTGAAGAATTCAATAGAGAACTTCAAGAGCAGACTCAATCAATGAGGGAAAAGAATTAGTGCAGTAGCAGATGGGTCACTGGAATTACCCAGTCTTAGGAGCAAAAAGAAAAAAAAAAAGAATGAAAAGAGTAAAGAAAACTTATGTGAATTATGGGATACCATAAAAAGGAACAATCTGCTCATTATTGGAGTCCCAGAAGGAGAAGAGAGGGGGAAAGGGACAGAAAGCTTATTTTTTTTAAAAAATGGCTAAGACCTTCCTAAATCTAGGGAAAGATGTGGACATCCAAGTTCATGCAGCTAATAGGTCCTCTCAAAATTTCAACCCAAAACAATATTTTCCAGGACAAACTATACTAAAACTGTATAACATAAAAAGAATTGTAAAAGCAGCAAGAAAAATAATGTTTATATATAGATAACCCCATAAGCTATAAGTATACTTCTCAGCAGAAATCTTGCAAGCCAAGAGTGTGGTGATATATTCAAAGTGCTGAAAGAAAGAAAAAAACACTGCCAACCAAGAAACAAAAGCAAAAATAAACACGCCAAATCTAATTAAAAACTTTTGTACATCAAAGGAATCCATTGACAAAACAAAAGGAAAACCTACAGACTGGGAGAAAATGTTTGCAAATGATGTGACCAAGTGGTTAATATCCAAAATATACAAATAGTTCCTACAACTCAATGTAAAAAACAAAAAACAAAACAAAAATGATAAAGCAATGGGGAAAAGACCTGAGTAGACATTTTTCCAGTAAGTTGTACAGATGGTTAGGAGGCACATGAAAAGATGCTCAGTATCACTAATGATTAGATAAATGCAAATCAAAACAACAAATAAGATATCATCTCACACCTTTCAGAATGACTATCATCAAAATGTCTACAAATAGCAAATGTTGGAGAGGATGTGGAGAAAAAAACATATTTGCACACTGTTGGTGGTAATGTAAACTGATGCAGACACTATGGAAAACAGTATGGAGGTTCCTCAAAAAACTAAAAATAGAACTACCATATGATCCAACAATTCCACTGCTGTGTACATACTTTGAAAAGATGAAAACACTACTTTTAAAAGTTACATGACCCCCCAGTGTTCATAACAGCACTATTTAAAATAGCCAAGACTGGAAACAGCCCAAGTGCCTATCAACAGACGTTGGGATTAAGAAATGTGGTGTATATATATATATATATATATATATATATATATATAGAGTGGTAGATATATTATATATACATATGATGTGGTATATATATATATTAAATATATATGTGGGCTTCCATGGTGGTGCAGTGGTTGAGAGTCCGCCTGCCGATGCAGGGGACACAGGTTTGTGCCCTGGTCCGGGAAGATCCCACATACCACGGAGCAGCTAGGCCCGTGAGCCATGGTCGCTGAGCCTGTGCATCCAGAGCCTGTGCTCTGCAATGGGAGAGGCCACAGCAGTGAGAGGCCCGCGTACCGAAAAAAAAAAGTATATAATGTGGTATATATATATATATATATATATATACACATATATATATACATTTCTTAACCCAAACATCTGTTGATATATACACACACACACATACACACAATGGAATATTATTCAACCATAAAAATAGAATGAAATTCTGTGATTTGCATCAACCTGGATGGAATTAGAGATTACGCTTACTGAAATAAGTCAAAGTAAAGCAAAAACTATGTATCACTTACATGTGGAATCTAAAAAATAACACAAGTGAATGTATATGCAAAACAGAAACAGACTCACAGATATAGAAAACAAACCTGTGGTCATCCAAGAGGTGAGTGGAGGTGGGAGGGACAAATCACAAGCACGGGATTACAGATATAAACTAAAATGTATAATATAAAATTGATAAGCAAGAAGGATACACTGTATAGCACAAGGAATTATAGCCATTATCTTCTAATTACCTATAACGGAGTATCATCTGCAAAATACTGAATTACTGTGCTGTATACCTGAAACTAATATAATATTTAAATCTGCTATACTTCAATTAAAAATAAACGTTGGGCTTCCCCGGTGGCACAGTGGTTGAGAGTCCACCTGCCGATGCAGGGGACACGGGTTCGTGCCCCAGTCTGGAAGATGCCACATGCCGTGGAGCCGCTGGGCCCGTGAGCCATGGCTGCTGAGCCTGCGCCTCTTGAGCCTGTGCTCCGCAATGGGAGAGGCCACAACAGTGAGAGGCCCACGTACCACAAAAAAATAAATAAATAAAAATAAACGTTAAAACATATTTAAAGACTGACCATATGAAAGCTTCCTGAACATGTGATGGGAGTACATTTGGTTACAGACATTTGGAAACAGTTGGGCAGTTTCTTTTAACGTTAAACATATACTTACCATATTGCTACTCTTAAGATTTTAACTAAGAGACATGAAAGCATAGTTTGACACAAAGGCTTGTACATCAATATTAATAGCAGTTTTATGTGTAATAGTCAAGAACTGAAAACATCCCAAATAGCCATACAAAGAAACACTACACAACAAGAAAATAAATGTTCATTGCTTTAAATAACAGCATGAAAAAAATCTCAAAATAATTATGCTGAGTTAAAAAAGACAAAACGAGTGTATTGTGTATGATTCTATTTATATAAAGTTCAGTAAAATTCAAATTACTTTATAGTGAGAGAAAGCAGATCAGTGGTTGCCTAGGTGTAGGGATGGGGAGGTGTAGAGAGGAAAGCAATAAAAAGGGGTATAAAAATCTTTTGGAGGTGATCGACATGGTCACTCTTATGATTGTGGTTAGGGCTTCATGAAAATTTACGTATGGATTGTCTTTTATTTATTTATATATGTATTTATTTATTTAATTTTTAAAATTGAAGCATAGTTGATTTACAAAGTTGTGTTAGTTTCAGGTTTATAGAAAAGTGATTCAGTTTTATATATATATATATATATATATGTATATATGTATATATATTACTTTTCAGATTATTTTCCCTTATAGGTTATTACAAAATATTGAGTATAGTTCCCTGTGCTACACAGTAGGTTCTTGTTGGTTATTTCATATATAGCAGTGTTATATATAGAATATGTTAATGCCAAACCCCTAATTTGTCCCTCGCCCCTTTCCTCTTTGGTAACCATAAGTTTGTTTTCTGTGTCTGTGGGTCTATTTCTGTTTTGTACATAAGTACATTTGTATCATTTTTTTTGTAGATTCCACATATAAGTGATATCAAATGATATTTGTCTTTGTTTGGCTTACTTCACTCAGTATGAGTATCTCTGGGTCATCCATGTTGCTGCAAATGGCATTATTTCATTATTTTATATGGCTGAGTAATATTCCATCATATATATGTACCACATCTTCTTTATCCATTCATCTGTTGATGGACATTTAGGTTGCTTCCATGTCTTGGCTATGGTAAATAGTGCTGCAATGAACATTGGGGCACATGATACTTTTCGAATTATGGTTTTCTCTGGATATATGCCCAGGAGTGGGATTGCAGGATCATATGGTAGCTCTATTTTTAGAATTTTTAAGGCACTTACATACTGTTCTCCATAGTGGCTATATCAATTTACATTCCCACCAACAGTGCAGTAAGGTTCCTTTTTCTGAACACCCTCTACAGCATTTATTCTTTGTAGAATTTTTCATGATGGCCATTCTAACCAGTGTGAGGTGATACCTCATCGTAGTTTTGATTTGCATTTATCTAATAATTAGTGATATTGAGCACCTTTTTTTTGTCTCTTGGACATCTGTATGTCTTCTTTGGAGGAATGCCTATTTAGGTCTTCTGCCCATTAATTATTATTATTTTTTTTTGGTATTGATCTGCATGAGCTGTTTTTATATTTTGGAGATTAATCCCTTGCCAGTCACATCATTTGCAAATATTTTCTCTCATTCTGTAGGTTGTCTTTTCATTTTGTTTATGGTTTCCTTTGCTGTGCAAGAAGATTTAAGTTTAATTAGGTCCCATTTGTTTATTTTTATTTCCATTACTCAGTGAGATGGATCCAAAAAGATATCACTGTGATTTATGTCAAAGAGTGTTCTGACTATGTTTTCCTCCAGGAGTTTTACAGGATTTGGTCTTACATTTAGGTCATTAATCCATTTTGACTTTATTTTTCTGTGTGGTGTTAGAAGATGTTCTAATTTCATTCTTTTACTTGTAGCAGTCCAGTTTTCCCAGTACCACTTGTTGAAGAGACTGTCTTTTCTCCACTGTATATCCTTGCCTCCTTTGTCATAGATTAATTGACCACAGGTGTGTGGGTGTATTTCTGGGCTTTCTATCCTGTTCCTTTTATCTATATTTCTTGGTTGTAGGTTTTTTCTTTTTATCACTTTAAATATATTGTGCCACCCCCTTCTGGCCTGCAGACTTACTGCTGAAAAATCAGCTGATAACGTTATGGGGATTCCATTGTATATTATTCGTTGCTTTTCCCTTGCTGCTTTTAATATTTTCTCTGTCTTTAATTTTTTCAATTTGATTACTATATGTCTCGGTGTTTTACTCCTTGGGTTAATGCTGCCTGGGACTCTCTGTGCTTCCTGGACTTGAGTGACTATTTCCTTTCCCATGCTATGGAAGTTTTCATCTATTATCATTTCAAATACGTTTTCTCAGGACCTTTCTCTATCTCTTCTCTTCCTGGGACCCCTATAATGCAAATGGTGGAGGATTTGACATTGTTCCAGAGGTCTCTTAAACTGTTCTCATTTCTCATCATCCTTTTTTCATTTATTCTGTGTTGCGGCAGTGATTTTCACCACTCTGTCTTCCAGCTCACTTATCTGTTCTTCTGCCTCGTTTATACTGCTATTGATTCCTTCTGGTGTATTTTTCATTTTACTTATTGTGTTCATCAATTTTGTTTGCTTATTCTTTATATTTTGTAACTCTTTGTTGAAAACTTCTTGTAACTTCTCTCTCTGTGCATCCATTCTTTTCCCAAGTTCCTGGATCATCATTATGATCATTACTCTGGACTGTTTCTCCAGTAGATTGCCTATCTCCATGTCACTTGGCTGTTCTTCTGGGGTTTTATCTTGCTCCTCCATCTTGAACATCTTCATCTGCTGTCTCATTTTGTCTAAATTTCTATTTGTATTTTTATGTAAGTGGAAGATTAGTTATGTTTCTTGACATTGGTGAAGTGGTTCTATATAGGGGATGTCCTATGTGTCCCAGCAGTACACTGCCCCCTCGTCACCCAAGGGCCAGGGACCAGATGGCCTGAGGTTAGGTTCTGACCTGCATTTGTGTCCCTGGATCTTCAGGCTGCTGGAACATAGTTTTCGTGCTTCTGGTGTCTGCCCCCTGGTGGGTGAAGTGTGTCTGGTGGCTTGTGCAGGTTTCTAGGTGGAAGGGTCCAGTGCCTGCACACAGGTGGGTGGAGTTGGTTCTTCGCCTTCCGGTGTGCAGGGCTTTGTTAAGGGGTGTGTCTAATGGTGGCTGTAGGCTCAGGAAGTCCTTCGGCAGCCTGTCTTCTGATGGGTTGTGTTGTGTTCCTGTCCTGTCAGTTGTTTGGCCTGAGGAGTCCCAGCAGTGGCACTTACAGGCTATTGGGTGGGGCCAGGTCTAGGTGCTAATTACCCAAGCAAGATGTCTGCCTCCAGCAAGAGTTCAAGTAGATGAACACTCCCTAATACTTCCACCACCAGCTTTTACGACCCTAGAGAGAATCACAGCCACCCACTGCCTCCCCAGGATCCCCTCCAAGACCAGTAGGTAGGTCTGGGCCAGGACCCTATGAAGTCACTGCATTTGCCCTGAGTCCCAGTGCACATGAGACCTTGTGTGCACCCTCCAAGAGTGGAGTCTCTTTCTCCCATTCCTATGGAGGTCCTGCAATGAAGCAATACTGGCCTTCAAAGTCAAATGCTCTGGGAGCTACTCTTTTTGATGCCAGACCCCCAGGCTGGGGAGACTGAGAGAATTTCTGTGATATAATCATTTTCCTGTTTGTGGGTCACCTACCTGGGGTGTATGGTATTTGATTATATTGCCAGTGCACCCCTCCTACCATCTTATTGGGTATCTTCTTTATGTCTTTGGCTGTAGAAGATAATTTTTGTAGGTTCCAGTCTTTTTATTGATGGTTGGTCAGCAGTTAGTTGTGATTTTGGTGTGCTAATGAGACGAGGTGAGATCAAGGTCCTTTTACTCTGCCATATTTCCTCAAATCCCTTAGGGATTATTTTTAAATTTAAGGAATGTAAAAACATGTTTGGAGTCAAAGAACCTTCAAATAATTTAAGGCCTGCAAAGCGCTTGTCAACTTATTAGCCAATTAGCTTTCCTCTGAAGTGAATAAAAAATCAAAATATTCAAGATTTTTTTTCTATTTGTATTAATGTGATGTTTTTTTGCATTCTCAGTCATATTTTACAAATATAAATAAATAAATACACTATAAATACACTTTTTTTCTTCAGTATTAGTAATGTGCATCTCAAGTACGGTCTTGATTTTCAGTTTGATGGTCCAGGAGTCTGTCCGATTCTGATGTGAACCACTTCTAGGCACAAGTATGGGTCAGAAGTCTGATATTTAAGGAACACTCTGGACTAGGAACCTGCTGTTGGGAAAATGTAAAAGCGATGAGCAGTTATTGCAAATATCACTTGATAAGTCAACTACTCAAACACACTAACTGGGTTCTGTTACCAGAAAATTTCAACCAAGTTCTTTTTCCCAATACCTCTTCAACCCTTGAGATCCCACTCTAAGGTTGCATACCAGCCCAGAGTAGACTTGGGGAAGTGCTTCTTTCTTGGAAAGGTAAGTCATGTGCAAGAGTTGCTGAGGCAAAATGCAGCCAGTGGTTGGGAACAATCCTCGGCCTGGGCATGGAGAGCCTGGGAGATGCTGAGGAGGAAGAAAACATTTATTTTAGCAGTTTTTAGCAATAAAGTATTTTTTATTTAAGGTATGTATATTTTTTAAGGAATAATGCTATTGCACACCTAATAGACTACAGTAGAGCGTAAACATAACTTTTATAAGCACTGGGAAACCAACAAATTCGTGTGACTCACTTTATTAATATTTGCTTTATTGTGGTAGTCTGGAACAGAACCTACAATAACTCCAAGGTACACCTGTATATGGTAAGACAGGTTTGCTCCCTGTTGTGTCAAAGATGGTCAGTGGCAGCTCTAGCCTCAGTAAAATTGTCATACATTACTCTGGAGATTCACTATGAGTCCACTGGGCTTTGAAGCAAGCACGTTACGTCTGCATGTGCGGGATAAATGATGTGAAAACCAGTGACCCTCCTGCTGAGCAGGCTACAAGGAAAAGGTTTCTTTTGACCAAAGTAGCAATCTAGCTTGTGAATCTTTTCACTCTAGGTCCTGCCCTCTGTGCTGAGCCTGAGTCCAAACTTTACCTCACAGAGAACTCAAATCCAAAGCCCAGACCCATGTGAGGCTGTCTAACTGTGGTGTGGGGCCCTGGGGAGCAAACTCCTAAAAGAGGGATGAGGGAGGTGAGGACAACAGTGAAATGAACAGAAGTTGAAAATAAATGTGGATAGATGGCGATTTCATTTTTTTTTCTTCCCATCGTCACCAGTTCACGAGTGAAATATAGCATGTATCGTTCTGAGACGCTAAACCATCGTCAGGATATGAAGAGGGTTAAACTTCCAACAGATAAGGAAGACAGAGGGTCAGGTCCTCAGTGTTCCCTGCTGAGCAGATAACTAGGACAGTCCCTCTCAGCCACGTCCTCTGTTGGCAGACAGTGAAAATTTTTCCAGAGGAGCACTCAGGCCATCAGTCCCTGGTTCATTTCCTGGTCCCAGAGAGATCCTCTCTAGGGAGAGGATTGCCCCCATGAGTACTTTTCTTGAGATCAAATTCCTCTGAGCCAGTCAGAATGCGCCAAGCTTGCAGATGGCAGAGAATCGGGACCTGGGTGAAGTCTTGGAGTGGCCATGCAATCCCTGAGTGTGGTTTGGGGTGTTTGTAGTAAGAAGAAAGGGAGAGTGAATGAAAACTCTCTCACCCATACAGTTCTTGAGGGGAAACTGGAGCTTAATGTAAGGAAGCCTGGGCATCCTCAGAAACTGTATTATATTCTGAGAGCAGATGCAGAGCATGGGGAAGGTTTCTGTGGTTAAGTAGTTGTCAAGTTCGCCCAAAGCAGAGCTGGCCCCCAGGAGTAAAGACAGAGTGTACCCTGGCACCGTCCTCTCTTCTCTCAGTTGAACCAGGGAGAAACAACTACGTGAATTTTCAGGAACTACTAAAACTCAGCTCTTGCTCTGCATCCTCAGCCAGAGCATGGCAGTCAATAAGAATGTATCCTTGAGCGGTTACACAGCAGGGGGACTGTTACTCTTTTGCTGGGGTTCAGGAGTGGGGTCATTCTGGTTGTCAGTGGGAAGATGTGAGCCTTGATGGGTCTCGCCCAGCCTATGCCTTGTGGGGAGCTCCCAAGTTCAACTTCCTCCTGCAGGGAGAGACACAGCAGCTGCAGCTACACAGCCCACCTTCAGAAACCACAGACTAGAGGTGTGTTATCTCCGCAAAACCTGGTTCTCAGTGATTTCTACCAAGTGAGAGTTCCTGCTTGGATGCCTGGTGGTGACAGCTTCCCAAGTGGCAGGCCTAGAGAGCTGCTCCTCTTGTTAGTGAGCAGGTTTCAGATTTCACATTTGTGTCTCATCATTGTCAGGGTGGCAGTTAAGAGAGCCCGGGCAGCAGGTCCAACCAGCATTTAAAGGATAAACTTGCTGTTCATATTCAGGTCCTCCTGTTCAAGATCTCAGGGTGCCGGGGATAGGAGGCCAGCCCAGTCCTGTGTGAGAACAGAAGGCTGTGGGTTAATTTGTCTTGTGTGGCTTCTGAACAGAAGTGAATATGCTTTATACATTGGAAGTACTAGGAAGAGAGTACAAGATTCCAAGGGTGAGCAACTATTATTAGAAAAAATAATAATTAAAAAAAGTATTTTTCCTCTGGATTTAGTGGTATCTTATTCTATCTATTGAATATGGACACACTGAAAGAAAAAGTTTTAAAAAAAATTAAATTGTCTCTCCTTCTCAGTATAAGATGCCAGTCCAACCACTAAAGAATAGATCATTTGTCACTTAGGAATGGCAAAATTATGTGCCATTTTCCCCCATCAATTTTTGTCCATTTTGGAGCCTAAAGGCAATCAAGAAAAGTGCAATTAAAGCACTCAAATTGCCAACATTGGTAAACACGTACACTTTGTAAGACTAACACAGGAATCTTTTGCCCTGCTCCTCCATGGACAGGGCTCTGATGAGCATGGCTTTAAATGGAATCCAAGCATCTTCATCCTGGTAGGTACAGCTACCAAGAGAGTAGAGCAACATTTCAGGTATAAACTAGTCTATTCCTGAGGAGATCATGTGATATTCACACTCATGGTGGAAGATTCCTGAGGAGAACATGTGATATGCACACTCATGGTGGAAGAGGCAATCTCACCACACACCAAGGCTCTCCTTGCAGGTAGAGCAGACAAGCCCTGGGTAGGACTAGAATGCGGAGTTCACAGGCTCTCTGCCCTACCCCCATGACACCCTTTTGTGCCAGAGCCTGGGTTTTGCAGCAAAACTCATTTCAGGCCAGGGAACCGTGGGTGCAACAAGAATTGTAAGCAGTCTATTAAAACTCTGGAAGTGGCCAGTCCTGCTGCTTTAATCATTAATTCACCAGAGAAACAATATGATGATAGATAGGGTACCTACCATTCATGCAAGGTAACAATAGAAGGGACCCCCCTAAACTGATAAAGGATATGAAGCCAGTTGTTAATGTTCTCCCTGTTCTAAATTCACCCTTTAATATCTTCTCTCTGATAATGGATGAATTACTTTAAGCATCTCTCCTTCAAAGTGATCACAATGTTACTGAAGGAGAAAGTGGCTCTCCTGTGACTTCTGGCTGTCAGAAGTGTGGGTGTAAGGATATCCTAGGTGCTTGGCCCCAAGCATGTACCCAGAACAACTGTCCTATCGAGTGTGGCCTGGTCATTGGCTTTCTGTGGCCCTCTGCATAGGGACATCCTGTGCTCCAAGCCAGCCACCTATCCGCTGATTTCCCCTGATTGCTCTCCCGACCCACCCCTCCTCACCACTAACGTTACCTCCTGTACTTCTCCCAAGGCTGCAGCCCTTACAACACCAAGGCCCTCCGGATCCTATGTATAGGACATTGTTAGCTCCAGGCCTCCAACTCCACCAGGACCCTTGCTCCTACTACACGTCTACATGCTGGCCACCAGCAGTGGCTTGTCCACACTGATGTGCTCCAGAGGGTACCTTCCTGCTTACCTTGCAACTGTAGACCAGCTGTGGTTCTGCAGACCTGCTCTGGCGCTGGCAAACCAGAAAACTTCTCTGCCATCCAGTAGGTTCTCCTACACCTTCTCCAATGAGGTGTGACCTCCAGTCTTGGGGAGGGACCCGCATTCCAAGTTTGTCTTTCCTTGCGTATGCTCCCTCAGGCCCAGGATACCATGTAGAGTTTTCCTATATCTTATATATTCTACATTTGTCATAGTTTAATAATTCTTTATGTTAAACATTATGCTTCACTTTATGTTAAAATTCCCCTGTCCACTGTGTACTTTCCATATCCTGATTGGATCCAGATTGCTACAGAACACAACACCTACAGCAAATATCATTCCTGGAATTACTGAAAGCCTTCTTTTGAGAGCTGCATCAAGTAAGAATGTCCACTAACACCCAGAAAGAGTAGTAAGGGGAAAAAGAAGGAATAAAATGCTCGGAAAAGAAGAAGTAAGACTGGCATTCTTTGCAGATGACATGATTGTGTACACTATATTCTACAGGTATTTTCAAATTGGTAGAATCAATAAAAGAGTTTAGATAGCTGTTTGTAGGATAAAATATCAATATACAGAAGCCAATTGTATTCTATTTACCATCAACAAATTTACAAAATGAACGTTTCAAAGGCAGTGTTTGCAAAATATGAAGTACCTAGGATAAAATGTCCTCTTATAGGAAAAATATGAAGTATTATTGGGACACATTAAGGAAGTTCTTATTAAAAGGAGAGATAGACCATATCTATTCAATAACATTCCATAATATTGACAAGGAGTCAAATCTAAAAGTTCAACGCAATCTTAATTAGAACCTCAAACAAGATTTTGGTTGAAACTTTTCTGATGAATTGATAATATAAGTGGAGTTGAGACAGGCCAAAAATAACCTAGACATTCTTGAAGAACAAGGCAGAATTGAGTGGCCTTATCCAAAGATCAGAATTGTTTATAGATCTGTAGTAATTAATATTGATATGTGGTATTTAAAATGGACAGATAAATAGAGCCATGGTACTTAATAGAGAGTACACAAACTAGCCCATACATAGGTAGATGCGTGATTTATGACACATGTGGCACTGCAAATCAAGAGTAAAAGGGCAGACTTTTCAATAAGTGGTTCACTGAGACAATCAGATATCCACATGAAGAAAAAAAATGAAACCCTACTCAACACTATACACAAACATCACTTGTAGGTGGATTATGACCTAACTGTGAAAGGCAAAACCACAAATATTTCAGAAGGAAATATAGAGAATATTTTCATTGCCCCAGGGCAGGGACAGATTTCTTGAAACAGAAAAGCACTAACCACAAGGAAAAGAATGATAAATTTGACTATGTTATAATTAAGTATGTTATAACTAAGATTTGTTCACAAAGCACGGCCTAAAGCAAGAGAAAATACAAACAACAAAGCAAAGGACTATTTTGGCCACACATATAACCACCAATGGACTGGTATTTAAAACACAAAGAACTCATTGGATCAGTAAGGACAAGATGGAAAATAGAATAGAAAAATGGTGAAAGAGTTGAACATAAACAGGCTTTTCACAGAAGAGAAAATCCAAGAGGTTCATAAACATGAGAATGTGCCCAAACTTAATAGCAGTGGTAAAAAACAGTAAATTAAATTCTGGCAATACTTGGTGTAGATGAAGATGTGCAGGAGCAGGAACTCTCTGTGTTACTGGTGGGATTGTAAATTGGTACAACCACTATAGAAAACAATTTGGCATCGTGTCGAAAAGCTGAAGATATGCATACTCTGTGGGCCAGTGATTCTGTTCTTGCATGTATACCCAAGAGACTTTTAAACCTGAGTCCCATGAAAAATGTCCAAGAATGTTCATTGTACCATTGTTCATAATAAAAAGCTAAAAACAACCCTGGATGAACCCAGTGTTCATCCAGTGTAGAATGAAATAATCATATCATAATCACTTTGCTAAAATCATACACTGGAATGCTAGTCAACAATGGAGACAAAAGATCTACGGCTACTAGGAACAACATCATGAGTCTCTCAAATAAATATGATACACAGTGAAAGAGGCAAGCCATAAAAGGGAGCATGCAGCATGATTCTTTTGATATAACTTCATATAAACTGTATTGTTTAGGGATGCATACAAAAGTTGTGAAGTCATAAAAAAAAAGCACTGAAATGATTATCACAAAGTCAAGATAACGACTATATCTATAGGGGAGGGTATGGTTTGTGATTGAGAGGAATACGGTGGATGTATTCTGGAAGGCTGGCAATGGTCTATTTCTTGACCTTCGTCCTGGTTACACGGGTGTTTGCTTTTATAAATTATCTAAGCCTGGCAGATATATTTTATGCATTCCTCTATACCTCAGATTTGAAAAAAATGTTTCCTCCAAAAAATGTAATAGAAAGAAAAATATGTGATGTAGAAATTTTGATGAGGTTTGAATTGTTATGGATGAAAAACTTGAACTTTTAATCAAGAGATTAGCAAGTGTCCATTATCATTAAAAGAGGGAAAATAAGGGATTACTTAAACTATAGGTATCCCATAATCTAGTCATCACTCTAAACCTTTCTCTTGCCAGATTAATTCACCCTGTATTTATATCAATTCCCAACTCACTGATAACAAATTGAAGGATCATCATCAACATTAATAAGATCATTAGGCATCACAGGCCAAATCCATTATAGTGAGACTAGGTCACCACACTTAAATGCAAGCAGGCACATTGGGGCTATTGGTCATGCAAAAGGCATCTGTGCCTTGTTCTCAGGAGAGTCCACTGCAGTAGCTTAGGGTTTAACTTTATCACATTTAACTAGTACTCTTGTCCAGAGACCTTCGTGTGCTGGAGAATCTAGAGTAAGCTGTAGAATGTCCTCTTCATGCTGTGAGATTGGACATAAAATTTACCATGGTGCAACCAATGGTGGAAGAGCAAAGAGTTGCTTTAGGCTGTGTACCTTATAGGGAGAATCCAGGAGTGGGTTGGGTTCTCCAGATTTCAATATAAATTGTTTTATCCTCCAGGCTTTGCATTTCTAGGCTGAACAGTGCTAATCTGCTTCGGCCCCACTCAATCTAGTCTCTGCACCAGCAGGACAAAAAATTTAACTATGCGACAAATTTTCCTAAAGACATTGCTCAAGACAGTTCTGGATATGGAAGATTTTCAGGAAATTTTTTTAAAAGACAACCTTTTCAGTAGGAATTGGTGGCACTATGGTTGTTTAGTCTTGACACATAGCGTATTCTCTCAGGAATTTTCTGTCATCCATTAATCCAGCCATCCATCCAGTAAACAATGTTTAATACAGGATAAGTGCTAACCACCATGTTTAGCACTGGGAGGGGCTGGGGGTGTGTTTATTTTGGTACATAAATCGGTAGTGAGGTACCGATTTATGTTGCATTTAGCAGATAGATAGCTAAGGTATTCATTCCAGCACCACTTCCCCTGTATCTGGGAAGACCTCCTTGATTTCCTACTAATATTAACTGTGGAACTTATTTATGTATACGAGGCTCTGCCCCTGGGCTTTCTATTCTGTTCTAGACACCCAGTGCCAGAATATTTAAATCACGGTGGCGTTAAACACGCTTTTATATCTGATAGGGCCAGTTTCTGCGCATTGCACATTTTTTTTTTTTTCCTTTCAGGAACGTGTTCGGGCCCGCGGCAGGGGGCGGGGTCGCGCCTCCTCCGCGATTCTGGTTCCAGCGGAGCCTCATGGACGCGGAGATGGAAATCCCGAGGCTGCTCCCGGCTCGCGGGTCGCGACAGGGCGGCGGCGCTGGCAGCCCCGGGGGCGGCGGCCGGATCCACGGAGGTCCTGACCCGCGGGCCGGCCAGGCCCCCGCGCGCCGCCTCCTGCTGCTCCGGGGCCCCCAAGATGGCGGGCCCGGGCGGCAGCGTGAGGTGGCCAGCGCGGCCTCCCCGGGCCCGGGCCCTAGCCCGTTGGTGCCGAGGCCCGATCACACTGGCGGTGGCGGTGGCGGTGGCGGCGGCGGCGGCGGCGGCGGCGGCGGCGGCGACGATGGCGATGGCGATGACTTCTTCTTGGTGCTGCTGGACCCGGTGGGTGGAGACGTAGATTCCACGGGCGCCAGCCAGGCCGCAGGGCCCCTATGGAGGGAGGAGGCCGGGCTGGGCCCACGATTCCATGGGCACGAAAGCGGCGCGAACCCCGAGGGCCGCCCTGCGCTGGGCCCCAGCTCCCTGTCCGCTATCCGCGCCCCAGTCCCGGCCCTGGCCCCGATTCCCGCCCCAGTCCTGAGCCCCGCCGCGGCCTTCGCGGGCACCGTCACCATTCACAAACAAAACCTGCTGTTGCGCTTCGAGAACGGCTTCCTCACCCTGGCCACGCCCCCGCCGCCAGCCTGGGCGCCTGGGGTCGCCCCTGTCCCGCAGCCCGGGGGTCTGATCGCCCCGCAAGCGGGGATCCCGCACGCCGCGCAGCCTGGGGACTGTCCCGAGCTGCTGCCCGACCTCCTGCTGGCCGAGCGGGCCGAACCCGCGCCCGCCCCAGCTCCCGAGGAGGAGGCGGAGGGCCCGGTTGCTGCTGAGAGTCCCCGCGGGCCGCTAGGCCCGGGCCAGGGCGTGGTGCTGTACCTGTGTCCTGAGGCGCAGTGCGGACAAACCTTTGCCAAGAAGCACCAACTGAAGGTGCACCTGCTGACGCACAGCAGCAGCCAGGGCCAGCGGCCCTTCAAGTGCCCCCTGGGCGGTTGCGGCTGGACCTTCACCACCTCGTACAAGCTCAAGAGGCACCTGCAGTCACACGACAAACTGAGGCCCTTTGGCTGCCCGGCAGAGGGCTGTGGCAAGAGCTTCACCACGGTGTATAACCTCAAAGCACACATGAAGGGCCATGAGCAGGAGAACTCATTCAAATGCGAGGTGTGTGAGGAGACCTTCCCCACGCAGGCCAAACTCAGCGCCCACCAGCGCAGCCACTTCGAGCCTGAGAGACCCTACCAGTGTGCATTTTCGGGCTGCAAGAAGACGTTTATCACAGTGAGTGCCCTGTTTTCCCATAACCGCGCCCACTTCAGGGAACAGGAACTCTTTTCCTGCTCCTTTCCTGGCTGCAGCAAACAGTACGACAAGGCTTGTAGGTTGAAAATTCACCTTCGGAGCCACACTGGTGAGAGACCTTTCCTTTGTGACTTTGAGGGCTGTGGCTGGAACTTCACCAGCATGTCCAAACTCCTTAGGCACAAAAGGAAGCACGACGATGACCGGAGGTTCATGTGTCCTGTAGAAGGCTGTGGGAAATCTTTCACGAGGGCCGAACATCTGAAAGGCCACAGCATAACCCACCTGGGCACAAAGCCTTTTGTGTGCCCCGTGGAAAGCTGCTGTGCCAGGTTCTCTGCTCGCAGTAGTCTCTACATTCACTCCAAGAAACACTTGCAGGATGTGGACACTGGGAAAAGCCGATGCCCAGTCTCCACTTGTAATAAATTCTTCACATCTAAGCACAGCATGAAGACCCACATGGCCAAAAGGCACAACCTGCGCCAGGATCTCTTAGCTCAGCTAGAAGCTGCAAATTCTCTTACACCCAGCAGTGAACTTACCAGCCAAGGGCAGAATGACCTCGGTGATGCAGAGCTTGTGTCTCTCTTCTCTGATGTGCCCAGTAATAGTTCTGCTGCAGTATTGGACACCGCATTGGTGAACTCTGGGATCTTGACTATTGATGTGGCTTCTGTGAACTCAACTCTGGCAGGGAACCTCCCTGTTAATAATAATTCCTTAGGGCAGGCGGTGGACCCTCAGGCCTTGATGGCCACCAGTGACCTTCCTCAAAGTCTGGATACCTCACTCTTCTTTGGAACGACAGCCGCTGGTTTTCAGCAGAGTCCCTTAGATACGGATGATGTCTCCAGTCTAAGTGTGGGGCCTTCAGGATCTCTGAGCTCTTTGTCTATGAAAACCTCGAGTCAAGAGCCCCAAGCTTTGACCCCCAGCAGTAAGCTAACAGTAGACACAGACGCTCTGACTCCTTCGAGCACCCTTTGTGAAAACAGTGTCTCAGAACTACTGCCGCCAACCAAAACGGAATGGAATGTACATCCTGATTCTGACTTCTTTGGACAGGAGGAAGAAACCCAGTTTTCATTCTCCAATCCAGCAGGAAACCATGGGTCTCAGAAGGAAACAGATCTTATCACAGTGACTGGCAGCTCATTTTTGGTATGAACTAAACTCTATCCATTCCTTGCCACATGGCTTACTTTTATTGATGACACTCAATTTTAAGAGTATTCTGGACTAAATGTTTAAATGCAGTCATTTCTTATAGGTTTGAAAAAGAACAGAGCCCTGGGCTACAAGTTTGGAGATTTAAATTCTGATCTTGAGTCTGGAACTGACAGATTGTGTGACCCTGAGCAAGTCACTTATCCTATCTGAGCCTTAATTTCCTTATTTATAAAATGAGGTGGTTTGAATAGATTGTTTCTAATGTCATTCCAGCTCTATTTTCATCATTTTGTGCTCTTCCTTGAAAATTTTAAGACCTTTTAAAATGATTAACAATTGCATGTGCTCCTAATGTAATGAAAAATGCATTGAGAGTTAATGATATGAGAAGATGTAACTGGTGTTTAACTTTAAAAATTTAATGAAAATTTTACACAGTGCTAAAATGTTTCTAAAATCTTGTGGTGAGCTTAAAAAGGAAGAAAGCTGAAAATCTGGGTTGGTTCTTTTTACCTGTTTATCTTTGTAGCCTCTTTTTTTTTTTTTTTTTTGATGGAAGACTGTGTTGGGGAAAGTCCCAGTAATTTGATGAGACTCAGGCTCAGAAATACTGACTTTGTGGTGTTGAATAAGTGGCCTTATTAAGTCATTTCCTCTCACTAACCCTCAGTTCCCTAGGTGTAAAGCTGTTATTTTAATTTACACATACCTGATGCATTGTAGACTTCTTCTCTCCTAGTAGTTAGGTATGGAGAGAAAAATGTTTTGTATTTTGGCTGTTTTAGTGAATTTTTACACCTTCCCTGTCCCTCTTATTCCCTTCCTCAAAGAAATTAGCATAATTTAACACCATGCTCATGTGCAGGCACTAATGCTTTATGCAGGTTAAGAAACAGAAAAGGGAATCTCTTTCTTCCACAGATTAAGGATTTTTCTCCACACTATTCTCTGACTTTGCCAACTTTGCCAGTGTCTTTACTCTTGCATTCAAAGCCATCCTATAGAGTGACCGGAGAGCCTGTGGTTCCAAGGAAATCTGGGAATAGGCCAGAGTAAGGTTTTTCTCCCCTCTGTGCCCTGGAGAGCTCATTGTTTGCCTTCTCCCAGAGTTGGAATGAGAGTTTTACTTTGCATTTTGAGTAAATATTGTCTGTCTTACTTGAGTATAGCATTTTACAGTTTATGTAGCACTTTCACAACTGTTATATTTGATCTTCACAATATTTTAAGAGTTATGGCAAAATTTCAACTATAAGACATATTAAAATTTACCTAACTCTTGCTTAGTAACTCTTGTGTGTGTGTGTGTGTATGCACATCAACTTTCATTCTACTCTTCTGAGTTTCATGATGACTTTGTTTATAACCACTTGTTCCATTCCACATTAACATATGTCTCTTACCTTCTGCCAGCTCTGCTCCCTCTCCAACCTATTCTCTAGCATGTCCACTCCATTCCTTGCCATGATCTCTCTTTTTTTTTTAAATTAGGTAAGCCTTTTTCATGGTCACCATCTCTCAGCCATTCAGGACATGGCCCATTTTTCAGTCCCAATATTTACTGCAAGTCTGAGTGTGCATTAAGAAATTATTTTCTGGATTTAGAGGTCAGTGTGTTTATATATGAATCAAGTAATAATGGAAATGTTTTATATAAGGTTTTATGAGACATGTAGTTCTTTTATTCTTCTAAAATTTTTAATGTAGTTCGGCTAGCAAACACTATTAGTTGCTGTGAAATATTCTAACCCAGTACTGTTTGTATGTACATTTGTCGATAACAATTATAGCAGTTTGGCAGTGCACTTTATAATTTGCCATTTTGAAATGCATCTGTACTGTCTAATTTTTAAATTGGTTGTACTCATTCAGTGAAAAAGCAAAAAGTATACATAAATTTGAAATCCAAAGAAATGGTCAGAGTGTGATTTTTTGTAACCGTTTAACAGTTCTCCCTCAGCATTTTGGAAGGATTTTTAAGCCCATTTTAGAAATGTGTTGTCATTAGTTAAGTCCTCTTAAATAAGTTATTCTTCTTTTCCTACAGATAGGAATGCAGAAATCCCAGGTGAACATGCAGGCCTTAAGCATCTGTTAATATATATAACCATAAAAATATTTTAAAATCCTGTCATTTTGTTTCTTCAATCCCTCATTAAAAACAATCATGCTTTTGTTCTATTCTGTGGAATTGTCAAAGGAAAGATTTTACTTTTCTTGAAGATAAAAATCTTGTAATTATTTATGGGCCCACATGGTTTCTTTCAGTCAATTTGTTCAAAAGATTTCCCATTCAATACCATTTTTCCAACATGATGGTGAAAATAGCATGAAGTTACAGTCAAAAGTATCAGTACAAACGTAATGGTTACATTTTTGTTAGTGTTGGCATAAATTTGCCATTTAAAAAAATGGGGTATGGTTTAATGTTATCTCACTTGCTTTTTGTGCTTCTTCAGTCCTTGGTTTATTAAAATTTTGCCAATTGAAAACACAGTAACAAAATACTTGGCAGGAAGGTTTGCATCCAGGGGACTCTTGAACATATGAATATCATGAGTTAAAATACCTTTATTTTGACATTTTTACCCTGGTCTCATTATAGTATTACATAATTGAAAGGCTTGAGTAGTAGAAGTGAAACTTGATAGAATATGAGGGTCATTTTTCTCTGGATTAAATACTTCATATTCCCATCCAGCAAAAATGAGAGAAGGGTATTTATGACTGTTCCTTGATTCCAGATAAAGCATTGATTAATTGCCTGTTTGGGAATATCCATAATCCCTTAGTAATTACTGATATCAAACAGATCCATTTGATGATTCGGTAATAATAAAACCTAATTTAGATGCAGCTCATTCAAAATATTGATAATAGTGATAATTGAAATACAAGGCTGAGCTGAAATTTATGTAATTTATGTTTTTGAACAAAAGATTTGTTTAGCAATTTTTTAGAAAGTGAAATGTGTTTTGCACATTTAGAGAACAGGTTATCAAGCACTTTGTCAGACCACAACTATATATTAAAAGCAAAGCACTCATTACAAATGAATTTTTTATATTTTTCAAATCTGATTTGATTTGGTAACAATTTTTAAGCTAGGGACCTCATTGTATATTCCGAGTAATTTACTGACTATATACAAAAATACAAGGTAGAAGAGTACTAGGGATGTAGATAAGAGGTATAAAATGTGAGCTACTTCTTAATTTTGGAGAGGACATAGGAATTAAATATTTCACATCTAAACAATATCAGCAAGCATGTTTTCAGACACTGACTTAATGGCTTGGAGGGAAAGGAGGGGCAGTAGCTATGCTTTAATGGATGGCTAGATTTAGTTACATAGATAAGAGAATAGGTGAATTCCAGCCAGGAAAAAAAAAGCACAAGGAAAGAATTTGAAATGGAATTGGCCACACAACACGGAAAGACAACCTTGCTCAAATGCAGGACGCCTGTTTGATAAGTGCTAAGTGTTAGGCTTAGACTGCCAATATGGAGCCAATCTGAAGAGTTAAGAAAACCAGTCACAGTGGATAGGACTTTATTCTGGACATGGTTAAGAGTCAGTGAAGATATTTAAGAAGAGAAGTCAAATGATGAATATATAGAAAGCTTAATATAGTAGACATGTACAATGTGAATTTGATGAGGAGAGATGATAGGAAAATCATTTAGGAGTCTATTGTAATAATTTCAGGGTTTTGTGATGAAGGTTTGGACTGGGGTTGTGGCAGAAAAGGACAGATTGGAGATGTTTCTAAATTGGAGAAACAAATATAACTTGGTGACTCACTGAATATATGAAACATTTATGAGAAAAAGGAAGATCAGAAATGACTCTAAAGATTTTTTTTGTTGAAACTAAAAATTACATTTCTTTAACATGAACAATAGTTTGGGTATTGAAGTCTTTTCAAGAATATATATTGAAAGATAATTGGTTCAGGCCATGTTTAATTTATTGGGAAGTGATAAATCAGTTATCCCTGAACGAACTATACATATTGTGGATTATACACACCGCTAGACAGTGAGTGCCATTTCATCTCCCTTGGCTCCCTCATGTATTCTCAGATTTATATTCAACGTTTGTACTCTTGTTTGCCTTTGAGTATTTACAGGCCTCTTCAACCTCATACAATATCCTCCCAGAATACACTGCATCAAAATGAGCTATGTCACCTTTGTCTGACAGTTCTTTCTTACTACTACTCTCTTCCCTACTATGGATATTCAACGGATGTTTTATGTGGTACTTAGTAATATAATAAATCATTTCTCCAGAATTTGGGGGATGCTGCTTAGTCATTAATTTCAATAGTTCCTCAATATAAACTGCAAAATTGAATTTTACCTGTATTTTTCTCAGATTGGAAGTGATAGGGCTAGAATAGTCCAAAAATAACTTCCATGTGATCCTTGGGTCTCCTTACTCATAATCCCCTCTGTGACTAACTAATGTGGTGTGGGAACTCAGTCACAGGGATCACATCCTCTCTTATTTACATACCCTAGCATATTTTCTCCTTTTTCTTGTTACTCTTACCACTAATGGTGATAACTCAGGAGGAATGGAGTCCAAAGAAAGAGTGAGGGAGTAAATAAGTAGCATAAATAACTACCTAACAATTACATTTTTTTGATGGTGAATTTTGCTGTCCTGCATTGTCGACAGAAGGCTTCATCTCATTCTAATTTTCTGCTGACATTTATGGACCTGAAAAACACTTGGCCTACAGAAAACAATTCATCGTTTTAAACAAAGCCAGACAATGATTCTTAACACTAATAAAGTGTGAATCCCTTAGGAATATCTCGTATTGTTATCAGCTTATTAAGAAGCTGGTAATTATTGAGTGCCTACTCTGTGTGAGATACTATAAGGTTTAAAACAAAAGTATATTTTATCAATTCATTCAAACAAACATTTTTGAGCACATATTTGACAATTTCTGTTGTTATGCTCACAAACATTATTATCTAGACAGAGAAAGAAAATCTCAAGCAATGAAAAATAATATATAATCAAGTTCTAAATGGTTACATTTTGGAATAATAAAGGATTAAATATTAGCTGTCATTCTTAGAGTATGGACTAAAAATCGTGATAAGGAAAAATTCAATGCACAGATTATCAAAGGTATTTCCAAAAATTCTAAGAATCTAAAATTTAATCTGGCATACAGCAGTTAGATTAAACTATCCTAAATTAAAATTTAAACAAAAATTTGAGTGATAGCTTAAATAATTATAGCAAAATTCTTTGGTAAATAACTTTTAAATTATGCTTTATTTTTATTTATTCTAAATTGGAATCCTGGATGTAGTGTTATATATGAAAGTGATCATATAAAATAAATGTTATTTTGAAAGAGAAAACTATAGAATATAAATAAATGGTGTTAAGATAAATAAAATTTCCTTTCCTTATATTACACATAATAGCAAATTTTAATTTTCTGAAATAAAAAACAAGGACTTTAATTTGAATGTAACTATTTCATATAGGTACACTAGTTGAAAAGAAGAGTATATCAATTTCATGTGACATTTAGGACTGAGAACTGGAATTTAGCATGGTGAACCCTGAGAATTCACCAATTATGTGGTGAGGGTCAGATTAGTCATCAAGCAAGAATTTAAGATTATGAATAAAATATAAGTAGCTTAACATATTTGGAAAGGGGAACAAAGTCCACCATAGCAAAATAAAACTCTCTTTAGTGACAAGCAACACTACATTTCCACGATGCAAAGCAATTACAAATGGTAGCAAAAACAAAGGTATTTCAACTCTAGGCATTCTCACTTTGCAATGAAGCCAAGAAATTATTAATCTTTATCAGGACCTACTTCCCTTTCCTGTTTACACAATACAATGGAGGGATATAACTGCAGTATGAGACTACATTACACTGGATGTGGAAGAAGGAAGCTGGTCACATATCTGTTTGTGGGGAAATTAGCCAAAACAGAGAGCTGAAGTGGAAATTCCTCAGGCAATGACTCAGTGAATAGAGCAGCAGTTCATTCCAGGCTAGTTCCAATTTTAGAATGTGTGCTACTGGACAGATATTTTTTTCCTCCTGATTCATGTTGGTATTAATTAATTAATGCCAAACATAGCACTTGATGTTTCTAATTGCCCCTTAAAGTCACCTTACGTTCCTGTGCTTCTTAGAGCTAAATTTTTTTTGTTAATTATCAATAATATCAATAAGAAGTGTCATCAGAGGCCATGACATACTAATAGAAAAAATGTCATATATTTATTATTTTTGCCTCACTTTCCAAAATGTTGATTAAGTAAAACTTATTTTTCTATTTTTTTTTCTTTGAAGATTCACTTTCCCATGGGTATGTCATTGTTTATGTACTTAGAAAGCAATAAGACTTGGGAGCATTGTTAAATAAGTGTTTGCAATTATAACCTTAGTAATTTGACTACCTTGAAAATTGGAGAAGCCTAGGCTAGATGTACTACTTTCCTAAGTAACAGAGAGGGCTTATGGAAAGGAATGAAGGACAAATTCATTGAGAAAAAAGAGATTCATTTCTGCTATTAAGTCAGACTTTGTATTTATCAACCTTACTGATTAATCTTATACATTTTTACAGCATATTATAGTCTGCTTTTAGAAGACTCCATATACAGCACTGAGTCTTTCTTTAGATGAGACCTTAAAAAATTGATTTGTTTCATATTTAATTTTTATCGAATTATATTTGACATAACAATATAATGTTGGTTTCAGGTGTATGGCATAGTGATTTGATACTTTTATACATTATGAAATGATTACCACAATAAGTCTAGTTATCATCTGTCACCATACAAAGTTGTTACAATATTATTGACCATATTCACTATGCTGTGCATTACATCCCCGTGACTTATAGCTGGAAGTTTGTACCTCTTAATCCCCTTCACCCGTTTCGCCTGTTCCCCCACCTGCCTCCCCTCTGGCAACTACCAGTTTGTTTTCTGGATCTATAGTAGACATTAGATAGTCCTTTTCACTACTAAATCTATGTACCAAATCTACTGAATATTGTAAAGACTTGCTGCATAGGATCTTGTTTGCAAAGTGATTCTGGTTGTCCTTCACCTTAGATTATTTTGGGGCAAAAAATTCCTCAAAGATAAAATGTTACCTGGACTTGCAAAAATTGTTAAGGATTCTTCCCCAAAACAGAAATGAAAATAAAATTTAAACAACAAAAAAAGAAGATGTTTTCTCTATAGCCAAGTGTTTTGGCTTTTCCTAAGTGTCTCTGGTCTACAACATCTGTATAAAAGCACAATGGCGATTTAAAAACACACCCAGTATTTTCCAGTTACAGTTAGCAGTATAAAACCTTCAAATAGATGTTATTGTAACATTGGTCATCTGTCTATCTAATACTATCTGGATTTCAGAAATTCCATGAGGATAGTAAGAAGTGAAGAGAAAAGTTTTCCAAATTTAGGCTTGCCAATTGAAATGCCAAAATGTGGTCAAATTAGATGCTGTTTATTTTACATGTTTGACGTGTTAGTGTTTGGTGCTTTCAACTATTTCTACTCCAAATAGTTGAAAAAGTATTTTAAAACTAAATGTGAGTATTTGATTCATGACATTAAAGTTGATAATTCATTTTTATTGATTTTACTTTGCAAGATTGATGCATTGTTGAATTCAGTAAACATTCAGATAACAAACTATAGATTATCTGTTTTGAAACTGCATTATATATTTTAATCATTCCTTGCTTTAAATTTTAAGCTACCATATATTGAATCATAACTGGGTCTATGAAGTATTTTATTTGTAAAATTTATTGTTTTTTATATTTTAATTGAAACAACATATATTATATACAGATCATAAGAATATGTAGCTACATGAATTTTCACAGAGTGAGTACATCCATGTAACCACTACCCAGATCAAGAACTAGAATACTACCAGAATCTAAAGTTCCTTCACATCCTCTTCCAGACACTATTATCCTGAACCAAAAAAATATCTTGGCTTCTAAAACCATACATTCAGGCCTTTGTTTGTTTCTTTGTTATTATTTATTATTATTGAGATAAAATTCATGCAACATAACATTCACTATTTTATCTATTTTAATGTGTACCATTCAGTGGGTTTTAGTACATTCACAATGTTGTGGAATCATCACAGACGGCCATTTCCAGAATATTTCATTATTCAAAAAGAAACCCCATACCCACTAAGCAGCAATCCCCCATTCCTCCCACCCCCTAGAAACTACTAATTTACTTTCTGTATCTATGGATTTGCCTATTCTGCATATTTCATCTGAATGGAATTATACAATATGTGACCTATTGTGTCTGGATTATTTTACTTAATATAATACTGTTTTCAATGTTTGTCTGTGTTATAGCATGTATCAGTACTTCATTCTCTTTGTGGCTGAATAATGTTCCATTGTATGGGTATACCACATTTTGTTTATTCATTCATCAGTTAATGGATTTTTGGGTTGTCTCCACTTTTGGGCTATTATGAATAATGCTGCTATGAACATTTGTGTACAAATTTTTGTATGAATATATTAAAACCATAGATTAGTTTTGCTTATTTTTAAGTTTTATGATGTGTATTCCTTTTGTGTTTGACTAATAAGTCAAAATAAGTAAAATATTACTCAACAGTTTGTAAGATTCAGCCATGTTTGCATGTAGAAATAATTCACTTTTTTCTTCTACAGAGTTTTATTGTATGCCTATATCATAATTACTTTTACATTCTGTTTATGGGCATTAATGTTTCCAGGTTTGGGCAAGTATTAATTATGCTGCTATGAGCATTCAAATATACCTTTTTTGGTGAGGATATGTATTCATTTCTATGAGTTATATACCAAGAAGTGGAGCTTGATATGTCTAGTTTTAGTAAATACTGTCAAACAGTTTCCAAAGGTTCTTGTACTAATTTACACTCTTACCAGCAGTTATGAATGGTCTAGTTATTCCTCAACCTGACCGGGACTGGTAATGTTTGACTTTTTCATTTAATCATTCTAGAGTGTGTTTACTGGAATAGCATTGTAGTTTTAATTTACATTTCTCAACTAAAATCAGGAATTGTTGCCTAGGTAATTACAGAAGAAAGCTTAAGCTTATTTAAAAAATTTAGATGTAACAATTTATTTGAAATCTGCTTTATAGTGAATTTTCTGGAAGTTTCTGTGTTTCACAGAAATAGAATGCCTAAGAAATGCATATTATGTACCTTTAGTTATTAATAAAAATCACGTTGTAAATTGACATAGAGACTTTTTAACTGTATCTCTGTATATTGCTGCTGCTATTAATTCATATTGGTAAAGGGTTTAGATAAAAATTATTGGAAAAATATGGAGATAAATTGAAGTTGGCTTGTGTTTTTTTTTTTAACATCTTTATTGGGGTATAATTGCTTTACAATGGTGTGTTAGCTTCTGCTTTACAACAAAATGAATCAGTTATATATATACATATATTCCCATATCTCTTCCCTCTTGCGTCTCCCTCCCTCCCACCCTCCCTATCCGACCCCTCCAGGTGATCACATAGCACCAAGCTAATCTCTCTGTGCTATGCGGCTGCTTCCCACTAGCTATCTACCTTACGTTTGGTAGTGTATATATGTCCATGCCTCTCTCTCGCTTTGTCACAACTTACCCTTCCCCCTCCCCATATCCTCAAGTCCATTCTCTAGTAGGTCTGTGTCTTTATTCCTGTCTTACCCCTAGGTTCTTCATGACATTTTTCTTAAATTACACATATATGTGTTAGCACATGGTATTTGTCTTTCTCTTTCTGACTTACTTCACTCTGTATGACAGACTCTAGGTCTATCCACCTCATGACAAATAGCTCAATTTCGTTTCCTTTTATGGCTGAGTAATATTTCATCGTATATATGTGCCACATCTTTATCCATTCATCTGATGTTGGACACTTAGGTTGTTTCCATCTCCAGGCTATTGCAAATAGAGCTGAAATGAACATATTGGTACATGACTCTTTTTGAATTTTGGTTTTCTCAGGGTATATGCCCAGTAGTGGGATTGCTGGGTCATATGGTAGTTCTATTTGCAGTTTTTTAAGGAACCTCCATACTGTTCTCCACAGTGGCTGTATCAATTTACCTTCCCAACAACAGTGCAAGAGGGTTCCCTTTTCTCCACACCCTCTCCAGCATTTACTGTTTCTAGATTTTTTGATGATGGCTATTCTGACTGGTGTGAGATGATATCTCACTGTAGTTTTGATTTGCATTTCTCTAATGATTAGTGATGTTGAGCATTCTTTAATGTATTTGTTGGCAGTCTGAATATCTTCTTTGGAGAAATGTCTATTTAGGTCTTCTGCCCATTTTTGGATTGGGTTGTTTGTTTTTTTCTTATTGAGCTGCATGAGCTGCTTATAATTTTTGGAGATTAATCCTTTGTCAGTTGCTTCATTTGCAAATATTGTCTCCCATTCTGAGGGTTGTCTTTTGGTCTTGCTTATGGTTTCTTTGCTGTGCAAAATCTCTGAAGTTTCATTAGGTCCCATTTGTTTATTTTTGTTTTTATTTCCATTTATGTAGGAGGTAGATCAAAAAGGATCTTGCTATGATTTATGTCATAGAGTGCTCTGCCTATGTTTTCCTCTAAGAGGTTGATAGTTTCTGGCCTTACATTTAGGTCTTTAATCCGTTTTGAGCTTATTTTTGTGTATGGTGTTAGGGAGTGATCTAATCTCATACTTTTACATGTACCTGTCCAGTTTTCCCAGCACCACTTATGGAAGAGGCTGTCCTTTCTCCACTGTACATTCCTGCCACCTTTATCAAAGATAAGGTGTCAATATGTGTGTGGGTTTATCTCTGGGCTTTCTATCCTGTTCCATTGATCTATCTTTCTGTTTTTGTTCCAGTACCATACTGTCTTGATTACTGTAGCTTTGTAGTATAGTCTGAAGTCAGGGAGCCTGATTCCTCCAGCTCCGTTTTCCATTCTCAAGGTTCCTTTGCCTATTCAGGGTCTTTTGTGTTTCCATACAAACTGTGAAATTTTTGTTCTAGTTCTGTGAAAAATGCCAGTGGTAGTTTTTTTTTTTTTTTTTTGCCAGTGGTAGTTTGATAGGGATTGCATTGAATCTGTAGATTGCTTTGGGTAGTAGAGTCATTTTCACAATGTTGATTCTTCCAATTGAAGAACATGGTATATCTCTCCATCTACTTATATATCTTTAATTTCTTTCATCAGTGTCTTATAATTTTCTGTATACAGGTCTTTTGTCTCCTTAGGTAGGTTATTCCTAGATATTTTATTCTTTTTGTTGCAATGGTAAATGGGAGTGTTTTCTTGATTTCACTTTCAGATTTTTCATCATTAGTGTATAGGAATGCCAGAGATTTCTGTGCATTAATTTTGTACACTGCTACTTTACAAAATTCATTGTTTATCTCTAGTAGTTTTCTGGTAGCATCTTTAGGATTCTCTGTGTATAGTGTCATGTCATCTGCGAACAGTGACAGCCTTACTTCTTCTTTTCCGATTTGGATTCTTTTATTTCATTTTCTCCTCTGATTGCTGTGGCTGTTTGTTTTTTGTTATTGAGCTGCATGAGCTGCTTGTAAATTTCGGAAATTAATCCTTTGTCAGTTGCTTCATTTGCAAATATTTTCTCCCATTCTTAGGGTTGTTTTTTGGTCTTGTTTTTGGTTTCCTTTGCTGTGCAAAAGCTTTGAAGTTTCATTAGGTCTGATTTGTTTATGTTTGTTTTTATTTCCATTTCTCTAGGAGGTGGGTCAAAAAGGGTCCTGCTGTGATTTATGTCATAGAGTGTTCTGCCTATGTTTTCCTCTAAGAGTTTGACAGTTTCTGGCCTTACATTTAGGTCTTTAACCCATTTTGAGCTTATTTTTGTGTATGGTGTTAGGGAGTGATCGAATCTCATACTTTTACATGTACCTGTCCAGTTGTCCCAGCACCACTTATTGTAGAGACTGTCCTTTCTCCAATGCACATTCCTCCTCCTTTATTAAAGATAAGGTGACCATATGTGCGTGGGTTTATCTCTGGGCTTTCTATCCTGTTCCATTGATCTATCTCTCTGTTTTTGTGCCAGCACCATACTGTCTTGATTACTGTAGCTTTGTAGTATAGTCTGAAGTCAGGGAGCCTGATTCCTAAGGCTCCGTTTTTCATTCTCAAGATTGCCTTGGCTATTCGGGGTCTTATGTGTTTACATACAAATTGTGAAATTTTTTCTTCTAGTTCTGTGAAGAATGCCAGTGGTAGTTTGATAGGGATTGCATTGAATCTGTACTTAGCTTTCGGTAGTACAACCATTTTCACAATGTTGATTCTTCCAATCAACAATTCTTCCAATTTCAATTTTCTTAAATTTACCAAGGCTTGGTGTGTGACACAAGATATGATCTATCCTGGAGAATGTTCCATGAGCACTAGAGAAAAATGTGTATTCTGTTGTTTTTGGATGGAATGTCCTATAAATATCAATTAAGTCCATCTTGTTTAATGTATCATTTAAAGCTTGTGTTTCCTTATTTATTTTCATTTTGGATGATCTGTCCTTTGGTGAAAGTGGGGTATTAAAGTCCCGTACTATGAATGTGTTACTGTCGATTTCCCCTTTTATGGCTGTTAGTATTTGCCTTATGTATTGAGGTGCTCCTATGTTGGGTGCATAAATATTTATAATTGTTATACCTTCTTCTTGGATCTATCCCTTGATCATTATGTAGTGTCCTTCTTTGTCTCTTCTAATAGTCTTTATATTAAAGTCTATTTTGTCTGATATGAAAATTGCTACTCCAGCTTTCTTTTCATTTCCTTTGCATGAAATATCTTTTTCCATACCCTTACTTTCAGTCTGTATGTGTCCCTATGTCTGAAGTGAGTCTCTTGTAGACAGCAAATATATGGGTCTTGTTTTTGTATCCATTCAGCCAATCTGTGTCTTTTGGTGGGAGCATTTAGTCCATTTACATTTAAGGTAATTATCCATATATATGTTCCTGTTCCCATTTTCTTAATTGTTTTGGGTTCGTTATTGTAGGTCTTTTCCTTCTCTTGTGTTTCTTGCCTAGTGAAGTTCCTTTAGCAGTTGTTGTAGAGCTGGTTTGGTAGTGCTGAACTCTCTCAGCTTTTGCTTGTCTGTAAAGGTTTTAATTTCTCCATTAAATCTGAATGAGATCCTTGCTGGGTAGAGTAATCTTGGTTGCAGATTTTTCTCCTTCATCACTTTCAATATGTCCTGCCAGTCCCTTCTGGCTTGCAGAGTTTCTGCTGAAAGATCAGCTGTTAACCTTATGGGGATTCCCTTGTGTGTTATTTGTTGTTTTTCCCTTGCTGCTTTTAATATGTTTTCTTTGTATTTAATTTTTGACAGTTTGATTAATATGTGTCTTGGTGTATTTCTCCTTGGAGTCCCCTGTATGGGACTCTCTGTGCTTCCTGGACTTGATTAACTATTTTCTTTCCCATATTAGGGAAGTTTGCAAATATAATCTGTTCAAATATTTTATCAGTCCCTTTCTTTTCTTCTTCTTCTTCTGGAACCCCTATAATTCGAATGTTGGTGCATTTAATGTTGTCCCAGAGGTCTCTGAGACTGTCCTCAGTTCTTTTCATTCTTTTTTCTTTATTCTGCTCTGCAGTAGTTATTTCCACTATTTTATCTTCCATGTCACTTATCCGTTCTTCTGCCTCAGTTATTCTGCTAGTGATCCCATGTAGAGTATTTTTCGTTTCATTTATTGTGTTGTTCATCATTGCTTGTTTCATCTTTAGTTCTTCTAGGTCCTTGTTAAATGTTTATTGCATTTTGTCTGCTCTATTTCCAAGATTTTGTGTCATCTTTACTATCATTATTCTGAATTCTTCTTCAGGTAGACTGCGCATTTTCTCTTCATTTTTTAGGTCTGGTGGGTTTATATCTTGCTCCTTCATCTGCTGTGTGTTTTTCTATCTTTTCATTTTGCTTATCTTACTGTGTTTGGGGGTCTTCTTTTTGCAGGCTGCAGGTTCATAGTTCCCATTGTGTTTGGTGTCTGTCCCCAGTGGCTAAGGTTGGTTCAGTGGGTTGTGTAGGCTTCCTGGTGGTTGGGACTAGTGCCTGTGTTCTGGTGGATGAGGCTGGATCTTGTCTTTATGGTGGACTGGTCCACGTCTGTTGGTGTGTTTTGTGGTGTCTGTGGACTTATTATGGTTTTAGGCAGCCTCTCTGCTAATGGGTGGGGTTATGTTCCTGTCTTGCTAGTTGTTTGGCATAGGATGTTCATTACTGTAACTTGCTGGTCGTTGAGTGAAGCTGGGTGCTCTTGTTGAGATGGAGTTCTCTGGGAGATTTTCGCCATTTGATATTTTGTGGAGGTGGGAGGTCTCTTGTGGACCAGTGTCCTGAAGTTAACTCTCCCACGTCAGAGGCACAGCACTAACTCCTGGCTGCAGCACCAAGAGCCTTTCAAGCACACAGCTCAGAATAAAAGGGAGAAAAAGTAGAAAGAAATAATTAGTAGAAGTAGAAAAAAAGAAAGAAAGAAAGAATGGAGGGTGGGAGAGAGGGAGGAAGGAGGGAAGGAAGGAAAAAAGAAAGAAGGAAGATAAAGTAAAATAAAATAAGATAAAATATAATAAAATTATTAAAATAAAAATATAATTATTAAGAGAAAAAAAATGGACGTATAGTGCCCTAGGACAAATGGTGGAAGCAAAGCTATACAGACAAAATCTCACACAGAAGCATACACATACACACTCAGAAAAAGAGGAAAAGGGGAAAATATCATAAATCTTGCTCTCAAAGTCCACCTCCTCAATTTGGGATGATTCATTGTCTAAAGGAGGGAAGGAAGGAAAGAAAGAACAAAGATAAAGTAAAATAAAGTTATTAAAATAAAAAGTAATTATTAAAAAAAATTTTTTAATGGACAGATAGAACTCTTGGACAAATGGTGGAAGCAAAGCTATACAGACAAAATCTCACACAGAAGCATACACATACACACTCACAAAATAAGGAAAAGGGGAAAAAATAATAAATCTTGCTCTCAAAGTCCACCTCCTTAATTTGGGATTATTTGTTGTCTATTCATGTATTCCACAGATGCAGGGTACATCAAATTGATTGTGGAGCTTTGATCTGCTGCTTCTGAGGCTGCTGGGAGAGATTTCCCTTTCTCTTCTTTGTTCTTACAGCTCCCAGGGGCTCAGTTTTGGATTTGGCCCCGCCTCTGTGTGTAGGGCGCCGGAGGGCGTCTGTTCTTTGCTCAGACAGGATGGGATTAAAGGGGTAGCTGATTTGGGGGCTGTGGCTCACTCAGCCCAGGGGGAGGGAGGGGCACGGAGTGCAGGGCGAGCCTGCAGTGGCAGAGGCATGCCATGCATTCTCCCGGGGGAGTTGTCCCTGGTTCCTGGGACCCTGGCAGTAGCGGGCTGCACAGGCTCTCCATAAGGAGGTGTGTGAATAGTGACCTGTGCTCGCACACAGACTTCTTGGTAGCGGCAGCAGCAGCCTTAGCATCCCATGCCTGTCTCTGGGGTCCGCGGTTTTAGCCGCAGCTTGCGCCTGTCCCTGGAGCTTCTTTAAGCAGCGCTCTTAATCCCCTCTCCTCGTGCACCAGGAAACAAAGAGGGAAGAAAAAGTCTCTTGCCTTTTTGGCAGGTCCAGACTTTTCCCGGGACTCCCTCCTGGCCAGCAGTGGCTCACTAATCCCCTGCAGGCTGTGTTCACGTCGCCAACCCCAGTCCTCTCCCTGCGCTCCAACCGAAGCCCGAGCCTCAGCTCTCAGCCTCGCCCACCCCGGCGGGTGAGCAGACAAGCCTCTTGGGCTGCTGAGTGCCGCTCGGCACTGATCCTCTGTGCGGGAATCTCTCTGCTTTGCCCCCCGCACCCCTGTTGCTGTGCTCTCCTCCACGGCTCCGAATCTTTCCCCCTCCACCACCCGCAGTCTCTGCCCGAGAAGGGGCTCCCTAGTGTGTGGAAACCTTTCCTCCTTCACAGCTCCCTCCCACTGGTGCAAGTCCCGTCCCTATCCTTTTGTCTCTGTTTACACTGTTTTCTTTTGCCCTACCCAGGTACGTGGTGGGGGGGTTTCTTGCCTTTTGGGAGGTCTGAGGTCTTCTGCCAGCGTTCAGTAGGTGTTCTGTAGGAGTTGTTCCACGTGTAGATGTATTTCTGGTGTATCTGTGAGGAGGAAGGTGATCTCCTCCTCTTACTCTTTCGCCATCTTCCCGGAAACCCTTGGCTTGTGGTTTTAAATTTACTTCTGAGATTAGGAGAAAAACAGCAATTTAATATAGAATGGTTGAAATATGTGCATAGGTCACACGTTTCTTTGTGATGGAAATGTTTCCCTATTAGTATACAGCACATAGTTTGCCTGAAAACATTCCATGCCATCTATAGATGAAAGCCCCTAAAATAAAGCAAGGTAGAAACCAAACACAGTCATTAATTGTAAGACAGACGTGAAACAACTTCAGAGGTCAACTTAAAAAAAATCTCAACCTAAAAGTTGAGAGTTATGTTTTATTCAGGACTTACTCAGGACTATAGCCCAGGATACAGCTGCTCATATATTTCTGAGAAGTTGGTCAAAGGAGTTACAGGAGGAGCCAGGATATATAGTTTTTGCTGAAAAACAAACACGTAGATGAAGATCATAAGACTACTGCTAATCACAGAAAACAGACATCTCAAGTTAATGATTTTAGTGCCTGTTTATATATAGTAAGATGCAAGAGTCTGGGGTCATTGAAATTATTCCTTTCATTTGCACCTTTACTGTCTAGGACCATCCTGAATTCCTCTCAGGTCACGCCTTCAAGGATGGCTGCAGTGGCTGATGGCTTGATGACAGGCAACATTTGTTGTTTACCAGAATGGCACGCAGCATTCTTTGTTTACTGAAATTGCAGGCAACACTTTGTCCACAGCAACTCCTCTTGGTCATAAATTCAACCAAGGTTTGAGACATTTCCTGACCCCTTTGTCCCACAGCACTAGAAAGGCTTATTCCTGGATCAGGTGAGGCTTCTCTTGATAGACACTATGTGCTAATCTTTGGATTAGGCCCTATTGATAACCTAAACTTCTCTGGTTTGCCAGTTTTACTAGCCTATTATGATCCAGAAAATGTTTTCCCTTGTTGCTTCTTCTCATATCTAGAGTTGAACTATTATAATTATTCTATGTAGAATTATATATAGAATCGACTGGCTCAAGATGTTTAGCCATCAATAATTTTGTTGGAGGCCTGGTTACACTTTGGGTAATGCAAGAGATAATAATCTTATAAAATAGACAGGATATAAGTAATACAGCTGGTAACATTAATAAAGTCAGAGTACAGCAGAGAGAGGCACAAATCATAAATAATTTGAAAACGAGAGAGAACAAACTAAAACAATGATTAGTATAACTAGTTGTAATCTAGTCACAGTAAGCCATTAAGTCCACAGGGGAGCCAGGTGCAGAAGCCAAATTATGGAGGGATCAGGTCAAGAGAAAAAGGTAAATGTTCCATCTTCATTTACAACGGCATACTTTATCAATTTGTTGTAGGTTGATACATTACCTAAGGTTGGATGGGCCAAATGGACACACTATTGGTCCCCAAGTTTAAAGGGCCCCGAACAAGTCCATTCTATCTACCCCAGTTTAATATATATATATTTTAAAAGGGTGGAAGAAAATTACACTGAGATACCTAACAGGAGTATCTTCTTGAAGATACTCATTTTATAAAAGCATCAGAGTAAAATAATGATTGTATATAAAGTAAAAACTTAAAGTGCCATGGTTAAAGATCTGATTACAATGCAATTGACAAGAAACTTGGTTATTTCTGTAACATACAACATTTTAAGATACTAACTAGAGTGATGACTGATAACATTATACCAGGACATATCAGATTTTTAGGAATTCCATATAATTTTTGGAATATCTGTATTAATGGCATTTACCCATACAATATAACCTAAGAAGGTTTTATCACTATTTATTTGACAATGTTTCCCACGTAATTTAACATACCCAATAAACCTAATTAGTTTAATATTTCTCTTTGGGATGTTTCAGGGGCCTTTTGAAGCATCCCAAAGTTAGTTGGAGGTCAAAATAACCTTAATTAGAATTTGATATTTGGGAAATTTGTCAAAGATATAAAGATGTTTTAAAACACTTGGTCAAATAGGATCATGGGTCCCTATGAAACTATCCAATATTTATTCATTCAACCAAAGTGACAAAATATTTTTAAGGCAAATACGGATCATCTAGAAGGCAAAGAAACTCACAATCTGTTATTAAAAGTAGCTTAACATTCCAAGAAAACTTTGTTCTTGTAACAGAGAAAACCAAACTCCAATCCTGCACTAGTTCACCCTCAGTAACAAAAATCATTTACCTAATTAAATTCGATCCAATCCCAGCTTGACCTTGTACAAAGCTTTTCTCAGGGTTCCCTTTTACAAACCTTCTACAACTTTCTGTGTCTGTATTAGTTTTTCCCTTATTTTCTTTCCCATCCAGAAACAACAAGCTTTAAGACAAAATCACTTTCCTTTCCCTTAACAAAGTTCATTTCCATTCTTTATACCTTCTTTTTTTTTTTTTTTTTTTTTCGGTACGTGGGCCTCTCACCGTTGTGGCCTCTCCCGTTGCAGAGCACAGGCTCCGGACGCGCAGGCTCAGCGGCCACGGCTCACGGGCCCAGCTGCTGCGCAGCATGTGGGATCTTCCCAGGCTGGGGCATGAACCCGTGTCCCCTGCATCGGCAGGCGGACTCTCAACCACTGCGCCACCAGGGAAGCCCTATACCTTCTTTTGATGAAAATACACATCCTACTTTCCTTGCACACTTAAATATTTCCCTTATTATCCCAGTAGCTGTAATTATTGGGTTGGCCAAAAAGTTAGTTCGGGTTTTTCTGTAACATCTTACAGAAAAACCCAAAGGAACTTTTTGGCCAACCCAATACCTATATCACAATTTGAATTCTTAAAAACCTTAATCTCCAGTGAAAACTGACTAGCAAGTAATTGTGAACTCTTTGTCATATCAGAATTTCCTGATTGGCAAACATAGGACTATTCCACAACATTTGGAAACATATATCTTCTCATAGCACATTTTTCCCTCGGTGTGGTACAAACTATGGGTTTAATAAACCCAAACATCTTTAGTTTCCCTCTCATAAGGAGACAAAAGTAGGTAAACTTAGACGTGTTTAGCAGTCAGTGTTCCAGTATCTTATCTTATTTTAAATGAACTGATATTTAATGAATTCTATAATTTAACTTAGCAAAACTCTAAAGTTTCAAGTTACCAAAAATCTTGAGAAACTATTTTAGATAGACATACCCAAAACATAATTATTCCTAAAGAGTTCACTTGAAAACTCTTATCTCACTTACTTTTATTTCATAACTTATGAAAATATCATCATACCAAGTTGATTTTCCTTGCTGACAGTCTAAAACACAAATAACATAAACTTATTGACCTTCAGTAAACTTAGTTACAATAAAAGACATGACTGTATTGATTAAACCAAAAAGCTTAAGCTGGTTTTAATACCAGATATTAATTTAATATTGAATATTTCCTAGATCATGTGAACCTGAAATTCATTCTTGCCAGTTTTCTTTATATTTAGAAATATTTAATTTGTAAGTGCTTGCTTTTCAGTCAATTAAATGGAGCTTTTTCATAAATTTAATTTTGATAATATTATCCAGAGGTAGAGACGTATTATATGTATAGTGTACACACAGACATATAAACAGACAAAACTCAAGGTCTCATGGCTTCACTTTAAGACTTAGTTTTGAATCAGGTAGTACAATATAAACTTACTAGTTTATAAATAACAGTTGGAATAAGTTAAATTTATTTGCTTAGATGATTAAGGCTTTAGTATTTGTGGAAAAGACTTCAAGATTATTATTTGTCCTTGATAAATCCTTAAGGAAGCTTTGAATTAGATTTTGGTTGAAGGAGCCTATCCAGTGGTTTGAGTGTTAAAAGGCCACTTTATTTCTTTATTCCCCCCTCCCCATTTTGATTTCAGGTTTTACATGATTGGGCTAATTAGGCACAGTTTCAGGTCATTATCGGCTGTTAGTTACATTTCTGGTTTGTAGAGATTTGTAAGACACAGACATTTCCTTTGAATTCCCCAATGACCTGGTCTGCCACCTAAATGATGTTAAAAGGTTGATTTGCCCAACTGAATTTTCCTTAATTTGCTTTTTTTATATCAATGAGATTTCCAACAAAACTGTAAATCAAGTGTTTTATGTTCGGGAACTTTAGGGTTCAATTTACCATGTTTTCAAAAGTTTACACAAGGCATTCAACAAAGTCCCTCTTTCTGAGTGCACAGGTTATACCCAGCGCAAAAATCTCTATTAATATTTTTATTAGCCCCTGGATGTTAACTCAGTTTTTATTTCATATTGTGTGGGCTCAAGTAACCCTGTTGGCTTCTTTTAGTATGTTTAATTAATATTTTCTAAGGGACAGATTTATATGCCCTGTCTTATAATAACAGGCAGGGGAAGCGTTCCCCAGTGAGACATAATGTCTATCCCACAATATAATTGGCAAAAGAGATGTAACCATCTTATACAAAGCCCATTTCAATATACCAATTTATATAATCTTTCATCTCAATCCTATCAACTTTTATAGCTTTAACTTTAGTTTCCATTAAGAACCCATCAACAAGCTTTGGTCTCATAAGAAGTCCTAGAAGTCCTTTTTACCCACCCCCCAGCCATTTTATCTATGTTTATACAAAAGCTTCGGGGTCCCCAGTGAGGGGTTGAGCCAAGGGACTCCGGCCCTTTTGTCAATCTTTAACTTGATTAATTGGCCTGTTGCCCCAAGCAATTGTTAGTCAGGTATCTCAGTGTAATTTTCTTCCACCCTTTTAAATATATGTATTAAACTGGGGTAGATAGAGTGGACTTATTCGGGGCCTTTTAACCTTGGGAACCAATAGTGTGTCCATTTGGCCCATCTAACCTTAGGTAATGTTGTTTCAAAACCTTTTGCTTTAATCCCATTAACATCGGTTTTATTTATCCAATTTCTTAATACTATCTAAAGATTTCTATCCAGTTGAGAGATTCCCTTTAGCATTTCCTTCTTATGCAGCCATAAAAAAAGAATGAAATAATGCCATTTGCAGCAACATGGATGGACCTAGAAATTATCATATTAAGTGAAGTAAGTCAGACAAGGACAAATATCATATAATATCACTTATATGTAGAATCTAAAAAATAGTAAAAATGAACTTATTTGCCAAACAGAAACAAACTCACAGACACAAAACAAACTCACAGACACAGAAAACAATGGGGAAGGGGGGGAGGGATAAATTGGGAATGGGTTTAACAGATACATACTATTATATATAAAATGGATAAACAATGAGGTTTTACTGCATAGAACAGGAACCTATATTCAATATCTTATAGTAAACTATAATGGAAAAGAATGGAAAAAAGATTACAGATATATACATATATATATAACCGAATCACTTTGCTGTATACCTGAAACTAACACAATATTGTATATTAACTATATTTCAATTAAAATATTTCCATCTTGTTGGGAAGAAGTCTCTAGTCTTTCCCTCAACTTTTTTTTCCGTTAATCAATCTAACTAACATTAATTAACCAATTTTAAAAAATTTTTATTGGAGTATAGTTGATTTAAAATGTTGTTGTTAGTTTCAGGTGTACGGCAAAGTGAATCAGTTATACATATACATATATCCACTCTTTTATTTAGATTCTTTTCCCATATAGGCCATTACAGAGTATCGAATAGAGTTCCCTGTGCTATAGAGCAGGTTACAGTTAATGATCTATTTTATATATAGTAGTGTGTATAAGTCAGTCTCAATCTCACAATTTATCCCTCCCCCACTTATCCCCTGGTAACCAGAAGATTGTTTTCTACATCCGTGACTCTACTTCTGTTTTATAAATAAGTTCATTTGTACCTCCCTTTTTTTTGTTTCTACATATGAGTGATGTCATACGATATTTGTTTTTCTGTGTCTGACTTACTTCCCTCAGTATGACAATCTCTAGGTCCATCCATGTTGCTGCAAATGGCATTATTTTGTTCTTCTTTATTGCTGAGTAATGTTCCATTGTATATATGTACCACACCACATCTTCTTTATTCATTCCTTTGTTGATGGACATTTAGGTTGCTTCCTTGTCCTGGATATTATAAATAGTGCTGCAATGAACATTGGGGTGCATGTACCTTTTTTGAATTATGGTTTCCTCCAGGAATATGCCCAGGAGTGGGATTGCTGGGTCATAAGGTAGTTCTATTTTTAGTTTTTTAAGGAACCTCCACACTGTTCTCCATAGTGGCTGCCCCAATTTACATTCCTACCAACAGTACAAAAGGGTTCCCTTTTCTCCACACCCTCTCCAGCATTTATTGTTTGTAGAGTTTTTGGTGATAGCCATTCTGACTGGTGTGAAGTGATACCTCATTGTAATTTTGATTTGCATTTCTCTAATAATTAGTGATGTTGAGCATCCTTTCATGTGCTTTTTGGCCATGTGTATGTCTTCTTTGGAGAAATGTCTATTTAGATCTTCCCCCCATTTTTTTATTGGGCTATTTGTCTTTTTGATATTGAGCTGCATGAGCTGCAACTAACCAATGTTTTTATTAGCATCTCTAAGACCCATAGAGGTGAAGCCAAGACGGCAAATAAGGCTTCCCAAACCATTTTTTTCTTGTTGTTGTTTGTTTTAACCTAAGGTAGTTCTTAGGTTTGCTGTTATATGCTTTTTTTACTCACCTTCTAATTTGTTTTTTCCTTTTTAAAATAGGTACCAATAAAACAGCTGTTCACAATGAGAACTCTCTAAAAATTTACCAGTTTAGAAGTTTCTCCAATTTAAAGGATCCGTCATCTGACCACTGACGACTCAGACCAATAATACTCAAGAGGCATCCCCACAAGACAGCGCAAAGGATATAGCCTTCACAAGATCTAGAAAGTTTACTCCCCAAAAGAGTCTAAGAAAGTAAAGGGCCTCATTGTACAGGCAGATACACGAAGGTTAAGATGGCAAAGGACCCTGAGAGTTGGCACAGACAGGAAAAAGACTGCTCAGAATCCCAATCTATTTGACTGGCTGCCAAATACACAGGATATGTACCTTCTGGATGGCAGAGGCCAAGCTCTCAAACAAAATGGAAAAAATGCCTAAGAAGATCAGTTAGAACATCTACATGTCAATGACACAGGGAGAGCAATGCAAATTCCCCCTAGAAGGGCTTTTGTTCCTTTAGGATCAGAATTCTGAAGACATTTTATCAAGCTGGATTTTTCTAGCTGCTCATGCAAAAAAAGAAGTAATTTTGGTATGTCAAAAGAACTCCAATTAGGCTATTTTTAAGTGAGATTTCCTTTAATTATCAATTAAGCAAGTACATATAAGTATACATTCTTTATGCACATAATAAAATCTTCCGAGTGCCTCTCAACTGAGGATAACCGACTCCATGTCTTTCAACTGAGCAAAATCTTCCCAGCATCTTTCAACCGAGGGACCTCATTCAGTGGTACTCAGGTACCTCTTCTTGAAACTAACTTTCAAGGAACACCTACTCCTCCAGTGAGGAGTTTAACACCACTGAATAAAACTTAGGATCAACAGCCAATAATGGGAGATCCAAGATCAAGGAGAGACTCACCCAAATTCATTTGGACTCTCCAAGGAGGTGACCAGGCACAAGGGGCCCTCTCCTGGTACCAAAGCGCTGATTCTTCATGGAGTTCAGGTGAAGGAGAGAAGTATGCTCTGGATCCCTTTGTGGTCACCAAAACTGCTGACTGAATAAAAGCACTACCTAAAAGTTGAGATTTATGTTTTATTCAATGGCCTCCTGAAGACTCTAGCCCACTATAGATCCTCTCAGATACTTCTGAGAAACTATACCAAAGAGGTAAGTGAGGAGTCAGGTAATATAGGAATTTTTGCTGAAAAAAAATGTAGTAAAACATCAAAAGATTATTGCTGATCAAGAAAGACAGACATCTCAAGTTAACGATTTTAGTGCCTTTCCATGTATGGTAAGATGCAAGAGTCTGGGCTCATTGAAATTATTCCTCTCGTATGCATCTTAACTATCTAGGGCCAGTATCCTCCTTTTCTCCATCCTGAACTTCCCTCAGAGTGCACTGTCAGGGGTGGATCAGTGGCTGATGGCGTGATGGTCAAAACATCTTTTGTTTAAGGGAATGTCAAGCAACATTTTATATTTACTGAAATGGCAGGCAGCAGTTTTTTGTCCATACAGAGAATACTGTGTGTTTCAAACCAAAGTTTCAAAAGAGTTCCAAAATGAAGATTAATTCCTATGTAAATAAAGAAATTCAACAAAGAAGACATTTCCTTGACAGCAGTAATTACAGTTTAAAGGAAAATATAAATGTTAGAAACTGCTTTTTTTAACATCTTTATTGGAGTATAATTGATTTACAATGGTGTGTTAGTTTCTGCTTTATAACAAAGTGAATCAGCTATACATATACATATGTCCCCATATCTGTTCCCTCTTGCGTCTCCCTCCCTCCCACCCTCCCTATCCCACCCTTCCAGGTGGTCACAAAGCACCAAACTGATCTCCATGTGCTATGCGGCTGTTTCCCACTAGCTATCTATTTTACGTTTGGTAGTGCATATATGTCCATGCCACTCTCTCATTTTGTCCCAGCTTACCTTTCCCCCTCCCCATATCATCAACTCCATTCTCTAGTAGGTCTGTGTCTTTATTCCCATCTTCCCCCTAGGTTCTTCGTGACCATATTTTTTTGGATTGCGTGTATATGTGTAAGAATAGTATTTGTTTTTCTCTTCCTGACTTTCTTCACTCTGTATGACAGACTCTAGGTCCATCCACCTCACTACAAATAACATTTCACTTCCTTTTATGGCTGAGTAATATTCCATGGTATATATGTGTCACATCTGCTTTATTCATTTATCTGTTGTTGGACATTTAGGTTGCTTCCATGTCCTGGCTATTGTAAAAAGAGCTGCAATGAATATTTTGGTATATTACTATTTTTGAATTATGGTTTCCTCAGGGTATGTGCCCAGTAGTGGGATTGATGGGTCATATGGCAGTTTTATTTTTAGATTTTTAAGGATCCTCCATACGGTTCTCCATAGTGGCTGTATCAATTTACATTCCCACCAACAGTGGAAGAGGGTTCCCTTTTCTCCACTCCCTCTCCAGCATTTATCTTTCATAGATTTTTTGATGATGGCCATTCTGAGCGGTGTGAGATGATACCTCATAGTAGTTTTGACTTGCATTTCTCTAATGATTAATGATGTTGAGCATTCTTTCATGTGTTTGTTGGCAATCTGTATATCTTCTTTGGAGAAATGTCTATTTAGGTCTTCTGCCCATTTTTGGATTGGGTTGTTTGTTTTTTTTGATATTGAGCTGCATGAGCTGCTTGTATATTTTGGAGATTAACCTTTGTCAGTTGCTTCATTTGCAAATATTTGCTCACATTCTGAGGGTTGTCTTTTCGTCTTGTTTACGGTTTCCTTTGCTTTGAAAAGCTTTTAAGTTTCATTACTTCCCATTTGTTTATTTTTGTTTTTATTTCCATTTCTCTAGGAGGTGGGTCAAAAAGCATCTTGCTGTGATTTATGACATAGAGTGCTCTGCCTATGTTTTCCTCTAAAAGTTTGATAGTGTCTGGCCTTACATTTAGGTCTTTAATCCATTTTGAATTTATTTTTGTGTATGGTGTTAGAAAGTGTTCTAATTTCATTCTTTTACATGTAGCTGTCCAGTTTTCCCAGTGCAACTTATTGAAGAGGCTGTCTTTTCTCCACTGTATACTCTTGCCTCCTTTATCAAAGATAAGGTGACCATAAGTGTGTGGGTTTATCTCTGGGCTTTCTATCCTGTTCCACTGATCTATATTTCTGTATTTGGGCCAGTACCATACTGTCTTGATTACTGTAGCTTTGTAGTACAGTCTGAAGTCAGGGAGCCTGATTACTCCAGCTCCATTTTTCTTTCTCAAGATTGCCTTGGCTATTCGGGGTCTTTTGTGTTTCCATACAAGTTGTGAAATTTTTTGTTCTAGTGGTAGTTTGCCAGTGGTACTTTGATAGGGATTGCATTGAATCTGTAGATTGCTTTGGGTAGTAGATTCATTTTCACAATGTTGATTCTTCCAATCCAAGAACATGGTATATCTCTCCATCTATTGGTGTCACCTTTAATTTCTTTCATCAGTGTCTTCTAATTTTCTGCATACAGGTCTTTTGTCTCCTTAGGTAGGTTTATTCCCTGGTGTTTTATTCTTTTTGTTGCAATGGTAAGTGGGAGTGTTTTCTTAATTTCATTTTCAGATGTTTCATCATTAGTGTATAGGAATGCCAGAGACTTCTGTGCATTAATTTTGTATCCTGCTACTTTACCACATTCATTGATTACCTCTAGTAGTGTTCTGGTAGCACCTTTAGGATTCTCTATGTATGGTATCATGTCATCTGCAAACACTGATATCTTTACTTGTTCTTTTCCAATTAAGGATTCCTTTTATTTCTTTTTCTTGTCTTATTGCTGTGGCTAAAACTTCCAAAACTATGTTAAATAATAGTGGTGAGAGTGGACAACCTTGTCTTGTTCCTGATCTTAGTGGAAATGGTTTCAATTTTTCAACATTGAAGATGATGTTGGCTGTGGGTTTGTCATATATATCCTTTATTATGTTGTGGAAAGGTCCCTCTATGCTTACTTTCTGGAGAGTTTTTATCATAAATGGGTGTTTAATTTTGTCGAAATCTTTCTCTGCATTTATTGAGATGATCATCTGGTTTTTCTCCTTCCATTTGTTAATATGCTGTATCACATTGATTGATTTGCATATATTGAAGAATCCTTGCATTCCTGGGATAAATCCAACTTCATAATGGTGTATGATCCTTTTAACGTGCTGTTGGATTTGTTTGCTAGTATTTTGTTGAGGATTTTTACATCTATGTTCATCAACGATATTGGCCTGTAGTTTTCTTTCTTTGTGACATCTTTGTCTAGTTTTGGTATCAGGGTGATGGTGGCCTCATAGAATGAGTTTGGGAGTGTTCCTTCCTCTGCTATATTTTGGAAAAGTTTGAGATGGATACGTGTTAACTCTTCTCTAAATGTTTGACAGAATCTGCCTGTCAGCCATCTGGTCTTGGGCTTCTGTTTTTTGGAAGATTTTTCATCACAGTTTCAATTTCATTGCTTGTGATTCGTCTGTTCATATTTTCTATTTCTTCCTGGTTCAGTGCCAGAAGGTTGTGCATCTCTAAGAATTTGTACATTTCTTCCAGGTTGTCCCTTTTATTGGCATATAATTTCTTGTAGCAATCTCTCATGATCCTTTGTATTTCTGCAGTGTCAGTTGTTACTTCTTTTTAAATTCTAATTCTATTGGTTTGAGTCTTTTCCCTTTTTTTGTTGATGAGTCTAGTAAACAGTTTATCAATTTTGTTTATCTTCTCAAACAACCAGCTTTTACTTTTATTGATCTTTGCTATCATTTCCTTCATTTCTTTTTCACTTATTTTGATCTGATCTTTATGATTTCTTTACTTCTGCTACCTTTGGGGTTTCTTGTTCTTCTTTCTCTATTTGCTTTAGGAGTAAGGTTAGGTTGTTTATTTGAGATGTTTCCTGTTTCTTAAGATAGGATTGTATTGCTATAAACTTCCCTGTTAGAACTGCTTTTGCTGCATCTCGTAGGTTTTGGGTCATTGTGTTTTCATTGTCATTTGTTTCTAGGTATTTATTGATTTCCTCTTCGACTTCTTTACTGATATTTGGGTTATTTAGTAGTGTATTGTTTAGCCTCTATGTGTTTGCATTTTTCACAAATATTTTTCCTGTAATTGATACCTAGTCTCATAGCGTTGTGGTCAGAAAAGTTACTTGATATGATTGCAGTTTTCTTAAATTTACCAAGGCTTGATTTGTGACCCAAGATATCTATCCTGGAGAATGTTCCATGAGCACTTGAGAATAATGTGTATTCTGTTGTTTTGGGATGGAATGTCCTATAAATATCAATTAAGTCTATCTTGTTTAATGTATCATTTAAAGCTTGTTTTTCCTTATTGATTTTCATTTTTCATCATCTGTCCACTGGTGAAAGTGGGCTATTAAAGTCCCCTACTATGATTTTGTTACTGTCGATTTCCCCTTTTATGGCTGTTAGTATTTGCCTTACGTATTGAGGTGCTCCTATGTTAGGTGCATAAATATTTACAATTTTTATATCTTCTTCTTGGATTGATCCTTTGATCATTATGTAGTGTTCTTCTTTGTCTCTTGTAATAGTCTTTGTTTTAAACCCTATTGTTTCTGATATGAGAATTGCTACTCCAGCTTTCTTTTGATTTCCATTTGCATGGAATATCTTTTTCCATCCCCTCACTGTAAGTCTGTATGTGTCCCTAGGTCTGAACTGGGTCTCTTGTAGACAGCATATATATGGGTCTTGTTTTTGTATCCACTCAGCCAGTCTGTTTCTTTAGTTGGAGCATTTAATATGTTTACATTTAAGGTAATTATCAGTATTTATATTCCTATTACCATTTTCTTAACTGTTTTCGCTTTGTTTTTGTAGGTCTTTTCCTTCTCTTGCGTTTCCTGCCTAGAGAAGTTCCTTTAGCATTTGTTGTAGAGCTGGTTTGGTGGTGCTGAATTCTCTTAGCTTTTGCTTGTCTGTAAAGGTTTTAATTTCTCTGTCAAATCTGAATGAGATCCTTGCTGTGTAGAGTAATCTTGGTTGTAGTTTTTTCTCCTTCATCACTTTAAATATGTCCTGCCACTCCCTGCTGCCTTGGAGAGTTTCTCCTGAAAGTTCAGCTGTTAATCTTATGGGGTTTCCCTTGTGTGTTATTTGTTGTTTTCCCTTGCTGCTTTGAATAATTTCTTTTTATTTAACTTTTGATAGTTTGATTAATATGTGTCTTCCCATGTTTCTCTTTAGATTTATCCTGTATGGGACTCTCTGTGCTTCCTGGACTTGTTTAACTGTTTCCTTTCCCATATTAGGGATGTTTTCATCTGTAATGTCTTGAAATATTTTCTCAGTCTCTTTCTTTTTCTCTTCTTCTTTGGACTCCTATATTTCAAATGTTGGTTTGTTTAATGTGTCAGAGGTCTCTGAGACTGTCCTCAATTCTTTTCATTCTAATTTGCTCTGCAGTACTTGTTTCCACTATTTTATCTTCCAGGTCACTTATCCGTTCTTTTGCCTTTGTTATTCTGTTATTGATCCCTTCTAGAGAATTTTTAATTTCATTTATTGTATTGTTCATCACTGTTTGTTTGCTGTTTAGTTCTTCTAGATCCTTGTGAAACGTTTCCTGTATTTTCTCCATTCCATTTCCAAGATTTTCGATCATCTTTACTATCATTATTCTGAATTCTTTTTCAGGTAGACTGCCTATTTCCTCTTCATTTGTTATGTCCAGTGATATTTTTGCCTTGCTCCTTCATCTGCTCTGTGTTTCTCTGTCTTCTCATTTTGCTTAACTTACTGTGTTTGGGCCTCCTTTTCACAGGCTGCAAGTTTGTAGTTCCCATTGTTTTTGGTGCCTGTCCTCAGTGGCTAAGGTTGGTTCAGTGGATTGTGTAGGCTTCCTGGTGGAGGGGACTAGTGCCTGTTTTCTGGTGGATGAGTCTGAATCTTGTCTTTCTGGTGGGCAGGTCCACATCTGTTGGTGTGTTTTTGGGTGTCTGTGGCCTTATTATGATTTTTGGCAGCCTCTCTGCTAATGATTAGGGTTGAGTTCGTGTCTTGCTTGTTGTTTGGCATATGGTGTCCAGCACTGTAGCTTGCTGGTCATTGAGTGGAGCTGGGTCTTGGCATTGAGATTGAGATCTCTGGGAGATAATCTTCATTTGATATTATGTGGAGCTGGGAGGTCTCTTGTGGACCAGTGTCCTGAACTTGGCTCTCCCACCTCAGAGGCACAGCTCTGAAGCACCAAGCACAGCTGGAGCACCAAGAGCCTGTCATCCCCAAGGCTCAGAATAAAATGGAGAATAAAAAAGAAGGAAAGGAGGAAGAAGATAAAATAAAGTATAATAAAGTAAAAAAATAATATAATGTTATTAAAATAAAGAAAATATTTATTAAAAAAATTTTTGAGCAAAAAAAAGACAGACAGACAGAACCCTCGGACAAATGGTAAAACAAAGCTATACAGACAAAATTACACACAGAAGCATACACATACACACTCACAAAAAGTTATAAAGGGAAAGAAATATATTTGTCATTGCTCCCAAAGTCCACCTCCTCAATTGTGGATGATTCGTTGTGTATTCAGGTATTCCACAGATTCAGGGTACATCAAGTTGATTGTGGAGATTTAATCCTCTGCTCCTGAGGCTGCTGGGAGAGACTTTCCTTTCTCTTCTTTGTTTGCACAGCTCCTGGGGTTCAGCTTTGGATTTTCACCCACCTTTGCGTGTAGGTCGCTTGAGGGCGTCTGTTCTTCACTCAGACAGCATGGGGTTAAAGGAGCAGGTGAGTCACGGGCTCTGGCTCACTCAGGCCTGTGGGAGGGAGGCATATGGATGTGGTGTGTGCCTGCGGTGGCAGAGGCCAACATGACATCGCACCAGTGTTAGGCGCGCTGTGTTCTCCCAGGGAATTTGTCTCTGGATCACAAGACACTGGCAGTGGTGCCCTGTACAGGCTCCCAGGAGGGGAGGTGTGGATGGTGACTTTGCTTGCACACAGGCTTCTTGGTGGCTGCAGCAGCAACCTTAGCGTCTCATGCCTGTCTCTAGTGTCTGCGCTGATAGCCGCAGCTCGCGCCCATCTCTGGAGCTCCTTTAAGTGACACTCTTAGTCCCCTCTCCTCGTGCACCAGGAAACAAAGAGGCAAGAAAAATTCTCTTGCCTCTTCGGCAGCTCCAGACTTTTTCTTGGACTCTCTCCCAGCCAGCTGTCGTGCACTAACCCCCTTCAGGCTATGTTCAGGCAGCCAACATCTGTCCTCTCCCTGGGATCCAACCAAAGCTGGAACCTCAGCTTCCAGCCCCACCCCCACCCCGGCAGGTGAGCAGACAAGCCTCTCGGTCTAGTGAGTGCTGGTTGGCACTGATATTCTGTGCGGGAATCTCTCCACTTTGCCCTCCACAGCGCTGTTGCTGTGCTCTCCTCTGTGGCTCTGAAGCTTTCTCCCTGCCACCCACAGTCTCTGCCAGTGAAGGGTCTTCCTAGTGTGTGGAAACCTTTCCTCCTTCACAGCTCCCTCCCTGTAGTGAAGGTCCCATCCCTATTCTTTTGTCTTTGGTTTTTCTTTTTTCTTTTGCCCTACCCAGATACATGGGGAGTTTCTTGCCTTTGGGGAAGTCTGAGGTCTTCTGTCAGCGTTCAGTAGGTGTTCTGTAGGAATTGTTCCACATGTAGATGTATTTTAGATGTATTTGTGGGGAGGAAGGTGATCTCCCCATCTTACTCTTCCACCATCTTGAAGCTCCTCCAAAAGTGATTTTATTTAAAGTGTTCATATTTTCAATTCATTAGTATATTTATTTTTGGAAACATTTTTTGCTTAGTTGAGATAGCACTAGTGCCTGGACCTAAAGCTCTCAAACTTTTTTTTTTATCACACACTTATAACCAAGCCTTGGGTACCTATTGACATGGGTTCAAATCCCAGTTCTGCTTCTCACTCATAATGGGACCTTGAACAAATCACTCCACCTTTCTAAGCCTCAATTCCCCCATGTGCAAAACCAGTTAATGAAGCCTGGTTTTGCAGAGTCAATAAGGTTTGGATGTATATAAAAGTCTTTGAATATTGTGAGGTAGTACACAGATGTAAAGGGAAACCTAAAACTAAGGAATTCTTATATCCAATTTTAGACTCCATAAACTTTGCAAAACCCTAATTTAGAATGAAAAATAGCAAAATTTTAATCTAAATAAAAGGGCAGACTACATTAGAATCAGGATTAGATGAATATTTATGATCAGGTTGGGGTTACAATAAGACAAATATTCAGGTTTAGGTTACAAGAAGACAAATATTCAGATAAAATTTTTTCCAAATATTTGTACCAAAATATGTAGTACAAATACATACACCTCAGTACAAATCTATCTATATATACATATGTATGGACTGGCAACTTTTATTTATTTAAACCTAAAGAACATTTAATGAACTTAATGAACACAAACTTTTACCTAATGATAATTGTTTCAGGTAGATAAAACAAATATTAATTAAATATTAATTCCGAATTAACAGTGAATAAATTGAGGCAAGGAGACATCAAAGGATAAGACTTGAGTTCATATAATTATTTGGTGACAGAACAAGAGTGCAATCCCAGGCTCTCTGACTCCCTGATATGTGATATGATTATTAACTCTCTACAGCCTGAAACCACTTAAACCCCAGGTACTATACATGGAGATGCGATATATACTGCTGCTGTTTTCAAGTAAAAACTAAATTTGCATAGAAACCCAAAGCATACTCACACAAACAACAGTTTTATGAAACAATATTTAACTTTTCCAAAACCCAGCCACTCAAATGTTTATGATATTCTATTCTATTCTATATTACTCTACTCTATTCTATTCTATTTAAAAGACATGCTAGGCATGACTCACTAAATTGATTTCATGATTATGTGAATTTCCTATTGCTGTATATCAAATTACCACAAATTTCAGAGTTTAAAATGACATCCAGAGCATATAGCTTCAAGCTGGCAGAGGAGTAAGACGTGGAGATCACCTTCCTCCCCACAAATACATCAAAAATACATCTACGTGAGGAATAGCTCCTATAGAACACCTACTGAATGCTGGCAGAAGACCTCAGACTTCCCAAAAGGCAAGCAACTCCCCACATACATGGGTAGGGCAAAAGAAAAAAAAAACAGAGACAAAAGAATAGGGATGGGACCTCACATCTGGGAGGGAGCTGTGAAGGAGGAAACGTTTCTCCACACCAGGAAAGCGCTTCACTGGAGGAGACCGGGGGTGGGTGGGAGAGGGGAAAATCTTTGGAGCCATGGAGGAGAGTGCAGCAACAGGGGTACAGAGGGTAAAGTGGAGTGGTTCCCACACAGAGGATCACTGCCAACCAGCACTCACCAGCCTGCGAGGCTTGTCTGCTGACCCACTGGGGTTGGTGGGGACTGGGAGCTGAGGCTTGGGATTTGGTCAGATCCCAGGGAAAGGACTGAGGTTGGCTGCGTGAACACAGCCTGAAGGGGACTAGTGTACCACAACTAGCCAGCAGGGAGTCTGCAGAAAAGTCTGGAACTGCCTAAGAGGCAAGAGTCCATTGTTTCAGGGTGTGCGAGGAGAGGGGATTCAGAGCACCACCTAAACGAGATCCAGAGATGGGCATGAGCTGCAGCTATCGACGTGGACCCCAGAGATGGGCGTGAGATGCTAAGGCTGCTGCTGCCATCACCAAGAGGCCTGTGTGGAAGTACAGGTCACTATCCACACCTCCCCTCCCTGAAGCCTGTGCAGCACACCACTGCCAGGGTCCTGTGATCCAGGGACAACTTCCGCAGGAGAACACAAGGTGCGTTTCAGGCTGGTGCAACGTCACACTGGCCTTTGTCACTACAGGCTTGCCCTACATTCTGTAACCCTCCCTCCCTCTGCCCTGAGTGACCCAGAGCCCCCTAATCAGCTGCAATGTTAACCCTGTCCTGTCTGCGTGGGGAACAGATGCCCTCAGGTGACCTACATGCAGAGGCAGGCCAAATCCAAAGCTGAATCCCAGGAGCTGTGCAAACAAAGAAGAGAAAGGGAAATCTCTCCATGCAGCCTCAGGAGCAGCAGATTAAATCTCCACAACTGAATTGATGTACCCTGCATATGTGGAATAACTGAACAGACAATGAATCCTCCCAAAATTGAGGCAGTGGACATTGAGAGAAACTGTAGGCTTGGGGTTTGCTTTCTACATCTAATTTGTTTCTGGTTTTAGGTTTTTCTTAGTTTAGTATTTAGAGCTTATTATTATTGGTAGATTTGTTTATTGATTTTGTTGCTCTCTTCCTTTATATATATATTTTTTCCCATTTTCTCCTTTGTTGAGTGTGTATCTGTGTGCTTCTTTGTGTGATTTTGTCTGTATAGCTTTGCTTTTACCATTTGTCCTAGGGATTGGCGGTTGTTTTTTTTCTGAGTATAGTTTTTAGCACTTGTTATTATTGCTGCATTTGTTTTTTGGTTTGGTTGATCTTTTCTTTCTTTCTTTATATTTTTTAATTTTTTATTTTTAATAATATATTTTTTATTAAATTAAAAACAAAATAGTGGAAATAACTACCACAGGGCCGAAAATAAAAAAGCATGAAAAGAATTGAGGGAAGTCTCAGAGACTTCTGGGACACCATTAAACTCACCAACATTCGAATTATAGGGGTCTCAGAAGAAGAAGAGAAAGAGAAAGGCCTGAAAAATATTTGAAGAGATTATAGTTGAAAACTTCCCTAATATGGGAAAGGAAATAGTCAATCAAGTCCAGAAAGCACAGAGAGTCCCATATAGGATAAATCCAAGGAGAAACATGCCAAGATATATATTAATCAAACTATCAAAAATTAAATACAAAGAAAAAAATATTAAAATCAGCAAGGGAAAAACAACAGATAATATACAAGGGAATCCCCATAAGGTTAAGAGCTGATCTTTCAGCAGAAACTCTGCAAGCCACAAGTGAGTGGCAGGGCATATGTAAAGTGATGAAAGGGAAAAGCCTACAACCAACATTAATCTAGCCAGCAAGGATCTCATTCAGATTCGATGAGGAATTACAACTTTCACAGAGAATCAAAAGCAAAGAGAATTCAGCACCGCCAAGCCAGCATTGCAACAAATGCTAAAAGAACTTCTCTAGGCAGGAAACACAAGGAAAGGAAAAGACCCACAATAAAAATCCCAAAACAATTAAGAAAATGGTAATAGGATCATATGTATTGATAACTACTTTCAATATAAATGGATTAAATGCTGCAAAGAAAAGACATAGACTGGCTGAATTGATACACAAACAAGACCCATATATATGCTATCTACAAGAGACCCACTTCAGACCTAGGGACACATACAGACTGAAAGTGAGGGAATGGAAAAAGATTGTCGATGAAAATGGAAATCAAAACAAAGCTGGAGTAGCATTTCTCATATCAGACAAATTAGACGTTAAAATAAACACTATTAAAAGAGACAAAAAAAGACACTGCATAATGATCAAGGGATCAATCCCAGAAGAAGATATAACAATTGTAAATATTTATGCACCCGACAGAGGAGCACCTCAATATATAAGGAAAATGCTAACAGCTATAAAATGGGAAGTCAACAGTAACAAAATCATAGTAGGGAATGTTAATACCCCTCTTTCACCAATGGACAGATCAACCAATATGAAAATAAATAATGAAATATAAGCTTTAAATGACATATTAAACAAGATGGACTTAATTGACATTTATAGGACCTTCCATCCAAAAACAACCAAATACATTTTCTTCTCAAGTGCACATGGAACATTCTCCAGGATAGATCATATCTTGGGTCATAAATCAAACCTTGGTAAATTTAAGAGAATTGAAATCTTATCAAGTATCTTTTCTGACCACAACACTATGAGACTAGATATCAATTACAGGAAAAAAGTTGTGAAAAATGCAAACACATGGAGGCTAAACAATACACTGCTAAATAACCAAGAGATCACTGCAGAAATCAAAGAGGAAATAAAAAAATACCTAGAAACAAATGACAATGAAAACACAGCGACCCAAAACCTATGGGATGCAGTAAAACAATTCTAAGAGGAAAGTGTGTAGCAACACAATCCTACCTCAAGAAACAAGAAACATTTCAAATAAACAACCTAATCTTACACCTAAACCCATTAGAAAAAGAACAACGACAAAAATCCCCCAAAGTTAGCAGAATGAAAGAAATCATAAAGATCGGATCGAAAATAAATGAAAAAGAAATGAAGGAAACAATAAATAAGATCAATAAAAGTAAAAGCTGGTTCTTTGAGAAGATAAACAATATTGATAAACCACTAGCCAGACTCATCAAGAAATTAAGGGAGAAGACTCAAATCAATATAATTAGAAATGAAAAAGGAGAAGTAACAACTGACACTGCAGAAATACAAAGGATCTTGAGAGATTACTATAAGCAACTGTATGCAAATAAAATGGACAACCTGGAAGAAATGGACAAATTCTTAGAAAAGCACAACCTTCTGAGACTGAACTAGGAGAAATAGAAAATATAAACAACCAAATCACAAGCACTGAAATTGAAACTATGATTAAAAATCTTCCAACAGGGGCTTCCCTGGTGGCGCAGTGGTTGGGAGTCCGCCTGCTGATGCAGGGGACACGGGTTCATGCCCCGGTCTGGGAAGATCCCACATGCCGTAGAGTGGCTGGGCCCGTGAACCATGGCCGCTGAGCCTGAGCGTCCGGAGCCTGTGCTCCACAATGGGAGAGGCCAAAACAGTGAGAGGCCCGTGTACCGCAAGAAAAAAAATCTTCCAACATAAAAAGCCCAGGGCCAGAAGGCTGACAGGCGAATTCTGTCAAACATTTAGAGAAGAGCTAACACCTAACCTTATCAAACTCTTCCAAAATACAGCAGAGCGAGGAAACCTCTCAAACTCATTCTACGAGCCCACCATCACCCTGATACCAAAACCTGACAAAGATGTGAGAAAGAAAGAAAACTACAGGCCAATATCCCTGATGAACATAGATGCAAAAATTCTCAACAAAATACTGGCAAACAGAATCCAACAGCATATTTATGGCATCATACAGGGCTTCCTTGGTGGCGCAGTGGTTGAGAGTCTGCCTGCTGATGCGGGGGATGTGGGTTCATGCCCCGGTCCTGGAGGATCCTGCATGCCGCTGGGCCTGCATGTCTGGAGCCTGTTGCTCCATGGCGGGAGAGGCCACAATGGTGAGAGGCCCACATACCACAGAAAAAAAAAAAAAGCATCATACAACATGATCAATTGGGGTTTATCCCAGGAATGCAAGGATTCTTCAATATATGCAAATCAATTAATATGATAAACCATAGAAACATATTGAAAGGGAAAAACCATATGATCATCTCAGTAGATGCAGCAAAAGCTCTTGACAAAATTCAACACCCATTTATGATAAAAACTCTCCAGAATGTTGACAAAGAGGAAACTTACCTCAACATAATAAAGGCCATATATGACAAACCGACAGCCAACATCTTTCTCAATGGTGAAAAACGGAAGCCATTTCCACTAAGATCAGGAACAAGACAAGGTTACCCACTCTCACCACTATTACTGAACATACTTCTGGAAGTTTCAGCCACAGCAATCAGGGAAGAAAAAGAAATAAAAGGAATCCAAATCAGAAAAGAAGAAGTAAAGCTGTCAGTGTTTGCATATGGTATGATATTATACAAAGAGAATTTCAAAGATGGTACCAGAAAACTACTAGACCTAATCAATGAATATGGTAAAGTAGCAGGATATAAAATTAATGCACAGAAATCTCTTGCATTCCTATAAACTAATGATGAAAAATCTGAAAGAGAAATTAATGAAACACTCCCATTTACAATTGCAATAAAAAGAATAAAATATGTAGGAATAAACCTACCTAAGGAAACAAAAGACCTGTATACAGAAATCTATAAGACACTGATGAAACAAATTAAAGATGGTACAAACATATGGAGAGATATACCATGTTCCTGGATAAGAAGAATGAACATTGTGAAAATGACTCTACTACCCAAAGCAATCTACAGATTCAATGCAATCCCTATCAAACTACCAATGGCATTTTTCACAGAACTACAAAAAAAAATTTCACAATTTTTATGGAAACACAAAGACCCCAAATAGCCAAAGCAATCTTGAGAAAGAAAACTGGAGCTGGAGGAATCAGCTTCCCTGGCTTCAGAATATATTACAAATTAAACTAATCAGGAGAGTATGGTACTGGCACAAAAACAGAAAGATAGATCAATGGAACAGGATAGAAAGCCCAGAGATAACCCCCCCCACATATGGTCACCTTATCTTTGGTAACGGATGCAAGAATAAACAATGGAGAGAAGACATCCTCTTCAATAAATGATGCTGGGAATACTGGACAGCTACATGTAAAAAAATGAAATTAGAACACTCACTGACACCATACATAAAAGTAAACTCAAAATAGATTAAAGAATTAAATGTAGGGATGGAGAGTATAAAACTCTTAGAGGAAAACATAGGCACAGCACTGTGTGATATACATCACAGCAAGATCCTTTTTTCCTCACCTCCTAGAGAAACGGAAATAAAAACAAAAATAAACAAATGGGACCTAAGGAAAATGAAAACTAGTTGCACAGCAAAGGAAACCATAAGGAAGATGAAAAGACAACCCTCAGGAAGGGAGAAAATATTTGCAAATTAAGCAACTGACAAAGGCTTAACCTCCAAAATATACAGGCAGCTCATGCAGCTCAATATCTGAAAAACAACAACCCCATCCAGAAATGGGAAGAAGATCTAAATACACATTTCTCCAAAGAAGACATGTAGATGGTTTAAAAGCACATAAAAAGATGCTTAACATCACTAATTATTAGAGAAATGCAAATCAAAGCTACAATGAGGTATGACCTCACACCTTTCAGAATGGCCATCATCAGAAAATCTAAGGACAGCCTTTAACACTTGGCCGGCCCTTTTGCCTTTCTCCATAAACTTCAAAGAGACTTCCTTCAATCTCGGTACTTCTCAAAAAAGGGTTTATATAAACTCTAAAATGCAAATCCATAGGGCAATTATTTCCAGAATCCTAGCTAGCTTCCAATAAAATGTATTTTCTATGTGATATCCATACTTATTGGTATCTGCCTGTTAACTGGATTGTATCATTTTATTGATCTAATCTTACTAGCCCTTATCATATATTTAATCCAGTGCCTCCCTTTTCTCACCTTAACTACTCTATTAACCCTGATTTAAGTTTTTCAATACTAGATGACCCAAAAGTTCTGGTAACACATGGTATGACAAGTTCAGGTACAGAATACTAGCACAGGAAGGAGGTTGTGATCTTTATTTCTCACAAGGTCCTCAAGAAACTTTGAACAAGAGTTTAAAATATTGGAAGTAGACCAAAAATATTTGACTGATTCAATAGATCATGTCTGAGCAACCTCTGTGCCTAAAGCTGCTGATGTGTAAACCACTCAAAAATTTCTCTAGAACTCCCACAATTTCTATGCTCTGCTCCAGAAAATAACCAGGACTGTGGACCATCATGCCAAAATTATCATCACTGCCAAAGGACTACAGAACTTGCAGTGAGCAGTTCTCTAGTGTTATGTGACATTGGACATGATGTTGATTTCCAGAGGGGGCACTGGTACAGTAGTGTAAAGTGACTGCTGTTCATATGTTCTCAGAAAACTCTCTAATGTGTATACCACCACCAAAAGTTTTCAGATTTCAGAACAATAAATCCATCAGATCACCACTTCTGTCTTTATTCTACCATGTAAGGATTCTTCAAGTCCAGTGTCCAGGAACCTTCTCGATTGACTCATTTAAACCTCAAATCGTGGTTTAACTCCTTTAGTCAACCTTTAATAATTATTATTTTATTATATTCTAAGGTATACTTCTCATTAAATGTCTGGTCTCTAAGACTCTCCAACAGCTGTCAGTCTAACAGCACACTCAAAAGATAACAAAGCTAGTTCTTTAAGGTCAATAAGAACTTGAAGGCTAATCCACTGCTGAAAACTACTTGCCAAACCTCAAATTTGCAATGACTCTTATTCCACCCAGAATAGTGCTTAAGGGTAGACTTTACCTGTCTTAACAACAGGGGAACTAACCAAGTGTTTACAATTGCTCATTTCTTACCCTCTGCTTTTTCTTGACCAAACTTGTGTCACTCTTCTCTCCTTCTTTCAGACTGCTGAGCTCTGCTTGCTCTCAACGCTGAGCAAGCACTAAAAATTAGAATATTCCCCCTTTTAAGTTTATCCTAATAATCAGCCGACTACAGTGAGACACTTCCTGTCAGATCCCACTGGTCATTTCCCCTTGTTTGTCCAAATTTTCCTTAAAACTTTCTACTAATCTTTGCTTACCCTTCCTTAACCTATAAAAGGAAAATATTTTTCTGTTTGATTTTGAGACACTTTTAGATTTCTGAGATTGGAACGTTCCTCTTATTACCACAGACATTCTTCTGAATAAAGTAACTCTCTATCAAAGTCTAAATTTCTTTTACTTGACAAGTTACAGGCCATCTGATTTCTTGGAAGCGCAAGCTCATCAAGTTGTGCTCATAGACTTATTTTAGATCAGTGGCTGGTATAAATAGAATCCTAAGATAGAGATGGTTCCTATAACCTACAGGAAGTTAAATATCCAACTTCTGAGTTTGTTTCAATGTTAATATTCAATGTTATCTCAAGTAATTAAAAGATAATTCTATGTAGAAAAGTATGAATGAAAGTATAGGGGAGTAGGGTGAGCCATCTTCAATTAAACTTTGCAGATTTACAAAGCTGTTTTCACTTTGAAATACCAAAGAAATATGTCATCCTTAAGAATAATCTATTTGAAAGATGCCAGCGATTATTCTGAGTACAGTTGTTGACTAAAATAATGATAGCTTGAGAATTTGTGTTGTGTTCAATCCCCGCTTTCACTCTCTCTCTCTCCCTTTATTTTTATCTCTCCCTCTTTCTCTATCTCTGTTTTGTCTGTTTCTTTCTTTCTCTACCTTCCTCTGTCTCTGTTCCCTCCCTCCCTCCCTCCCCTCCTTCTCTTCCTCCTCTCCCCTCCTTCCCTCACTTCCTTCTTCCTTCCTTCCTTCCTTATTTTCAGTTAGTTTTGGAATTCTCTTATGAACAATTACATGTTTTCTCAAATATAGCAATGAACACCACATGTGGAAGCTAACGATCTAAGAAAAAGATTACTTGAAATGGTCCAATACCCCATAGAAATTTAGAAAATGCTATTTTAACCATTATGTTCTTGAATTTTCCATGAGGAAATATCAAATTACAAACAATCCTCTAAAAAATTATGGTCCTGCCCTCTCCAAAAGCGACAACATTAATTAAAGACAAGGAAAGACTGTGTCACAGACTGGGAGAGAATAAGGAGGCATAACAACTCTCATTTTAGCCTCAGACCTGAGGAGAATCCATCTGTAAATTCATATGAACCTTAATCTTTATTTTATGACAAGAGTTATTTTCAGGTCATAATCACATCACTCGTTCTTTAAAGTATTTTTTTCTTTTTTCTTTTTTTTTGCTTGTTTTTGTCTGCAAGAAACTGACTTTACATTTTTTTGTGGGGTTATTTTTGACAAAAAATTGTATATGTTTAAGGTACACAATGTGAAGTTTTAAAAATATGTAGATATTGTGAGATGATAAACACAAACTAATTAAAATAGCCATTATATACCATAGTCTATAATAATTTATATAAAAATATACAAATAATTGTTATATAAATTATTATAGACTATAGTCACTTTCTGTACATTAGGTATACAGTATTTGTAAATCTTATAATTGAAAATTTGTACCATTTGATTAATACCTCCACATTTTCCCACACCATCCCCAGACTAATGTAACCACCACTCTGTTCGTATGAAGATCCCTCATGAGATCATGTAATATTTATCTTTCTGTGTCTGGCTTATCTCGTTTACCATGATGTCTTCTAGGTTTATCCATATTGTCACAAAGGAAAGAGTTCCTTTTTATGGCTGAATAATATTCCTGTATATGTGTGTGTGTTTATATATATATTCTTTATTTGTTCGTTGCCTGATGGACATTTAGCTGTTTCCAAATCTTTTCTACTGTGAATAATGCTGCAATGAATATGGATGTGCAGATACCTCTTGGAGATGGTGATTTTATTTCATTTGGATATACACACAAAAGTGGGATTACTAGATCATATGGTAGTTCTATTTTTAATTTTATGAGGCCTCTCCATACTGTTTTCCATACAGGCTATACCTTTTCCATTCTCACCAACAGTGTATAATGGTTCACTTTTCTACACATTCTCTCCATCATTTGTTACCTCTTGACATTTTGATAATAGCAATCTTAACAGGTGTGAAGTGATTGCTAACTGTTGTTTAGATTTGCATTTCCCTAAAGACTAGTGATGTTGAGCATATTTTCAAATATTTGTTGGCAATTTGGATATCTTCTTTGTTTGTTTATTTTTGTTGTTGTTTTACATTGTTATTTAAAATTTTTTTCAACACCTTGGTTGGTGTATAATTGCTTTACAATGTTGTGTTAGTTTCTGCTGTATAACAAAGTGAATCAGCTATAGGTATACATATATCCCCATATCCCCTCCCTCTTGTGCCTCCCTCCCACGCTCCCTATCCCACCCCTCTAGTTGGTAACAAAGCACCGAGCTGATCTCCCTGTGCTATGCAGCTGCTTCACACTAGCTATCAATTTTACATTTGGTAGTGTATATATGTCAATGCTACTCTCTCACTTTGTCCCAGCTTCCCCTTCCACCTCCCTATGTCCTCAAGTCCCTACTTTATGTTTGCATCATTATTACTGTCCTGTCACTAGGTTCATCTGACCATTTTTTTTTTAGATTCCATATATATGTGTTAGCATATGGTATTTGTTTTTCTTTTTCTGAATTACTTCACTCTGTATGACAGGCTCTAGATCCATCCACCTCACTACAAATAACTCAGTTTCGTTTCTTTTTATGGTTGAGTAATATTCCATTGTATATATGTACCACATTTTCTTTATCCATTCTTCCATTGATGGACAATTAGGTTGTTTCCATGTCCTGGCTATTGTAAATAGTGCTGCAGTGAACATTGGGGTGCATGTGTCTTTTTGAATTATGGTTTCCTCTGGCTATATGCCCAGTAGTGGGGTTGCTGGGTCACATGGTAGTACTATTTTTAGTTTTTTAAGGAATCTCCATACTCTTCTCCATAGTGGCTGTATCAATTTATATTTCCACCAACAGTACAAAAGGTTTCCCTTTTCTCCACAACCTCTCCAGCATTTATTATTTGTAGATTTTTTGGTGATGGCCATTCTCACTGGTGTGAAGTGATACCTCATTGTAGTTTTACCTTTAATCTCCTACACTTATATTGCCCCTCTGCTTTCTGTCTCACCACTGGTAGCCTCTAATTTGTTCTTTGTATCTGTGAGTGTGCTTGTTTTTTGTTATATTCACTAGTTTGTTTCATTTTTTAGATTCCACATATAAGTGATATCATACAGTATTTGTCTTTCTCTGTCTGACTTATTTCACTTAGCATAAGACCTCCAAGTCCATCCATGTTGTTCCAAATGGCAAAATTTCATTCTCTTTTATGGCTGAGTAATGAAAATTGTATTATAATTGTATTCAGCAATGTTGCAGTTTAAGAAATGGGAAAGTCCCTGTACTCCTCTAATACTAATATAAAATATTGCACTTCCTCAAATTGGACTTGACATTAAAATAACAGTTGTAGCAAAATATATCTCAGTAAAAATATGACAGTGCTGAATATAATGTACCTTTTGTCCTGTATAGGAAGTTTTTGCCTAATAAATGACATGGCTTGTTTGGGTGAAACCTACCAGAACATTCCATCCTTGGGAGGAAAAATAACTACAGTGAGGAATGACCCTCAGATGGTGAGATTTAGGATTCTGCCACTAAGTTCTGCCCAGAAGTCTACAGTGACCAATTCCTCTTCACTCTCTTGTAGACAGAATATATACAGGTCATGTTTTTGTATCCATTCAACCAGTCTATGTCATTTGGTTGGAGCATTTAATCCATTTACATTTAACACATTATTGACTGTGGGATTTTTTTGCAGAAACTACCACCTGTGGCAGGTGATTTGTTATGTAAGTGAATATTGATACACCATGTTTTGGTAAATATCAACAACTTTTTTTGCACTTAATGCATTTATTTGAAACTTTGTACAGGTCTTACTAAAGGATTCTAATATTTCGTTTGCATGTGATAGGCAGTATAGCAGGCACCTATGTGCAGGGGAACAGAATATCTACTACAAATATATCATGTTTCATGGTGCTTTCCCTGAAAAGAGTGGATTCTACACTTTATGGCAGCATTTTTTTTCCTTTGGGTATTAATTCTTCTAGAATACGTTTTTGATTTTACCTGATAGCAGACAAGATGGACTTTGAGGGGGCTCTTTTAGATGTTACAAGAAGGACCAGGTGGGGAACTACCACTACATTCACCAGAAAGGTCAGTTACCCATTCTTTACTACTGCTAACAAAAATTGCTTGTAAGTTATTTTATTCTGTGCATTAAGGATCAAATAAATTTTATTTTATTTTTAACATCTTTAATGGAGTAAAATTGCTTTACAATGTTGTGTTAGTTTCTGCTGTATAACAAAGTGAATCAGCTATATGTAAACATATATCTCCATATCTACTCCCTCTTATGTCTCCCTCTCACATTCCCTATCCCACCCCTCTAGGTGGTCACAAAGCACCGAGCAGATCTCCTTGTCCTAAGTGAATGCTTCCCACTAGCTATTTTACATTTGGTAGTGTATATATATAAAAGCCACTGTCTCACTTCGTCCCAACTTACACTTCCCCTTCCTGGGGTCCTCAAGTGCATTCTCTATGTCAGCGTCTTTATTCCTGTTCTGCCCCTAGGTTCTTCAAAATAATTTTTTAAAAAAACTTTTTTACTTTCCATATATATGTGTTAACATATGGTATTTGTTTCTATCTTTCTGACTTACTTCACTCTGTATGAGAGACTCTATGTCCATCCACCTCACTACAAATAACTCAATTTTGTTTCTTTTTATGACTGAGTAATATTCCATTGTATATATGAGCCACAACTTCTTTATCCATTTATCTGTTGATGGAGATGTAGGTTGCATCCATGTCCTGGCTATTGTAAATCGTGCTACAATGAACAATATCATACATGACTCTTTTTGAATTATGGTTTTATCAGGGAATATGTTCAGTAGTGGGATTGCTGAGTTGTATGGTAGTTCTGCTTTTAGTTTTATAAAAAGCCTCCATACTGTTCTCCATAGTGGCTGGGTCAATTTACATTCCCACCAACAGTGTAAGAGGGTTCCCTTTTCTCCACTCCCTCTCCAGCATTTATTGTTTGAAGATTTTTTGATGATGGCCATTCTGACTGGTGTGAGGTGATACTTCATTGTAGTTTTGATTTGCATTTCTCTAATGATTAGTGATGTTGAGCATCCTTTCATGTGTTCATTGGCAATCTTTATATCTTCTTTGAAGAGATGTCTAATTAGGTCTTCTTCCCTTTTTTGGATTGGGTTGTTTGTTTTTTTGATATTGAGCTGCATGGGCTGCTTATATATTTTTGAGATTAATCCTTTTTCAGTTGCTCCATTTGCAAATATTTTCTCCCATTTTGAGGGTTGTCTTTTCATCTTGTTTATGGTTTCCTTTGCTGTGTAAATGCTTTAAAATTTCATTAGGTCCCATTTATTTATTCCTGTTTTTATGTCAAGTTCTCTAGGAGGTGGGTCATGAAGGATCTTGCTGTGATTTATGTCATAGAGTGTTCTGCCTATGTTTTCCTCTAAGAGTTTTAGAGTGTCTGGCCTTACATTTAGGTCTTTGATCCATTTTGAGTTTATTTTTGTGTATGGTGTTAGGGAGTGTTCTAATTTCATTCTTTTACATGTAGCTGTCCAGTTTTCACAACACCAGTTATCCAAGAGGCTGTCTTTTCTACATTATATATTCTTGCATCCTTTATCAAAGATAAGGTAACATATGTGCATGGGTTTATCTCTGGGCTTTCTGCCCCATTCCATTGACTATATTTCTGTTTTTGTGCCAGTACCATACTGTCTTGATTACTCTAGCTTGGTAGTATAGTCTGAAGTCAGGGAGCCTGATTCCTCCAGCTCCAGTTTTCTTTCTCAAGATGGTTTTCAGTATTCGTGGTCTTTTGTGTTTCCATACAAATTGTGAAACTTTTTGTTCTTGTTCTGTGAAAAATGTCAGTGGTAGTTTGATAGGGATTGCATTGAATCTGTAGATTGCTTTGGGTAGTAGAGTCATTTTCACAATGTTGATTCTTCCATTCCAAGAACATGGTATATCTCTCCATCTGTTTGTATCATCTCTAATTTCTTTCATCAGTGTCATAGTTTTCTGCATACGGGTCTTCTGTCTCCTTAGGTAGGTTTATTCCTGGCTTTCTTTTTCTTTCTGTTGCAGTTGTAAATGGGAACGTTTCCTTAATTTCTCTTTCAGATTTTCATCATTAGTGTATAGGAATGCAAGAGAATTCTGTGCTTTAATTTTGTATTCTGCTACTTTACCAAATTCATTGATTAGCTCTAGGGGTTTTCTGGTAACATCTTTAGGATTCTCTATGTATAGTATCAGGTCATCTGCAAACAGTGACATCTTTACTTCTTTTCCCAATTGAATTCCTTTTGTTTCCTTTTGTTCTCTGATTGCTGTTGTTAAAACTCCCAAAATTGAATAATAGTGGTGACAGAGTGCCCTTGTCTTATTCTTGATCCTAGTGAAAATATTTTCAGTTTTTCACCATTGAGAAGGGTGTTGGCTGTGGGTTTGTCATATATGGCCTTTATTATGTTGAGGTAAGTTCCCTGTATGCCAAGTTTCTGGAGGGTTATTATCATAAATCGCTGTTGAATCTTGTTGAAAGCTTTTTCTGCATCTACTGAGGTGATCATATGGTTTTTCTCCTTCAGTTTGTTAATGTGGTTTATCGCATTGATTGATTTGCATATATTGAAGAATTCTTGCATTCCTGGGATAAACCCCACTTGATCATGTTGTATGATCCTTTTAATGTGCTGTTGGATTCTGTTTGCTGGTATTGGGTTGAGGATTTATGCATCTACCTTCATCAGTGATATTGGCTTGTAGTTTTCTTTCTCTGTGACATCTTTGTCTGATTTTGGTATCAGGGTGATGGTGAACTCGAAGAATGAGGTGGGAGGGTTCCTCCCTCTGCTATATTTTGGAAGAGTTTGAGACAAATAGATGCTAGGTCTTCTCTAAATGTTTGATAGAATTTGCCTACGAAGCCATCTGATCCTGGCCTTTATTATTTGGAAGGTTTTTAATCACAGTTTCAGTTTCAATTTTAGTGCTTGTGATTGGTCTGTTCATATTTTCTATTTCTTTCCAGTTAAGTCTTGGAAGGTTGTGCTTTCCTAAGAGTTTGCTCATTTCTTCCTGGATGTCCATTTTATTCGCATATAGTTGTTTATAGTAATCTCTCATGATCCTTTGTATTTCTAAAGTGTCAGTTGTTACTTCTTTTTCATTTCTAATTCTATTGATTAAACAGAGTCTCCTCTGTTTTTCTTGATGAGTCTGGCTAGTTGTTTACCAATTTTGTTTAACTTTTGAAAGAACCAGCTTTTAGTTTTATTGATCTTTGCTCTTGTTTCCTTCATTTATTTCTGATCTGATATTTATGATTTCTTTCTTTCTGCTAACTTTGGTGTTTTTCATGTTCTTCTTTCTCTAACTGCTTTAGTTGTAAAGTTAGGTTGTTTATTTGAGATGTTTATTGTTTCTTAATGTAGGCTTGTATTGCTATAAAATTCCCTCTTAGAACTGGTTTTGCTGTATCCCTTAGGTTTTGGGTCATCGTGTTTTCATTGTTATTTGTTTCTACATATTTTTTGAATTCCTCTTTGATTTCTTAAGTGATCTCTTTGGTTTTGCATAGTGTATTTTTTTGCCTCCATGTGTTTTCTTTTTTTATACTATTTTTTTCCTGTAATTGATATCTAGTCTTAGAGCATTGTGGATGGAAAGACACTTGATACAATTTCAATTTTCTTAAATTTACCAAGGCGTGATTTGTGACCCAAGACATGATCCGTCCTAGAGAATGTTCCATGAGCACTTGAGGAGAAATTGTAATCTGTTGTTTTTGGATGGAATGTCCTATAAATATCAATTAAGTCCATCTTGTTTAATGTGTCATTTAAAGGTTGTGTCTCCTTTTTTATTTTCATTTTGGATGATCTGTCCATTGGTGAAAGTGGAGTGTTAAAGTCCCCTACTATGATTGTGTTACTCTCATTTTCCCCTTTTATGGCTGTTAACATTTGCCTATGTATTGAGGTACTCCTAAGTTGGGTGTATAGTTATTTACAAGTGTTATATCTTCTTCAAATGATCACTTGATCATTATTAAGTGTCATTTTTGGTCTCTTTTAATACTCTTTATTTTAAAGTCTGTTTTGACTGATATGAGAATTGCTACTCCAGCTTTGTTTTGATTTCCATGGAATATCTTTTTCCATCCCATCACTTTCAGTCTGTATGTTTCCCTAGGTGTGAAGTGAGTCTCTTCTAGACAGCATACATACAGGTCTTGCTTCTGTATCCACTCAGCCAGTCTGTGTCTTTTGGTTGGAGCATTTAATCCATTTACATTTAACGTTATTATCAATATGTATGATCCTATTAAGATTTTCTTAATTGTTTTGTCTGTGAGTTTGTAGGTCTTTTCCTTCTCTTGTGTTTCCTGCCCAGAGAAGTTCCTTTAGCATATGTTGTAAAGCTGGTTTGGTGTTGCCGAGTTCTCTTCACTTTTCCTTGTCTGTAAAGGTCTTAATTTCTCCATTGAATGTGAATGAGATCCTTGCTGGGTACGGTAATCTTGGTTGTAGGATTTTACCTTTCATCCCTTTAGATATGTCCTGGCACTCCCTTTTGGCTTGGAGAATTTCTGCTGAAAGATCAGCTGTTAACCTTATGGGGATTCCATTTTATGTTATTTGTTGCTTTTACCTTTCTGCTTTTAATATTTTTTCTTTGTACTTAATTTTTGATATTTTGATTAATATGTGTCTTGGCATGTTTCTCCTTGGATTTATATTGTATGGCACTCTCTGTGCTTCCCTGACTTGATTAACTATTTCCTTTCCCATATTAGGGAAGTTTTCAACTATAGTCTCTTCAAATATTTTCTCAGTCTATTCTTTTTCTCTTCTTCTTCTGGGACCCCTATAATTCGAATGTTGGTACATTTAATGTTGTCCCATAGGTCTCTGAGACTGTCGTCAAATCTTTGCATTCTTTTTTCTTTATTCTGCTCTGTGGTAGTTATTTCCACTATTTTATCTTCCAGGTCACTTATCCTTTCTTCTGTCTCAGTTATTATGCTATTGATTCCTTCTAGAGAATTTTTAATTGCATTTATTGTGTTGTTCATCATTGTTTATTTGCCCTTTAGTTTTTCTCAGTCCTTGTTAAACGTTTTTTGTATTTTCTCCATTCTATTTCCAAGTTTTGGATTATCTTTACTATCATTATTCTGAATTTTTTTTCAGGTAGGCTGCCTATTTCCTCTTCATTTGTTTGTTCTGGTGGGTTTTCACTGTACTCCTTCATCTGCTGCATATTTTTCTGTTCTCATTTTGCTTCACTTACTGTGTTTAGCGTCTTCTTCTCACAAGTTGAAAGTTCGTTGTTCCCTTTGTTTTTTGTTTCTGCCCCCAGTGGGTAAGTTTCGTTCAGTGGGTTGTGTAGACTTCCTGGTGGAAGGGACTGGTGCCTGTGTTCTGTTGGATGAGGCTGGATCTTGTCTTTCTGGTGGACATGGCCGCATCTGTTCATGTGTTTTTTGGTGTCTGTGAACTTATTATGATTTTAAGCAGCCTCTCTGCTAATGGGTGGGTTTGTGTTCATGTCTTCCTAGTTGTTTGTCATGGGATGTGTAGCACTGGAGCTTGCTGGTCATTGAGTGGGGCTGTGTGGTAGCACTGAGACGGTGATCTCTGGGAGAGCTGTCACCAATTGATATTACATGGGGCCGGGAGGTCTCAGTGGTCCAATGTCCTGAACACGGCTCTCCCACCTCAGTGTCTCAGGCCTGACACCTGGCTATAGCACCAAAACCTTGTCTGCCACACAGCTCAGAAGAAAAGGGAGAAAAAGAAACAAGATTAATTAAATTAATTAAAATTAAAAACGAAAGAGTATTAAAATAAAAACTTTTAAAATATTAAAAAAAGAGGAGTACAACCAAACCAATAAAGAAATCCACCAATGATAGCAAGTGCTATAAACTATACTAAGATAAACATAAAAATCAGGAACTAGTCAGCCGCCTACAGCAAACTCCATGTCTACAGTTGACTCCAAAGTCCACTGCCTCAATTTTGGGATGATTCCTTGTCTATTCAGGTATTCCACAATTGCAAGGTACATCAAGTTGATTGTGGGACTTTGATCTGCCACTCCTGAGGCTGCACTGCGAAATTTCCCTTTCTCTTCTTTGCACAGCTCCTGTGGTTCAGCTTTGGATTTGGCCCTGCCTCTGCATATAGGTCGCCCTCTGGCATCTGTTCTTCACTGAGACAGGAGGAGGTTAAAGGAGATTGCTGATTAAGGGACTCTGGCTCACTCAGGCCAGGGGGAGGGAGGGGTACAGAATGCAGGGCGAGCCTGTGGTGGCAGAGGCTGGCGTGACGTTGCAACAGCTTGAGACATGCTTTGTCTACTCCCAGGGAAGTTGTCCATGGATCACGGGACCCTGGCAGTGGCGGGCTATACAGGCTCCCAGGAGGGGAGCTGCGGATAGTGACCTGTGCTTGCACACAGGATTCTTGGTGGCTGCAGTAGCAGCCTTAGAATTTCATGTCTGTCAGTGGTGTCCATGCTCATAGCCGTAGCTCGCACCAGTCTCTGAATCTCGTTTAAGCAGTGTTCTGAATTTCCTCTCCTTGAACACCCTGAAACAATGGTCTCTTGACTCTTAGGCATTTCCAGACTTTTCCGCAGACACCCTCCCAGTTAGCTTTGGTGCAGTAGTCCCCTTCAAGCTGTGTTCATGCAGCCAACCCAGTCCTCTCCCTGGGATCTGAAACTCCAAAGCCTGAGTGTCAGCTTCCAGCCCTTGCCAGCCCCAGCGGGTGAGCAGAGAAGCCTCTCAGGCTGGTGAGTGCTGGTCAGGCCTGATCCTCTGTGCAGGAATCTCTCCACTTTGCCTTCTGCACCACTGTTGCTGCACTGTTCTCTGTGGCTCCAAAGCTTCCCTCATGCCCACTCCATGTTTCCCACAGGGAAGTGGCTTCCTAGTGTGTGGAAACTTTTGCTCCTTCACGGCTCCCTCCCAGAGGCGCAGGTCCTATCCCTATTGTTTTGTCTCTGTTTTTTCTTTTGCCCTATCCATGTACTTTGGGATTTTCTTGCCTTTTGGGAGGTCTGAGGTCTTCTGCCAGCGTTCAGTAGGTGTTCCGTAGGAGTTGTTCCACATGTAGATGTAGTTTTGACGTATTTGTGGGGAGGAAGGTGATCTCCAAGTCTTACTCCTTCACCATCTTGAAGATCCTTCACTTGGGGTAGAATAAATTTTAAATGCATTGGATAAACCACAATTAGTTAAATATAGACCCACTTTCTTATACCATTGTAACAGGGAAGAGCCAAATGTGACTACATGTTCAATCTGTTTCTCTTACTTTAGCCTTTGATTCCCATTGCTTTTGTTCACTGAAAGGATACTTTCTATACATAATGGCCTGCATTGGGGAACACTGCCCCTCTGCCTGAATGTTAAACCAAAGTGTGTTTGTTCTGGGAAACATTCGGACCCTGTCCACCTGTGGATGGCTCCAAGAAAGAAGAAATTTGCCACATCCCCTCCCCGAGGCTGGCCATTCCAGGGGGTATTTGGAAAATTTCTGCACTTTTTACTTTGCTTCCTCATCTTCTCCCCCTCTCTGTGTTATAAAAGAAAGTGGCATCCAAACCCCAATAAGATCATTTTTCAGAGACACTAGTCTGCCATCTTCTCAGTCTGCCAGCTTTCCAATATAGTCATATTCCTTGCCTCAACACCTCATCTCTTATTCATTAGCCTGTCATGCAGTGAGCAGAGCGAGTTTGGACTCAGTACACCATCACGAGTTTTCTGGAGGATATTGAAGTTTGTCAGGTATTGATCAGTCTGACCAACTCCTTTCCTATATTTATTATACTCTAATATACAAGTTGGCTTAGCTATCTGATGGCCAGTCCTCTTGTCTTCCTTTCCTTTATATGCTAAGGAAGTGTCATGAATAGTTGTCACCATGCGGATTAGCCTCACATCTTTCCATATAAGAAGAATCTCTTCTCCCTTCCATAAGGATGTCATTTATCCCCTCTGTAGATTTTTATATTTCTCCTTTAACTGGTTTGGTAGACCATGATTCTCTTTTATAGTCCCACAAACTCTGGTTTTATTTTTCAACAACATTTCATATGTGGACACACTGTTGTAATAATTGTCTTGGTAAATATGGTGCCATGAACCGAGATTGTAGGACCGATAACATTGTTTCCTGCAGTTTCTTTCCTTCACCTATGTAAATCTCAAGGTTGCATATATATCCAGTTTCACTTTCACTAACCGTCCTGACCAAAATTCCATATTTTGTAAGTTTTCCAGGATTATAGGTTTTGAATCTGAATCGTCCTCTCCACTTTATCATTGCCTCCTCAGGTGATAGCTCTTGTTTGGGTATATAGATCAATAGAAATTTTGGTAGAAAAATAATCCAAAATAGATTTAACTTCTGAAATTCTGTCTGCAGGAAGTGGAGTTTCTGAGTTATCATTAAAGTGAAGAAATGTCATTATTTGTTCAAACCTTCTTCTCATGATAATCTTTGTAAAGATATGTGTTTCAAGTAAGGGACCAATCGACCAATATTATTTCCATTATGACTTTCTTATTTGTCCCATCAAAATTATTAATCTAAGAACCTTCTTCATGTCACTATTGGTTACATCAGTCCATTTTAAAGCCTTATCATACTTTTTATATGATTTTTCATTCTGTTTGTGATACAAGTTTGTTTGAGAAGCGACCAACTTGAAAAAGTAGTTACCAAAAATTAATTCTGTTATTTCACTAACACTTGGCAGGTTTTTACATTCAATAGTTACACCTGACACACTTATAAAGTCTTCTAATTTTCATGAAATGTTTTCTTCAAGCCACTCTTCTGTAGAAGCAAAGGACCATTCTCCAGCACCATGAGTTACATTTTCACTTTCTGTATCAGAATCATTCACTAAGTTTTTTTTGTCTTTTTCTTGGTCTGATAAATAGTCACATCATTTGAATCAGAACTATATTCTGAAGAACTATTATCTTCTGAGACACTAGTATATATGTCGCTCGGACAATCAGAGAAAGTTTCTGCATAAAATTCACCAAATAATTCTTCTTCACTCAAAATTTCATGATGAGTCATTTTTGAAAACTTTATAATAATAAACTTGCATTTATAATATACACAAGGTTGGAACAAAAACCTAACAGAGAAAAAGTGAATGATAATGACAATCATAATGAACCCTTGATCAATTTTAAGCTCTAACAACTTCGCACAAAGATGTTAAATTTATCACTGGCTAAAAATGTATTGATACATCTCCAGTCAATAACGTTTGGGTAAGTCTCTGGTGAATAAATTGTTAAAGTAATTATCGATATGTATGTTCCTATTGCCATTTTCTTAATTGTTTTGGGCTTGTTTTTGTAGGTCTTTTTTCTTCCCTTCCTCTTTTGTTCTCTTCTCTTGTATTTCCCGCCTAGAGAAGTCCCTTTAGCGTTCATTGTAAAGCTGGTTTGGTGGTGCTGAATTCTCTTAGCTTTTGCTTCTCTGTAAAGCTTTTGATTTCTCCATCAAATCTGAATGAGAGCCTTGCTGGGAGAGTATGTTTGGTTGCAGGTTTTCCCCTTTCATCCCTTTAAATATATCATCTAGCCACTCCCTTCTGACCTGCAGAGTTTCTGCTGAAAAATCAGCTGATAACCTTATAGGGATTCCCTTGTGTGTTATTTGTTGCTTTTCTCGTGTTGCTTTTAATATTTTTATTTGTATTTAATTTTTGTTAGCTTGATTAATATATGTCTAGTCATGTTTCTCATTGGGTTTATCTTGTATGGGACTCTCTACGCTTCCTGGACTTGGGTGACTATTTTCTTTCCCATGTTAGGAAGTTTTCAACTATAATCTCTTCAAATATTTTATAAGGTCCTTTCTCTTCTTCTTCTGGAACCCCTATAATTTGAATGTTGGTGCATTTAATGTTGTCCCAGAGGTTCGTGTGACTGCCCTTATCCCTTTTCATTCTTTTTTCTTTATTCTGTTCTGTGTCAGAGATTTTCACCATTCTGTCTTCCAGCTCACGTATACATTCTTCTACCTCAGTTATTCTGCTATTGATTCCTTCTTGTGTATTTTTCATTTCAGTTACTGTATTGTTCATCTCTATTTGTTTGTTCTTTATTTCTTCTAGGTCTTTGTTAAATATTTTTTGTATCTTCTTGAACTAGCTTCCATTCTTTTTCTGAGATCTTGGATCATCTTTATTGTCATCACTCTGAATTCTTTTTTTCAGGTAGATTGCCTATCTCCTCTTAACTTAGTTGTTCTTGTAGGTTTTTATCTTGCTCCTTCATCTGCAAGATATTTCTTTGTCTTCTCATTTTGTCAGACTTACTGCGTTTCTGGTATCCTTTCTGTAGGCTGCAGGATTGTAGTTCCTCTTGTTTCTGGTGTCTGCCCCCTGTTGGGTGAGGTTGGTCCAGAGGTTTATGCTGTTATTCCCCCTGATAGGGGGTTTGATTGGTGTTGTGGTGACCAGAGCCTGTCCTGGATATGGAGGAGGGCCTCCCCTTTGCTCTGCAATTTTCACTGCCCTCTCACAGGTGGGGTTCTCTCCCTAGTTGTTGGAGCAGAGACCCCCAGGTCTGTTTCTTAGCTGTGTTTCTGATCTGCAGTGTGAGGTAAGTGGGATTGGAGCACTCCCTCGGAGAGAAGCCACTGAGTATTCCTCCTCTGGATGTGTTCAACTGTGAATGTGCTTTGTTGTGTCCCCTTTCTCCCATTGTTTGGGCTCACAAAGTACACTGTCGTTGACACTGCTCTTAGTCCCACCTTAACTGTGGGTATGCCAGCAATTGGCCCTGGGGACTCTCAGGTGTTGTTTTCACCAGGCCAGTGGTGCAAATCAGGTCCCAGGGCTGCAACAGTGATGCACCTGGACCCTTTGTGGGAGCTATGGAGGCAGCTCAAACTCTGGCCTGTCCCAACCCCTGCATGTATATGCCCACAAAGCCCACAGCTGCAAAAGCAAGACCCATCCCAGATGCAGGAGCACTTGTCCTTTCAGATGTTTCACAGATGCTGAATTTAGGAAGCCATCAGCGGAGATGTAACTCCATGATTCACGCAGCTGTGAGGAGAGATTACAGCTCTTCTTCCTTAGTCACACGGCCCCCAGGGCTCAGCTGTGGTTTCAGCCCCACTGCTGCATGTGTCCCTACCGCCCCCCCCAAACTCTGCACCAGAGGTTGCTGGAGAACACAAAGCCCTTCAGAGAGGAAGGGGCCGAGGTAGCAATTGAGTGAGCAGGCCACCCAGGTGGGAGTTTGCTGGGTTAGCAATTGGAATGTGCAAGACTGTCAGGCAGCAACAGGGGATCAGGGAGAGTGGGTCACCCAAGCGGGTAGAAGGGTGTGAAGGAGGTGATGGCAGGAGCATGTGAGACGGCTCCAGTGGGAGTCTTCCCTAGTGCCTGTGGAGGAGAGAGGTTACAATGGCGGCGCTGCCTTTTGTGTATCACTCAGCAATGGTGCTTCACTTCTGTGGAGGTCTGGGCTTCATCCATGAGCACTCCCAGTTGTGGAGTTCCTCTCTCCCATCCCTTCAGGATGTCTCCTCACAGCCAAGAGCCATCTCCTCTCCAGGTCTGCTTCCCAAACCCCATGTTCCCACACCCAGCCCCCCTGTGCACTGGACACCAGTCTCAGGCGGGAGCATGCAGGGCTGTGGCATGGACCATCTGTGTAGTTCTCACTCTGTCTTGCCTACCGCAGACCCATTGTTGGGCTCTCCTCTGAGCCCCCAAGGCTCCCATTCTGTCCCAGATGACCTCACCATTGAGGGGGCTTCCCCAGATGCAGAAACCTCTTCTCATCCTCAGCTCTCCTCCAGGGGTGCAGGTCCCATTCTGCTTCCTCTCCTCTTCTTTTTACCTTCTTTCTTTCATCTTATCTGGTTATGTGGTGGTCTTTCTTGTCCTTTTAGGTGTCCAAGGTCCTCTGCTAGTGTTCAGCAGGTGCTCTGTGAGAATTGTTCCATTTGTAGTTGTATTCTTGATGCGTTTGTGGTGAGAGATGAACTCCAAGTCCTCCTACTCCTCTGCCATCTTGGAGAGGCAAAAATGATTTTTAAAATTTTCTTTTCTTTCCTCTTCTTCTCTCTCTCCCCCCTCTTTCTTCCTTTCTTTCTTTCTTTCCTTCTGCTATTGAGTTTATGAATTCTTTATATATTTTGGATATTAATATTCCTTATCAGATATATAACGTCCATACATTTTCTCCCAGTCTGTAGGTTGCTTCATATTTTGTTGATCATTCCTTTTACTGTGTAGAAGCATTTTACTGTTATGTAGTCACACTTGTTTGTTTTTGCTCTTATTACCTTTGCTTTTTGTGTACAATCCAAAAGAATCATTGACAAACCAATGTCAAGGAGCTGACTTCCTATGATTTCTCCTCGAATTATTATGTTTTTGGGCTTAGGTTAAAGTCTTTAATTCATTTTGATTTTCTTCTTGTGTATGGTATAAGATTGTGTTCTAGTTTCATTCTTTTGCATGTGGCTGTCTAGTTTTCCCAACACCATTTACTGAAGAGACTTTCCTTTCGCCATGGTACTTCTTGGCTTTTTTGTTGCAAATTAATTGACAATACATGCATGAGTCTATTTCTGGGGCCTCTATTCTGCTCCAATAATATATGTGTTTATTTTTATGACAATATCATACTGTTTTGATGATTATCTGCTATTTAGCTGTGTAATTTTTTAATAAAATCAGAAAGCATGACGCTTCCAGCAGTTTTTTTTCCCCTCAAAATTGCTTTTGCTATTCCAGGGTTTTTGGGATCCATACACATTTTTAAATTGTTCATTCTTTTTCTGTAAAAAAAATCTATTGGAATTTTGATAAGGATGCATTGAATATATAGAGTGCTCTGAGTAGTATGGACAGTTTAACATATCAACTCGTCCAATCTGCAAACATGGAATACCTTTCAATTTATTTTTTTCTTTTCAATTTTATTCATTGTCTTACAGTCCTGGAGTACAAGTTTTTCATCTCCTTCGCTAAATTATTTCTAGATACGTTATCCTTTTGACGAAATTGTAAATGAGATTGATTTCTTAATTTCTCTTTCTGATAGTTCTTAGTAGTATGTAGAAAAGCACAGTTTTTCTGTATATTGAATTTCTATCCTGCAACATAATTAGTTGATTAGTTCTAACACGTTTTTTTGGTGGAGTCTTTAGGGTTTCTATCATGTCATCTACAGTGACAGTTTTACTTCTTCTTTTCCAAATTGGAAAACTTCATTTCTTTCTCTTGCCCAATTACTCTGTCTGGGATTGCCAATATTATGGTGAATAAAATGGTGAGAACAGGCATTTTTGTTTTGATACTTATACTAGAGGAAGGTATCAACTGTTCACCTTTGTATATGATGTTAGCTGTGGGATTGTCATATATTGCTTTTATTATGTTGAAGTACATTTTCTCTATGTCCATTTTGTTGAGAGTTTTCGTTATAAATGGATGTTGAATTTTATGTAATGCTTTTCTACATTTATTGAGATGATTATATGATAGTTTATATTCATTGTGTTCATGTGATGTATTACATTAATTGATTTGTAAGTGTTGAAATATTCTTGCATCCCCAGAATAAAACTCACTTGATCATGGTGTCTGATTCTTTTAATGTATTGTTGAATTTGGTTTGATAATATGTTGTTCAGAATTTTGCATCTATATTCATCAGGAAAAGTGATGTGTAATTTTATTTTCTTGTAGTGTTCTTGTCTGGTTTTTGTAGCTGGGTGATGCTGACTTCATAAAATGGGTGTCAAGGTATTCCTTCCTCTTCTATTTTTTGGAAGAGTTTAAAAGGATTGATGGGGGACGAGGGGAAGATGGCAGAAGAGTAAGATGCGGAGATCACCTTCCTCCACACAGATACACCAGAAATACATCTACACGTGGAACAACTCCTACAGAACACCTACTGAATGCTGGCAGAAGATCTCACACCTCCCAAAAGGCAAGAAACTCCACACGACTCTGGGTAGGGCAAAAGAAAAAAGAATAAACAGAGACAAAAGAATAGGGACGGGACCTGCACCAGTGGGAGGGAGCTGTGAAGGAGGAAAGGTTTCCACACACTAGGAAGCCCCTTCGTGAGTGGAGACTACAGGTGGCAGAGGGGGAAAGCTTCGGAGCCTCAGAGCCGTGGAGGAGAGCACAGCAACAGTGGTGTGGAGGGCAAAGCAGAGAGATTCCCGCACAGAGGATCAGTGTTGACTGGCACTCACCAGCCTGAGAGGCTTGTCCGCTCACCCACCGGGGTGGGCAGGTCTGGGATCTGAGGCTCCGGCTTCGGTCGGAGCTCAGGGAGAAGACTGGAGTTGGCGACATGAACAAAGCCTGCAGAGGGTTAGTGCACCACGACTATCTGGGAGGCAGTACAGGGAAAAGTCTGGACCTGCCGAAGAGGCAAGAGGCTTTTTCTTCCCTCTTTGTTTCCCGATGTGTGAGGAGAGGGAATTAAGGGCACTGCTTAAGGGAGCTCCAGAGACGGGCGCAAGTCATGGCTAAAAGTGTGGACCCCAGAGACGGGCAGGAGGTGCTAAGGCTGCTGCTGCTGCCACCAAGAAGGCTGTGTGCAAGCACAGGTCACTATCCACACCCCTCTTCTGGGAAGCCTGTGCAGCTCGCCACTGCCAGGGTCCCATGATCGAGGGACAACTTTCCCGAGAGAATGCACGGGGCGCCTCAGGCTGCTGCAACGTCTCGCCGGCCTCTGCCGCTGAAGGACGGCCCCGCACTCCGTGCCCCACCCTCCCCCCCAGGCTGGGTGAGCCAGGGTGACCGAAGCTGCTGCTCCTTTAACCCCATCCTGTCAGAGCAAAGAACAGATGCCCTCCAGCGACCTACATGCAGAGGTGGGGACAAATCCAAATCTGAGCCCCTGGGAGCTGTAAGAACAAAGAAGAGAAAGGGAAATCTCTCCCAGCAGGCTCAGAAGCAGCTGATTAAAGCTCCAAAATCAACTTGGTGCACCCTGCATCTGTGGAATACTTGAATAGACAACGAATCATCCCAAATTGAGGAGGTGGACTTTGAGAGCAAGATTTATGATCTTTTTCCCCTTTTCCTCTTTTTGTGAGTGTGTATGTGTATGCTTCTGGGTGAGATTTTGTCTGTATAGCTTTGCTTCCACCATTTGTCCTAGGGTTCTATCCGTCCGTTTTTTTAAAAAAATTTTTTCTTAATAATTATTTTTTATTTTAATAACTTTATTTTATTTTACTTTATCTACTTTCTTTCTTTCATACCTTCCCTCCTTTAGACAACAAATCATCCCAAACTGAGAAAGGGGACTTCAAGAGAAAGATTTATGATTTTTTCCCCTTTTCCTCTTTTTGTGAGTGTGTATGTGTATGCTCCTGTGTGAGATTATTTATGTATATATATTTTTTGTGTGTGGTACGTGGGCCTCTCACTGTTATGGCCTCTCCCATTGCAGAGCACAGGCTACAGAAGCACAGGCTCAGCGGCCATGGCTCACGGGTCCAGCCGCTCTGCGGCATGTGGGATCTTCCCAGACAGCAGCACGAACCCATTTCCCCTGCATCGGCAGGCATGACTCTCAACCACTGCGCCACCAGGAAGCACCTGTGTGAAATTTTTTCTGTATAGCTTTGCTTCCACCATTTGTCCTTGGGTTCTATCCTTCCATTTTTTTGTTTGTTTGTTTTAAAAATTTTTTTCTTAATAATTATTTTCTATTTTAGTAACTTTCTTATATTTTATCTTACTTTATTTACTTTATCTTCCTTCTTTCTATCTTCTTTTCCTTCCTTTCTTCCCTCCTTCCTTCCTCCCTCCCTCCTTTTTTCTTTCTTTCTTTCTTTATTTTTCTTTCTTTCTTTCTTTCTTTCCTTCTTTCTATCTTCTTCTACTAATTCTTTCTTTCTACTTTTTCTGCCTTTTATTCTGAGCCGTGTGGATGAAAGGCTCTTGGTGCTGCAGCCAGGAGTCAGTGCTGTGCCTCTGAGGTGGGAGAGCCAAATTCAGGACACTGGTCCACAAGAGACCTCCCAGCTCCACAAAATATCAAACAGTGAAAATCTCCCAGAGATCTCCATCTCAACACCAGCAGCAGCTTCACTCAACGACCAGCAAACTACAGTGCTGGACATCCTATAACAAACAACTAGCATGACAGGAACACAAACCCATCCATTAGCAGAGAGGCTGCCTAAAATCATAATAAGTCCACAGACACCCCAAAACACACCACCAGATGTGGACCTGCCCACAAGAAAGACAAGATCTAGCCTCATCCACCAGAACACAGACACGAGTCCCCTCCACCAGGAAGCCTACACAATCCACTGAACCAAATTTAGTCACTGGGGAAAGACACCAAAAACAACGGGAACTACAAACCTGCAGCCTGCAGAAAGGAGACCCCAAACACAGTAAGATAAGCAAAATGAGAAGACAGAAAAACACACAGCAGATGAAGGAGCAAGATAAAAACCCAGCAGACCTAACAAATGAAGAGTAAGTAGGCAGTCTACCTGAAAAAGAATTCAGAATAATGATAGTAAAGATGATCCAAAATCTTGGAAATAGAATGGACAAAATGCAAGAAACATTTAACAAGCACATAGAAGAACTAAAGATGAAACAAGCAATGATGAACAACAAAATAAATGAAATTAAAAATACTCTAGATGGGATCAATAGCAGGAAAACTGAGGCAGAAGAACGGATAAGTGACCTGGAAGGTAAAATAGTGGAAATAACGACTGCAGAGCAGAATAAAGAAAACAGAATGAAAAGAACTGAGGACAGTCTCAGAGACCTCTGGGACAACATTAAACAGAGCAACATTTGAATTATAGGGGTTCCAGAAGAAGAGAGAAAAAGAAAGGGACTGAGGAAATATTTGAAGAGATTATAGTTGAAAACTTCCCTAATATGGGAAAGGAAATAATCAAGTCCAGGAAGCACAGAGAGTCCCATACAGGATAAATCCAAGGAGAAATATGCCAAGACACATATTAATCAAACTGTCAAAAATTAAATACAAAGAAAACATATTAAAAGCAACAAGGGAAAAGGAACAAATAACACACAAGGGAATCCCCATAAGGTTAACAGCTGATGTTTCAGCAGAAATTCTACAAGCCAGAAGTGACTGGCAGGACATATATAAAGTGATGAAGGAGAAAAACCTGCAAGCAAGATTACTCTACCCAGCAAGGATCTCATTCAGATTTGATGGAGAAATTAAAACCTTTACAGACAAGCAAAAGCTGAGAGAGTTCAGCACCACCAAACCAGCTTTACAACAAATGCTAAAGGAACTTATATAGGCAAGAAACACAAGAGAAGGAAAAGACTTACAATAACGAACCCAAAACAATTAAGAAAATGGAAATAGGAACATACATATCGATAATTACCTTAAATGTAAATGGACTAAATGCTCCCACCAAAAGACACAGATTGGCTGAATGGATATGAAAAGAAGACCCATATATATGCTGTCCACAAGAGACCCACTTCAGTCCTAGAAACACATACAAACTGAAAGTAAGGGGTTGGAAAAAGATATTCCATGCAAATGGAAACCAAAAGAAAGCTGGAGTACCAAGTCTCATATCAGGCAAGATAGACTTTAAAATAAAGACTATTAGAAGAGAAAAAGAAGGACACTACATAATGATCAAGGCATTGATCCAAGAAGAAGATATAACAATTGTAAATATGTATGCACCCAACATAGGAGCACCTCAATACATAAGGCAAATACTAACAGCCATAAAAGGGCAAATTGACAGTAACATATTCATAGTAGGGGAATTTAACACTCCACTTTCACCAATGGACAGATCATCCAAAATGAAAGTAAATAAGGAAACACAAGCTTTAAATGATACACTAAACTAGTTGGACTTAATTGATATTTATAGGACATTCCATCCATAAACAACAGAATGCACATTTTCCTCAAGTGCTCATGGAACATTCTCCAGGATAGATCATATCTTGGGTCACAAATCAAGCCTTGGTAAAGTTAAGAAAATTGAAACTGTATCAAGTGTCTTTTCTGACCACAATTCTATGAGACTAGATATCAATTACAGGAAAAGATCTGTAAAAAATACAAACACATAGAGGCTAAACAATGCACTACTTAATAACGAAGTGATCAATGAAGAAATCAAAGAGGAAATTATAAAATACCAAGAAACAAATGACAATGAAGACACGACAACACAAAACCTATGGGATGCAGCAAAAGCAGTTCTAAGAGGGAAGTTTATAGCAATAGAATCCTACCTTAAGAAACAGGAAACAAGTCGAACAAGCAACCTAACCTTGCACCTAAAGCAATTAGAGATAGAAGACCAAAATCCCCAAAGTTAGCAGAAGGAAAGAAATCATAAAAATAAGATCAGAAATAAATGAAAAATATATGAAGGCAATAATAGCAAATATCAATAACAGTAAAAGCTGGTTCTTTGAGACGATAAACAAAATTGATAAACCATTAGCCAGACTCATCAAGAAAAAAAGGGAGAAGACTCAAAACAATAGAATTAGAAATGAAAAAGGAGAAGTAACAGGTAACATTGCAGAAATACATAAGATCATGAGAGATTACTACAAGCAACTCTATGCCAATAAAATGGACACCCTGTAAGAAATGGACAAATTCGTAGAAATGCACAACCTGCCAAGACCGAATCAGGACAAAATAGAAAATATGAACAGACCGATCACAAGCACTGAAATTGAAACTGTGATTAAATATCTTCCAACAAACAAAAGCCCAGGACCATATGGCTTCACAGGCGAATTCTATCAAACATGTAGAGAAGAGTTAACACCTATCCTTCTCAAACTCTTCCAAAATGTAGCAGAGGGAGGAACATTCCCAAACTCATTCTATGAGGCCACCATTACCTTGATACCAAAACCAGACAAAGATGTCACAAAGAAAGAAAACTACAGGCCAATATCACTGATGAGCATAGATGCAAAAATCCTCAACAAAATACTAGAAAACAGAATCCAACAGCACATTAAAAGGATCATACAGCATGATCAAGTGGGGTTTATTGCAGGAATGCAAGGATTCTTCAATATATGCAAATCAATCAATGTAATACACCATATTAACAAACTGAAGGAGAAAAACCATATGATCATCTCAATAGATGCAGTGAAAGCTTTTGACAAAATTCAACACCGATTTATGATAAAAACCCTGCAGAAAGTAGGCATAGAGGGAACTTTCCTCAACATAATAAAGGCCATATATGACTAACCCACAGCCAACATCGTCCTCAATGGTGAAAAACTGAAACTTTTCCACTAAGATCAGGAAAAAGACAAGGTTGCCCACTCTCACCACTCTTATTCAACATAGTTTTGGAAGTTTTAGCCACAGCAATCAGAGAAGAAAAAGAAATAAAACGAATCCAAATCAGAGAAGAAGAAGTAAAGCTGTCACTGTTTGCAGATGACATGATACTATACATAGAGAATCCTAAAGATGCTACCAGAAAACTACTAGAGCTAATCAATGAATTTGGTAAAGTAGCAGGATACAAAATTAATGCACAGAAATCTCTGGCATTCCTATACACTAATAATGAAATATCTGAAAGTGTAATCAAGGAAAGACTCCCATTTACCATTGCAACAAAAAGAATAAAATACCTAGGAATAAACCTATCTAAGGATACAAAAGTGCTATATGCAGAAAATTAAACGACACTGATGAAAGAAATTAAAGATGAGACAAATAGATGGAGAGATATACCATGTTCCTGTATTGGAAGAATCAACATTGTGAAAATGACTGTACTACCCAAAGCAATCTACAGATTCAATGCAATCCCTATCAAACTACCACTGGCATTTTTCACAGAACTAGAACAAAAAATTTCAAAATTTGTATGGAAACACAAAAGACCCTGAATAGCCAAAGCAACCTTGAGAATGAAAAAAGGAGCTGGAGGAATCAGGCTCCCTGGCTTCAGACTATACTACAAAGCTACAATAATCAAGACAGTATGGTACTGGCATGAAAACAGAAAGATAGATCAATGGAACAGGATAGAAAGCCCAGAGATAAACCCACACACATATGCTCACCTTATATTTGATAAAGGAGGCAGAAATGTACAGTGGAGAAAGGACAGCCTCTTCAATAAGTGGTGCTGGGCAAACGGGACAGGTACATTTAAAAGTATGAGATTAGATCACTCCCTAACACCATACACAAAAATAAGCTCAAAATGGATTAAAGACCTAAGTGTAAGGCCAGAAACTATCAACCTCTTAGAGGAAAACATAGGCAGAGCACTCTATGACATAAATCACATTAAGATCCTTTTTGACCGACCTCCTAGAGAAATGGAAATAAAAACAAAAATAAACAAATGGGACCTAATAAAACTTCAAAGCTTTTGCACAGCAAAGGAAACCATAAACAAGACCAAAAGACAACCCTCAGAATGGGAGAAAACATTTGCAAATGAAGAAACTGACAGAGGATTAATCTCCAAAATTTATAAGAAGCTCATGTAGTTCACTACCAAAAACAAACAACCCAATCCAAAAATGGGCAGAAGACCTAAAGAGACATTTCTCCAAAGAAGACATACAGACTGCCAACAAACACATGAAAGAATGCTCAACATCATTAATCATTAGAGAAATGTAAATCAAAACTGCAATGAGATATCATCTCACACCAGTCAGAATGGCCATCATCAAAAAATCTAGAAACAATAAATGCTGGAGAGGGTGTGGATAAAAGGCAACACTCTTGCACTGCTGGTGGGAATGTGAATTGGTACAGCCACTATGGAGTACAGTATGGAGGCTCCTTAAAAAACTTCAAATAGAACTACCATATGACCCAACAATCCCACTACTGGGCATATACCCTGAACAAACCATAATTCAAAAAGAGTCATGTACCGAAACATTCATTGCAGCTCTATTTCCAATAGCCCAGAGATGGAAACAACTAAATGTCCATCATCGGATGAATGGAAAAAAGAAGATGTGGCACATATATACAATGGAATATTACGCAGCCATATAAAGAAATGAAATTATGCTATTTGTAATGAGGTGGATAGACCTAGCATCTGTCATACAGAGTGAAGTAAGTCAGAAAGAGAAAGACAAATACCATATGCTAACACATATATATGGAATTGAAAAAAAAATGTCATGAAAAACCTAGGGGTAAGACAGGAATAAAGACACAGACCTACTAGAGAATGGACTTGAGGATATGGGGAGGGGGAAGGGTAAGCTGTGACAAAGCGAGAGAGAGGCATGGACATATATACACTCTCACATGTAAGGTAGATAGCTAGTGGGAAGCAGCCGCATAGCACAGGGATATCAGCTCGGTGCTTTGTGACTGCCTGGAGGGGTGGGATATGGAGGTTGTGAGGGAGGGAGACGCAAGAGGGAAGAGGTATGGGAACATATGTATATGTAAAACTGATTCACTTTATAAAGCAGAAACCAGCACACCGTTGTAAAGCAATTTTACTGTAATAAAGATGTAAAAAAAAAGGATTGATGTTAATTGTTTAAATGATTGGTAAAATATAACAATGATCCTATCTGTTCCTGTATTTTGTTTTGTTGTGAGGTTTTTTTATTACATGTTTAATCTTCTAAGTAGTGATTGTTGTATTCAGATTTTCTATTTCTTGTTAAGTTGTATGTTTCTAAAAGTTTGTCAATTACTTCTACATTGTTCAGCTTATTTGCATATACTTGTTCACAGTATTATCTTATAATCATTTGTATTTCTCTGGTATCAGTTTTAATATCTCCTTTTTCATTTCTGATTTTAATTTTAATTAAAAAAATTTTTTTATCTTATATTGGAGCATAGTTTATTAACAATGTTCTGTTAGTTTCAGGTGTACAGCAAAGGGTTTCAGTTATACATATACATGTATCTATTCTTTTTCAAATTCCTTTCCCATTTAGGTATTACAGAATATAAGGCAGAGTTACCTTTGCTATAAAGTAGGTTCTTGTGGGTTATCTATTTTAAATATAGTAGTGCATACACGTCAATCCCAAACTACGAATCTATCCCTCCCCTCCCCTGTTATCCCACTGGTAACCATAAATTAGTTCTCTAAATCTGTGAGTCTGTTTCCGTTTTGAAAAGAAGTTCATTTGTATATATATATTTTAGATTCCACATATAAGTGATGTCATATGATATTTGTTTTACTCTGATTAACTTCACTTAATTTGATAATCTCCAGGTTGATCCATGTTGCTGCAAATGGAATTATTTAATATTGGAATGGCTGAGTAATATTCCATTGTGTACATTACCACATCTTCTTTATCCATTCATCTGTTGATGAACTTTTAGGTTGCATACATGTCTTGGTTATTGTAAACAGCACTGCAATGGAGTCGGGTGCATGTATCCTTTTGAACCATGTTTTTGTCTGAATATATGCTCATGAGTGGGATTGCTGGATCGTATGGTAGATCTCTTTTTAGTTTCCTAAGAAAACTCCATACTCTTCACTGTAGTGGCTGTGCAAATGTACATTCCCACCAATGTCTAGGAGAGTTCCCTTTTCTTCACACCATCCCCAGCATTTATTGTTTGTAGATATTTTGATGATGGCCATTCTGACTGGTGTGAGATGAAATCTCACTGTGGTTTTGATTTGCATTTCTTTAATAATTAGCAATGTTGAGCAGCTTTTCATGTCTGTCCTGGCCATCTGTATGTCTTCTTCAGAGATATGTTGATTTAGGTCTTCTGCCAATATTCTGAAATGGGTTGTTTGGTTTTTTGATATTGAGCCACATGAGATGTTTGTAAATTTTGGACACTAATCCCTTGTTTGTCACATCATTCGCAAATGTTTTCTCACAATCTGTGGGTTGTGGTTTTGTTTTGTTTATAGTTTCATTTGCTGTGCAAAAGCCTTTGAATTCAATTAGGTCCCATTTGTTTATTTTTGTTTTATTTCCATTATTGTAGGAGATGGCTCGGAAAGGATATTGCTGTGATTTGTATATAAGAGTGTTCTGACTATGTTTTTCTCTAATAGTTTTATAGTATCCGGTCTTACATTTAGTTCTTTTATCCATTTTGAGTTTATTTTTGTGTACAGTGTTAAAGAATGTTCTAATTTCATTTTTAAACATGTAGCTGTCCAGTTTTCCCAGCACCATTTATTGAAGAGACTGTCTTCCCTCCACTGTGTATTGTTGCCTCCTTTGTCATAGATTAATTGACCATAGCTGCATGGGCTTATTTCTGGGCTTTCTACCCTGCTCCATTGATCTATATTTCTGTTTTTGTGTGAGTACCATACTGTTTTGATGTATAATCTGTCAAGGAGCCCAATTCCACCCTCTCCATTTTTCTTTCTCAAGATTGCTATTGAGACACAGAAGGGGTCCTTTGTGTCTCCATACAAATTTTTAGATTTTTTGTTCTGTCTCTGTGAAAAATGCCCTTGGTAATTTGATAGGGATTGTGCCTTGGTTAATATAGTCATTTTGACAATAATGAATCTCAAATGAATGAATAATTTGACGATCCAAGAACAGGATATATCTTTCTATCAGTTTCTGTCATCTTCGATTTCTTTCATCAGTGTCTTATAGTTTTTGGAGTACAGGTCTTTTGTCTCCTTAGGTAGGTTTATTTCTAGGTATTTCATTCTTTATGATGCGATGGTAAATTGGATTGTTTCTTGAATTTCTATTCCTGATATTTCATAGTTAGTGTATAGAAATGCAACAGATTTCCACATATTAATTTTGTATACTGCCACATTCCTGAATTCATTGATGAGCGCTAGTAGTATTCTGGTGGCATCTTTAGGATTTTCTATGTATAGTATCATATCATGTGCAAACAGTGACAGTTTTACTTCTTCTTCTCCAATTTGGATTACTTTTATTTCTTTTTCTTCTCTGATTGCCATGGCTAGGACTTCAAAAACTATGTTGAATAATAGTGGTGAGAGTGGACATCCTTGTCTTTTTCCTGATATTAGAGGAAATTCTTTCAGTTTTTCACCATTGAGAATGATGCTTGCTGTGGGTTTGTCGTATATGGCCTTTATTATGTTGAAGTAGGTTCCCTCTGTGTTCACTTTCAGGAGAGTATCATAAACGGGTGCTGAATTTTGTGAAAAGCTTTTTCTGCATCTACTGAGATGAACATATGGTTTTTATTCTTCTTTTTTTTGGATGCAGTGTCACCCTGAATGATTTGCAAATATTAAAAAATCCTTGCATCCTTGGGATAAATCCCACTTGATCATGGTGTATCATCATTTAATGTATGTTGGATTCAGATTGCCAGCATTTTGTTGAGGAAGTTTGCATCTATGTTCATCAGTGATATTGGCCTGTAAATTTCATTCTTTTCTTTCTTTCTTTTTCATTTTTTTTTAGATATACCTTTGTCTGCTTTTGGAATTAGAGTGGTCATGGCCTCGTAGAATGAGCTTGGGAGTGTTCTTTCCTCTGCAATTTTTTGGAAGAGTTTCAGAAGGATAAGTGTTAACTCTTCTCTGAATGTTTGATAGAATTCGCCTATGAAGCCATCTGACCCTGAACTGTTGTTTATTGGGAGTTTTTAAATCAGAGTTTCAATTTCAGTACTTGTGATTGGTCTGTTTATATTTTCTGCTTCTTGTTGGCTCAGTCTTGGGAGATTGTACCTTTCTAAGAATTCGTGCATTTCTTCCAAGGTTTCCATTTTGTTGACATATAGTTGCTTGTAGTAGTCTCTTATGATCCTTTGTATTTCTGTGGTGTCCATATTATCTTCTCCTTTTTCATTTCTAATTTTATCGATTGGAGCCCTCTCTGTTTTTTTCTTGATCACTCTGGCTAAAGGTTTATCAATTTTGTTTATCTTTTCAAGAATCAGCTTTTATTTCATCAATCTTTTTCTTTATTTCTATTTTCTTTATTTCTGCTCTGATTTTTATGATTTCTTTCTTTATAAAAATTTTAGGTTTTGTTTGTTCTTCTTTCTCTAGCTGCTTCAAGTGTAAGGTTAGGTTGGTTATTTGTGATTTTTCTCATTTCTTAAGGTAAGATTGTATTGCTATAAACTACCCTCTGAGAACATATTTTTACGTGTCCCGTAGATTTTGGATCATTTTGATTTCATTTTCATTTGTCTGTAGGTATTTTTTATTTCCTCTTTGATTTCTTCAGTCATCCATTGGTTGTTTAGTAGCATATAGTTTTCCCTCCTTGTGTTTGTGTTTCTTACAGTTTTTTCTAGTAGTTATCTAATCTCATAATGTCGTGGTTGGAAAAGACGCTTGATATGATTTCAATTTTCTTAAATTTATCAAGGCTTGCTTTGTGGCCCATAATGTGATCAATCCTGGGGAATGTTCCATCTTCATTTGAGAAGAATTTATATTCTGCTGCTGTTGAATGGAATGCTCTGTAAATATCAGTTAAGTTGATCTGGTCTAATGTGTCATTTAAGACCTGTGTTTCCTTATTGATCTACTGTCTTGATGATCTGTCCATTGATGAAAATTTAGTGTTAAAGGCCCCTACTATTATTGTGTTACTGTTAATTTCTCCTTTTAAGGCTGTAAGTGTTTGCCTTATATACTGGTGTGCGCCTATGTTTGTTGTTTATATATTTACAATTGTTTTCTCTTCTTCTTGGATTGTTCCCTTGATCATTTCATAGTGTCCTTCTTTGTTTCTTGTAACAGTCTTTATTTTAAAACCTATTTCATCTGATATATGTATTGCTACTCCAGCTTCCTTTTGATTTCCATTTGCATGGAGTACTTTTTTCCATCCCTAAACTTTCAGTCTGTATGTGTTCCTAGATCTGAAGTGGGTATCTTTTAGACAGCATATACACAGGTCTTGTTTTTTGTATCCATCCATCCAGTCTATATCTTTTAATTCATTTACATTTCAGGTAATTATAGATATGTATATTCCTATTGCCATTTTCTTACTTGTTTTGGATTTGTTTTTGTCGCTTTTTTTCTTCCCTTCCTCTTTTGGTCTTTTCTCTTGTCATTTGATGACCAACTTTAGTGTTGTGTTTGGCTTCCTTTTTCTTTTTTCTGTGTGTATGTATTGTAGATTTTTGATTTGCAGTTATCATGAGGTTTTGATATAGCAGTCTATATATAAACAAGATTATTTTAAGTAGCTGGTCCTTTAATTTTAAATGCATTTACAATATCTTACATTTCTGCTCTCCTCTTCACACAGTGGCTGATTTTGATATCATTTTTTTGTGCAGATGATTTTCTACATTCACTTTATATGTGCATTTACTGGTGAGCTTTTCCATTGGAAATTTTCCTGTTTCTAGTAGTGGCTTTTTCTTTTTCACTTAGAAGCCTTCCTTTAGCATTTGTTGCCATGCTGGTCAGTTGGTACTGAATTCTGTTAGCTTTCGCTTGTCTGTAAAGTTTTCAATTTCTCCATCAAATCTGAATAAGAGACTTGCTGGATAGATTATTCTTGGTTGTACGTTCTTCCCTTTCATCACTTTAAATATATCATGCCACTCCCTTCTGGCCTGCAGAGTTTCTGCTGAGGAATCAGCTGATAGCCTTATTGGAGTTCCCTTGTATGTTATTTGTTCCTTTTCCCTTGTTGCTTTTAATATTTTTTGTCTTTAATTTTTATCAGTTTTCTTACTATGTTTCTTGGCTTCTTCCTCCTTGAGTTTATCCTGCCTGGGATTCTCTGCATTTCCTGGATTGGATAACTGTTTTTCTTCCTAAGTTAGGGAAGTTTCAGCTGTTATCTCTTCAAATATTTTCTCAGGTACTTTCTCTCTCTCTTCTCCTTCTGGGACTCCTATAATGCGAATGTTGGTGCATTTAATGTCTTCCCAGAGGTCGCTTAGACTGTTTTCATTTATTTTCATTCTTTTTTCTTTAATCTGTTCTGTGGCAGTGAGTTTCACCATTCTGGCTTCCAGATCACTTAACCTTTCTTCTGCCTCAGTTACTCTGCTATTGATTTCTTCTAGTGTATTTTTCATTTCAGTTATTGTATTGTTCATGTCTGTTTGTTTCTTAGTTCTTCTAGCTCTTTGTTAAACATTTGTTGCATCCTCTCCATCTGTGCCTCCATTCTTTTCTGAGATCTTGGATCAGCTTCAGTATCATTACTCTGAATTCTTTTTCTAGTAGATTGTCTATTTCCACGTCACTTAGTTGTTCTTCTTGGGTTGATCCTTCCTCTGGGACATATTCTTCTGCTGTCTCATTTTGTCTTCCTTTCTGTGATCGTGGTTTCTGTTCCACAGGCTGCAGGATTGTAGTTCTTCCTTCTGCTGTCTGCACTCTGGTAGGTGAAGCTCTCTATGTGGCTTGTGCTGGCTTCCTGGTGGGAGGATTGTTGCCTACTGGTGGGTGGAGCTGCATCTTGCCCCTCTGGTGGGCAGGGCTGTGCTCAGAAAGAGTTTTACTGCCCAGTCTGCTGATGGGTGGGGCTGTGTTTCCGTCCTGTTGGTTGTTTAGCCTGAGGCATCCCAGCGCTGGAATCTACAGACTGTTGGGTGCGGCTAGGTCTTGGGAAGTAAATGGAGGCCCCTTGGAGGGCTCACACCAACGAGTACTCTGCATAACTTCCACTGTCAATGTCTTTGTCCCAGCCGTGACCAACAGCCACTCCCCACCTCTGCAGGTGACCCTCCAATACTAGCATGTAGGTGTGGCCCAGTCTTTTATGAGGTCACTGCTTTTTTCCCTGGGTCCTTGTTCACATGGGGCCTTGTGTGCACCCTCTGAGAGTGGAGTTTCTTTCCCCTTCAGTCCTGTGGAATTTCTGCCATCAAATCCTGCTGACTTTCAAAGCCAGATTCCCTGGGAACTCCTCCTCCTGGTGTCAGACGCCCAGGCTGGGAAGCCTGACATGAGGCTCAGAACTGTCACTTCTGTGGCAGAACTTCTATTGTATAATTATTTTCCAGTTTGTGTGTCACCCACCCAGCAAGTATGAGATTTGATTTTATCATGATTGTGATCCTCCTACCAACTCGTTGTGGATTCTTCTTTGTCTTTGGGAGTAAGGAACCCTTTTTGGTAGGTTCCAGTGTTGTTTTTGTTTTTTGTCAGTGGCTGTTCAGCAGTAAGTTGTGATTTTGGTGCTTTCGTAAGAAAGGGTGAGCTCATGTCCTTCTACTCCAGCATCTCACCAGCCAACTTTATTTTATGTTTTTTGAGTCTTCTCTTTTTTTCTTGATGAGTTTACCTAAAGATTTGTCTATAATTTTTTTACTTTTCAAGAAAGCAGCTTTTCTGAAAGGTAAAAGTAAAAGTTTTATTCATCCTTTCTATTGCTTTCTGGTCTCTATTTCATTTATTTCTGCTCTGATTTTTTTCTTTGAGTTACGAACTTTGGACTTAGTTTAGTCTTTTTTCTAGTTCCTTGAGATGTTAATTTAGGGTGGTTATTTGAGATCTTTTGTATTCCTTAATGTAGGTATTTATTTATCTATCTATTTATTTATTTATTTATTTTTGGCTGTGTTGGGTCTTTGTTACTGTGTGCGGTCTTTCTCTAGTTGTGGCAAGTGGGTGCACAGGCTTCTCATTGCAGTGCCTTCTCTTCATTGTGGTGCACAGGCTTCTCATTGCGGTGCCTTCTCTTGTTGTGGAGTATGGGCTCTAGGCATGTGGGATCCAGTAGTTGTGGCTTGTGGGCTCTAGAGCTCAGACTCAGTAGTTGTGGTGCATGGGCTTAGTTGCTTCCTTGCATGTAGGATCTTCCTGGACCAGGGCTCAAACTCATGTCCCCTGTATTGGCAGACAGATTCTTAACCACTGCACCACCAGGGAAACCCCAAATGTAGGTACTTATTACTATAATCTTCCCTCATATTGTAACAGGGAAGAACAACTCTAACTCCATATTGAACCTACTTTATTTCTAATCTTTGTGTTCTATTGTTACTTGCCTTTGCTAGTCATGCTAGTTCAGCATATAGCCACATTACTCACTGAAGAAATTTTGCTGCAGCTTGGGGTTTTTGTAATAAGCTCCTCTTAAAGGAAAGTTACTTGCCCTTTGGTGATAAGGAACATGAACAACAACAACAAAATAACATTTGTGTTATTGAGTTCTTCAGGAACATCATGACCAGGTCAGATTAACATCAACCAAAGTCAACTGACTAAGAACAAAGATCTTTTGTAACCTCCCTCGGACTAGGGCTGGCACGCAGCTGTTTGCAGCTGTCTCCTGCTGACCTCAGCTCCTTCCACTTCCACCTTTTCTTAGTGTAAAAGAAGCTTGAATTCTAACCTAAGCAATAAAATTCTTTAAGACATTAATCTTCTCACTTTTCTGGTTTCCTGAATAAGGTCACTTTTCCTTGTCACAGCACCTTGTCTCTTGATGTGTTGGTCTTCATGTGATGAATGTTATGAATTTAGACTTGGGTACAAAATTTGGTGTACCAGCCAGGATCTGACTGCTTGTGGCCAGCTGGCTCCAATGAGCCGGGGTGGGGGTGGGAATTCCCTATCAGCAGCCAGGGCCATTTGTTCTGAGAACTTTCTCTTTAATTGCCTGGAGTGGCACCAGCTGCCCTAGAGCCTGGCTGTTGGTGCAAAGAATGGACAAACCTCTGTGAGTAGATGACTGGCTTGACTTCTGACATAGGATGAATCACTCTGATGTGTACACCTGGAAACTCCCTTTCCTTCTCTTTGAGCTTTTCCTCTCTGGAATAAGCAAGTTTGTCTTGTATTTGTGTGGGATTCCATATTGGAGAAGGCAATAGTTGTTGGACTTTCACCTGATTTGTGAACTTGTTCATTTGCATTTGTTTGCTTTTGCTTGCCTTTTTTGTGCTTTGTTTGCCTTTGTTTGTGCTTCTTGTGTTCTCTTTGTACTTTCATCTTATAAATGGGAAAAACTTCATCTATCCCAAAGAGATTCCCTTGGGATGCACCTTAAATAAATGGTCAGAGTACAGATAAGAACCTATGACTAAGAAAAATATGATATTTTATTGCAATACTGTATGCTCTCAGTACATGTTGGGGTTGAAAGAGTGGTGGCCTCTAAATTGCTCACTAAATTATTATACCATTTTACAGCTAGAATCATTTTGTAAAAAAACAGGAAAGGATGATGAATTCCTATATATACAGGTGCTCATGGACCAAGATGAAAAGAAACAGAATGGCTGCCATTTTATGGTACAAATAGCAAGAGGTAACCAGAGGGAAATCCTGTATTGCAAGAGCGAAAGTTGGAAGATGGAGATAAGGGCATGTTACTTAAAGCTTTAAATCTATCTCTGGTTTTGCCTGTGAAACTACATTTGCAGCCTCCTCCTCTTTGCTTCCTTCCATCCCTGCACTGCCATCAGGTACACTGGCATGTCTAACTCTTACCTGTGTTCTCACAGTCAGGACATAGGAAATGTCCCAAGAGATCTGGCCTGTTCCCTTATATGGGGAAAAGTGATTCTCCCTGAATTCCCCTTTAGGACACAGGGACGTGGTTTGGAATCACTGCCTAGGATATGTCAGTGTATTGAATTTGGTCTGGGAACCACCCCTTGAGCAGCACAATTTCCATTAAGCTGATATCCCATAGGGGGCCTCAATGCATATAGCTAGCCAGTCAGTTATCTATGGATGCATGATCTCTTTTAACTTCAGATTTGTTCAATTGGGAGAACAGTAATTCCTCTGTCAGAGAGGACTGCCTTTGCATGACTGAGCTGTTCACTTCCATTTTTGTCATGCAGTACTCCTCATGAGCAGACATACACATTCTCACGAATATGATGCCTGCTGGGGATGAGAGAAGAATGGTTATAGACAGAATTTGAGAGCAAACTCATCACATTCATCTGGCAGATACAAACGGAGTCCCAGGTGAAAACCAGGCTGTTCTTAAAGCAGAGTTCAATTGGGATTCCAGTGAAAGGGGAATGCCTTTTCTAGAACACTATTGAGAGTGTATATTGGCTAGTTTTCAAAAGTTGATGCTTAGAACAGTGGCCAAGGGTGGAGCAGAAAGACCCTGAGCTCACTTCCTCTCATAAGCAAACAAAACCACAACTATCTGCAGAACAACAATTGACAAAAGAGACTGGAAACTACTAGAAAAGATCTTCTACAACTAAAGATATAAAGAAGGAACCACAATGAGACAAATAGGAGGGGTGGAAATGTGATATAATCAAATCACATACCCCTTGTGTGTGTGACCCACAACCTGGAGTGTACTTATATTTCAATGGCTCTCCCAGAGGAGTGAGAGTTCTGAACCCCAAATCAGGATCCCCAGCCCAGGGTCCTGCATTAGGAATATGAGGCCCCAAAGGATTTGGCTTTGAAGGCCAGTGGGGCTTAATATGAGAAGCCCCAAAGAATGGGGGAAATAGAGATTTCACTCTTAAAGGGTGCACACAGAAGCTTCTGCACACTGGAACCCACGTCAAAAGCAGTAATTTGATAGGATCCTAGACCAGACCTACCTGTTGGTGTTGGAAAGGCTCCTGGAGAGTCAGAGAACCGATGCAGCTCACCCTAGGGACATAGACTGGTGGCAGCCATATTTGGAAACATTCAACTAAATTAAAACTGCTGTTGGTGACTTCCATTTTGGTTCATTAAAGAAAAGACTTGGCCCCACCCAACAGCCTGTAGGCACCACTGCTGGGACGCCTCAGGTCAAAACTTTAACTGGGCAGGTACACAACCCCACAGGCTGCTTAAAGAATTCCTGAGCCCACATTCACCACTAGACATGCCCCTAGACACAGTCCTGCCCAAAAGAGGGCCAAAAACCAGCTCTACCCGCCAGTGGGCAAGCAAAAGCCCTTATTTCCAGGAAGCCTGCACTAGCCCCTAGGTCAGCCACACCTACTAGGGAGCAGACACCAAAACAAAAAATTATGATCCCACAGCCTGGGTACCCAGTCTGTCCACAACAGGCCAGACCCTACTCTTGGACCAAACTGGGACCAGACCCTGCCAACTAGCAGACCAACACAATCAGTGGGACACACGAAATCCCATACAGAACTTTGTCAGAGACCAGCGCCCCCCCCAACCATCTGAAAAGTGCTCTGAGATCCTTGGGCCTTGCAGCCAGACTCCAAGAAACAGCTTTCCCTTCCAGTAGTCCAGGACTAATCCCAGGACATTGCTTCACCTGTCAGTGGTGCAGGAACAACCCCAGAGTCTTTGGGACCATGACTCCACTCAATAGTGAGCCTCACTAGTCACAGGGCCATGTAGGATTCTGCAACCAGCCACCTTGTGACCACTCTTCACTAAACAACAGCCAGCAGCATCCACATGAGGCAGGGCCTGACAACCAACTGGGCTAAGGGCCAACAAAGCCTAGCTGACCACTTCCATAGTCAGCTTGCCAGAACAGAAAGACCCACACAGCACTCTTAGGGGGAATCCCTAGAGAATATAACTTGGGTGATGAGAGGGAAGTGCACTGCTGGGACATATAGAACATCTCATATAGAAGACCACTTCTCCATGATCGAGAAACATAACTATCTACCACATACATAAAAATACAAATAGCAACTTAGACAAGATAAGGCAGCAGAGAAATATGTTCCAGATGAAGGAACAAGATAAAACCTCAGAAGAAGAACTATGCCAAGTGGAGATAGGCAATCTACCCAAGAAAGAGTTTAGAGTAATGATCATAAAGATCAAAGAAGTTAGGAGGAGAAATGGATGTGCAGAGAGAGTAAGTTAGAAGCTTTAACAGAGAGTTAGAAAACATAAAGAACAAACAAAGATGAAGAATGCAATAACTGACATGAAAAATACAATAGAAGAAATTAATAGTATGATAAATGACACGGAGGAATGGATCAGTGAGCTGGAAGACAGAATAGTGGAAAGCACTGCCACTGATCAGAAAAAAGAATGAAATGAAATGAGGACAGTTTAAAAGGCCTCTGGAACAACATTACTATATTGGAATTATAGGGGTCCCAGAAGGAGAAGAAGGAAAGGTCCTGAGAAAATATGTGAGGACATAATAGTTAAAAACTTCCCTAACCTGGGAAAGGAAACAGTCACCCAAATCCAGGAAGCGTAGAGAGTGCTTAAGCCAAAAAGGAACACACCAAGACACATTGCAATCAAAATGACAAAAATGAAAGAGAAAATAATAAAAGCAACAAGGGAAAAGCAACAAATAGCATACAACGGAAGTTCCATAATGCTATTAGCAGATTTTCCAGCAGAAACTCTGCAGGCCAGAAGGAAGTGGCACAATATATTTAAAGTGATGAAAGGGAAAAACCTACAACCAAGAATATACTACCCAGCAAGATCCTCATTCAGACTTGATGGAGAAATCATAACTTTTACACACAGGCAAAAGCTAAAAGAGTTCAGCACCAATAAACCAACTTTACAACAAATGTTAAAGGAATTTTTCTAGGCCCCAAAAATTCACAGCAATAAACAAGAAAATTATGAAATGAAAAATCTCACCAGTAAAGGCAAAAATACAATAAAGGTAGAAAATCATCCACACAATGCTAATACAGAGGTTAAAAGACAAAAGTAGTAAAATCAATATCCACAATAGCAGTTAAGGGATACTCAAAACAGTTAGTTGTAATTTATGATATCAAAAACAGTAATAGTGAAAAGAGGACAGTAACAATGCAGGGTTTATTACATGCATTTGAAATTAAGAGATCAGCAACTTAATCATATATATGTATGTATATATAGTTTGGCCAACCCAATATATTGCAAAACAAAAATCTATAATAGATATACACACAAAAAAGGAAGAGGGAAACAAACATAACACTAAAGATAATAATCAAATCCCAATAAAAGAGAATAAAAGATGGGGGAAAAAAGACCTGCAAAAACAAATCCAAATCAATTAACACAGTGTCAGTAAGAACATATATATCAATTATTACCTTAAATGTAAGCGGACTAAATGCTCTAACCAAAATACATAGAGTGGCTGACTGGATACAAAAACAAGACCCATACATATGTTGCCTACAAGAGACTCACTTCGAATCTAGAGACAAATACAGACTGAAAGTGAGGGGATGAGAAAAGTTATTCCATGCAAATGGAAACCAAAAGAAAGTCGAGTAGCAATACTTATATCACACGAAGTAGACTTTAAAATAAAGACTGTTAGAAGAGATAAAGAAGAACACTACAAAATCATCAAGGGATCAATCAAAAAGGAAGATACAATAATTGTGAATATATATGCATCCAATACAGGAGCACCTCAAAATATAAGGCAAATATTAACAGACATAAAAGGAGAAATATACAGTAACACAATAATAAGGGGACTTTAACACCTCACTTACATTAGATGGACAGATCATCCAGAAAGAAAATCAATAAGGAAGGAAACGTTGGCCTTAAATAACACATTAGACCAAATTGACTTAATTGATTTCTAGATAGATAGATAGTATCCCATTCTCAATCAGAAGAATATGCATTCTTTTCAAGTGCCCATGGAACATTCTCCAGGATGGATCACATGCTAGACCACAAAACTAGCATCAGTAAATTTAAGAAAATGTAAATTATATCAAGCATCCTTCCCAACTGCAATGGTATGAGACTAGAAATCAACTACAAGAATAAAACTGCAAAAAACACAAACACGTGGAGGCTAAAAAATATGCTACTTAAAAACCAATGGAACACTGAAGAAATCAAAGAGGAAATAAAAAATACCTAGAGACAAATGAAAAGGAAAATATGATGATCCAAAACCTGTGGGACACAGCAAAAGCAGTTCTAAGAGGGAAGTTTATAGTGATATAAGCTTACCTCAGGGAACAAGAAAAATCTCAAATAAACAAACTTTTCTTATACCTAAAGTCACTAGAGAAACAAGAACAAACAAAACCCAAAGTAGGTAGAAAGAAAGAAATCATAAAGATCAGAGCAGAAATAGATGAGAGACTAAAAAAAAATGAAAAAATCAATAACACTAAAAGCTGGTTATCTGAAAAGGTATACAAAATTGATAAAATATTAGCCAGACTCACCAGGAAGAAAAGGGAAAAGGCCCAAATCAATAAAATCAGAAATGAAAAAGAAGTTACAAGCAACACCACAGAAATAAGAAGGGCCTTAAGAGATTGCTATGAACAACTATGTGCCAATAAAATGGACAATTTAGAGAAAATGGAAAAACTATTAGATAGGTTCAATCTCCCAAGGCTGAACCAGAAAGAAGTAGAAAATATGAACAGACTAATTATCAGTAGTGAAATTGAATCAGTAATTTTAAAACTCCCAACAACTAAAAACCCAGGATGAGATGGCTTCATGGGTGAATTCTACCAAATATTTAGAGAAGAGTTAGCACCTACACGTCTGCAACTGTTGAAAAAAATTGCAGAGGATGGAACACTTTCAAACCAATTCTCTGAGCCCACCATCACCCTCATGACAAAACTAGATGAAAATATCACAAAATAAGAAAATTACAGGTCAATAGCACTGATGAATATAGATGAAAAAATCCTCAACAAATACTAACAAACGGAATCCAACAATATATTAAAGGGCACATACACAATGGTCAAGTGGGATTTATCCCAGGGATGCAAGGATTTTTCAATATTCACAAATAAATCCATATGATACACCAAATTAAAAAATTGAAGAATAAAACTATGTGATCATCTCAATATACGCAGAGAAACCTTTCAACAAAATTCAACATCCATTTATGATAAAAGCTCTCCAGAAAGTGGTCATAGAGGGAACATACCTTGAAATTGTAAAGGCCATATATCACAAACCCACATTTAATATCATACTCAATGGTGAAAAGATGAAAGCATTTTCTTTAAGATCAGGAAAAAGACAAGGATGTCCACTCTCACCACTTTTATTCAACATAGTTTTGGAAGTCCTAGCCACAGCAATCAGAGCAGAAAAAGATATAAATGGAATTTAAATTGGAAAGGAAGAAGTAAAACTGTCATTTTTTTTTTTTTTTTTTTTTTTTTTTGCGGTACGCGGGCCTCTCACTGCTGTGGCCTCTCCCATTGTGGAGCACAGGCTCTGGACGCGCAGGCTCAGCAGCCATGGCTCACAGGCCCAGCCACTCCGCAGCATGTGGGATCCTCCCGGACTGGGGCACCAACCCGTGTCCCCCGCATCAGCAGGCGGACTCTCAACCACTGCGCCACCAAGGGAGCCCCAAACTGTCACTATTTGCTGATGACATGACACTATACAGAGAAAAATCCTAAAAAGGCCACCAGAAAACTACTAAATCACATCAATTAATTCAGTAAAATGCAGGATACAGAATTCATATACAGAAATCTGTCTCATTTCTATACACTAACAACAAACTACCAGAAAGAGAAATTAATGAAACAATTTCATTTACCATCGCATAAAAAGAATAAAATACCTAAGAATAAACCTACCTAAGGAGGCAAAAGACCTGTACTCTGAAAACTATAAGACATCCACGAAAGAAACTGAAGATAACATAAACAGATGGAAAGATATACCATGTTCTTGGAATGGAAGAATCAATATTGTATAAATGACCATACTATCCAAGGCAATCTACAGATTCAATGGAATCTCTATCAAAATGTCAATGGCATTTTTCACAGAACTAGAATAATTTAAAAATTTGTATTGAAACACAAAAGATCTCAAATAGCCAAAGCAATCTTGAGAAAGAAGAACAGAGATGGATGAATCACGCTTCCTGAATTCAGACAATAATACAATGCTACAGTCATCAAAACTGTGTGGTATTGACACAAAATTGTACATGTAGATCAATGGAATAGGATAGAAAGCTCAGAAATAAACCCACACGTTTATGGTCAATTAATCTGACAAAGGAGGCAAGAATATACAATGGAGAAAAGGCAGTGTCTTCAGCAAGTAGTGCTGGGAATTCTGGACAGGTACATTTAGAAGAATAAAATTAAGACATTCTATAAAACCATACATAAAAATAAGGTCAAAATGGATTAAAGACCTAAATGTAAGACTGGATACTGTTCATAAAGCTCCTAGAGGAAAACAGGCAGAACACACTTTGACGTTAATTGCAGCAATATTTTTTTGGATCTGTCTCCTAAAGTAAAGCAAATAAAAGCAAAAATAAACAAATGGGACCTAATTAAACTTAAAAGCTTTTGCACAGCAAAAGAAATCATCAACAAAAAGAAAAGACAACCTACTGTATGGGAGAAAATATTTGCAAATGTTATGACCAATAAGGGATGAATATCTAACATATATAAACAACTCATACAACTCAATGTCAAGAAAACAACCCAATCAAAAAATGGGAAGAAGAACTTCATAGACATTTTTCCAAAGAGGAATTGCAGATGGGCACATGCAAAGAAGCTCAAGATCACTAATCATCAGGGAAATGCAAATCAAAACCACAATGACATATCACCTCACACCTGTCAGAATGGCTATCATCAAAATGTCTGCAAATAACAATTGTTGGCAAGGATATGGAGAAAAGTGAATGCTTGTACACTCTGCAAATAACAATTGTTGGCAAGGATATGGAGAAAAGTGAATGCTTGTACACTCTTGGTAGGAATGTAAATTGGTGCAGCCAATGTGGAAAAGAGTATGGAGGTTTCTCAGAATACTACAAATAGAGATACAATATAATGCAACAATTTCACTATTGGGTATATACCCCCCAAAAACAAAAACATTAATTCAAAAAGATACATGAACCCCAGTATTCAAGGCAGCATTATTTATATACAATTGCCAAGACATGGAAACAACCTAAGTGTCCATCAACAGATGAGTGGGTAAAGAATATATGCTGTATATATATACAATGGAATACTACTCAGTCATAAAAAAGAATGAAATTTTGCCATTTGTAGTGACATGGATGGACTTGGAGGGCATTATGCTAAGTGAAATAAGTCAGACAGAGAAAGACAAGCACAGTATTATATCACTTCTATGTGGAATCTAAAAAATACAGGAAACTAGTGAATATAACTGAGAAAGAAGCAGACTCACAGATATAGAGAAAAAACTAGTGGTTACCATTGAGGGTTAGGGACAAACTATTGGGTGTAGATTCACTCAAGGATGTATTGTACGACACGACAAATATAGCCAATATTTTGTAATAACTGTAAATTGAAAGTAACTTTTAAAATTGCATTAAAAATTAAATAAAATAAAATATTTCCAACAATGTTAAAAAATAAACTTTCCAAATATCAGAATATTATACTTTTGCTGTATCTTTTTAAAAAATATTTGTTTATTTGGCTGTGCCGGGTCGTTGCAGCATGTGGGAATCTTCGTTACTGCATATGGGATCTTCTTTGTGGCAAGTGAACTCTTAGTTGTGGCTTGTGTGTGGGCTCTAGTTCCCTGACCAGGAATCAAACCCCATCCCCCTGCATTGGGAGCGTGGAGTCTTAACCACTGAACCACCAGGGAAGTCCCTTTTCTGTATCTTAAGAAAAGGAAACAAGATAACTAAGCTAAACATAATTAAATAAATAAAATAAATACTAATATCTTTTATGCACTGTCAAAAAACCCACTATGACAAAAATCAATAAGCATCAGTCAAGAAATTAGATACCAAGTATTCTTGTTGATTTATGTTAAAAAATTTTCATAATAAATGAAAGCTCTGATTCAATAAATAAAGAATGAAAGGTGGTGCCTAAACAAAAGAGTTTGAACAAAATTTAGGAGATACAACAAAAATCTAATGAGAACCCATCAGAATTTTTAGAAAGAATTTATCAGCCTTACAAAAGTTACATTGATGCAAATCTTGAGGCCCCCCAAAATGTAATAATAGTAAATATGACCTTTATTGGACAAAGTGCCTGAGATATAAAAATAAAATTATAGAAATTGGATGGAGTTTTTGGAATTAATCCTCTCAATTTGTATATATTGCTTTTAAGTTGTTAAATAATAGGAAACAGTGACAGAGACTGAAAATGCCAAATGAAATTCCATCTTTTTGACTTCAGCCTTAGAATCTTGGAAGACAGATAACCTGAAAAAGGTAAGCCACCACTGAGGAAAAAACAGTGTGCTTACTGCAAGGAGAAAAGACACTGGGAAAAGGATTGCCCTAAACTTGAAAACAAAAGAAAGGAAAACAAGAAGGTGAAAGTTTCCCAGATGGTAGAGAGGAACACTCAGATGATGAAGGAAGAGGTCTAAGGGCTCCCCTAGATTTAAAACACACAATTCAAATTTCCTCACTGGAGCCCCAGGTAAAATTGACAATAGGGAACATGTTAATTGACTTCTTGGTGGATACAGGTGCAACTTATTCTGTGATAAGTACTAAACTGGCATGAAAAACCTCCCAATCTACTCTAGTCACTGGCATGTCTGGGGAAGAAAAGAACAGTTTTTTTTTTTTGCAGTACACGGGCCTCTCACTGTCGTGGTCTCTCCCGCCGCGGAGCACAGGCCCCGGACGCGCAGGCCCAGCGGCCATGGCTCACAGGCCCAGCTGCTCCGGGGCATGCGGGATCCTCCCGGACCGGGGCACGAACCCGTGTTTCCTGCATCGGTAGGTGGACTCTCAACCACTGCGCCACCAGGGAATCCCAGAACACTTCTGTTTTACAAACTTTGGAATGTCAATCGGATGACATAAAATATAGCTTTCTTTACATGCCAGAGTGCCCAATCCCTCTTTGGGGCTGAGATTTTCTTTGCAAATTAAATGTTCAAGTAACTTTTTCACCAGGACAACTCGACTTTAGCATCTCAGCAGAACACACTTTGAACCCAGCCCTCATGGAAACCCCTGGAAAGGAAGGTGAAATCTTTCATCCTGAAGTCTGAAAAGAGTTAAGATCAACAGTGTGGGCTTATGGTATGCATGGGAGGGTTAAGAATGCAATATTGATCCCACTAGAAAAAGATGCTGGGACCCCTAATTTGAAACAATATCTACTGAGACAAGAAGCTCATAAAGGAATACAGCTAATTCTTGGAAAATTTCTAAAAACAGGACTAATCAGACCTTTCAGACCTCTCTATAACACCCCTATTCTCCTGTTTAAAAAACCAAACTGAGAATATCTCTTCGTTCAAGATGTGAGAACTAAAAACAAAATAGGACAACTTGCACCCCATGGTGCCCAACCCATATACTTTGTTCACAAATATTCCAAAAAAATATGGCTGACTTTCAGTATTAGATCTGAAACACTTTTTTCCTGTCTGCCCATTGTAGAAGACTCACAACAGCTATTTGCTTTTGAGTGGCAGGATCCAGAGATACAAGTGACCCAGCAATATTGTTGGATGGTCCTGCCCCAAGGATTTAAGAACTCTTCCACCCTGTTTGGAGAAATTTTGACCAGAGACCTCAGGAATTTGATGTTAGATGAAGAACTTTTACTCCAGAATATGGATGACATACTCATAGCGAGCACCACATATGACAAATGTCTACATAATACCATCAGGACCCTGAGCTATTTGGCTGAGTCTGGATATAAGACCTCCTAGAAAAAGGTCAAAATAGACAAGGAACAAGTCACATATATGGGTTTTACTCTCTCTTAAGGATGCTGAGACCTACTGCCTGGTAGGAAACAGGCAATTGCAGGCTTAGGTGTACCTACAACCCAGAGGCAACTGAAGGGGTTTCTGGGAATGGCAGAATTCTGTCAGATTTGGATCTCAAACTATGAGCTTATAGTAAAACCCCTGTATGAGGCTTTGAAGGTGCATGACCTCAAGCCCCTTACTTGGATTAAAGAATGTCAAACAGCATTTGAGACAATTAAAACAAAGTTAATATCAGCCCCAGCTTTGAGACTGCCAGATATCAAGAAACCTTTTAAATTGTATGTCCATGAAAGACAAGCCATAAGTCTGGGGGTATTAATCCAAACTCTGGGAAATATTCCTTGGCTTGTTGTCTACTTCTCAAAGCAACTAGACATACCCTTGCCTTTGAGCTGTAGCTGCTACTTGTTACATACTTCAGGAAGCCAAGAAATTCACCCTGGAGTAACCCACCACCATATATGTCCCTCACCATGTCCTTTTCTTACTGGAGCAAAAAGGGGGCTATTGGCTGACCTCTGATAGAATCGAAAAATATCAAACCATTTTTCTGGACAATCCCAACATAAAACTTCAAGTCACTTCAGCCCTAAGTCTGGCCACACTGCTCCCGATTGACGTTGTGCAAACCCCAGAGCATGATTTCCAGCATGCCATTGAGCTAGTGTACTCTAGCAGACAGGACTTAGCTGAGCCAGATTTGGAACTATTTACCAATGGCAGCAGTTTCATGGACCAAGGAGGGACATGTGCTGGGTACCCAGTTGTAACCCGAGAAAAACCATTGAGACAAAAGCCTTGCCCCAGGGAACTCAGCTCAAAAGGAAGAAAGCATTGTTCTGACACGGGTTCTTCTTCTAACTGAAGAGAAGTGAGTAAATATATACATAGACTCTTGCTCTGCATTCTCCATGGTGCACACTCATGGGGCAATCTGGAAAGAAATCGCCTACCTTACTTCAAATAATAAGAACAAAAATCATGCTTCTGATATCTTGTCTCTGCTAGAAGCTGTCCCTAAGACCTCACAAGTGGCTAAAATACATTTCCAAGGCCATAAAAAGGGCAAAGCTCATATAATAAAACGCAATCAATTAGCTGACCAAGATGCAAAGAGGGAAGCAAAGGAAGGTGACTACCAAGCCATGACAGAATAACTTTCCCCACAGACTGACCTGTAAAAATACCAAACACTATTTAGAAAATGACAAAGAAAGGGCCAAAGTGAGGGGTTTTACCTTTGATAACCTCTTACCTGGCTGGAAAGGTAACAGGCAAGGAATTGTTTTGATCCCTGAGATACTCTTTTATATATTTTTACATCTTTATTGGAGTATAATTGCTTTACAATGGTGTGTTAGTTTCTGCTTTACAACAAAGTGAATCAGTCATACATATACATATGTCCCCATATCTCCCCCCTCTTGCGTCTCCCTCCCTCCCACCCTCCCGAAACCACCCTTCCAGGCGGTCACAAAGCACCGAGCTGATCTGCCTGTGCTATGCAGTTGCTTCCCACTACCTACCATACGTTTGGTAGTGAATATATGTCCATGTCTCTCTCTCGCTTTGTCACAGTTTACCCTTCCCCCTCCCCATATCCTCAATTCCATTCTCTAGTAGGTCTGTGTCTTTATTCCTGTCTTACCCTTAGGTTCTTCATGACTTATTCTTTTCTTAAATTCCATATATATGTGTTAGCATACGGTATTTGTCTTTTTCTTTCTGACTTACTTCACTCTGTATGACAGACTCTATGTCTATCCACCTCATTACAAATAGCTAAATTTTGTTTCTTTTTATGGCTGAGTAATATTCCACTGTATATATGTGCCACATCTTCTTTATCCATTCATCCGATGATGGACACTTAGGTTGCTTCCATCTCCAGGCTATTGTAAATAGATCTGCAATGAACATTTTGGTACATGACTATTTTTGAATTCCAGTTTTCTCAGGGAAAATGCCCAGTAGTGGGATTGCTGGGTCATATGGTAGTTCTCTTTGTAGATTTTTAAGGAACCTCCACACTGTCCTCCAAAGTGGCTGTACCAATTCACATTCCCACCAGCAGTGCAAGAGTGTTCCCTTTTCTCCACACCCTCTCCAGCATTTATGGTTTCCAGATTTTTTGATGATGGCTATTCTGATTGGTGTGAGATGATATCTCATTGTAGTTTTGATTTGAATTTCTCTACTGATTAGCGATGTTGAACATCCTTTCATGTGTTTGTTGGAAATCTGTATATCTTCTTTGGAGAAATGTCTATTTAGGTCTTCTGCCCATTTTTGGGTTGGGTTGTTTGTTTTTTTGTTATTGAGCTACATGAGCTGCTTGTAAATTTTGGAGATTAATCCATTGCCTGTTGCTTCATTTGCAAATATTTTCTCCCATTCTGAGGGTTGTCTTTTGGTCTTGTTTATGGTTTCCTTTTCTGTGCAAAAGCTTTGAAGTTTCATTAGGTCCCATTTGTTTATTTTTGTTTTTATTTCCATTTCTCTAAGAGGTGGATCAAAAAGGATCTTGCTTTCATTTACATCATAGAGTGTTCTACCTATGATTTCCTCTAAGAGTTTGATAGTTTCTGGCCTTACATTTAGGTCTTTAATCCATTTTGAGCTTATTTTTGTGTATGGAGTTAGGGGGTGATCTAATCTCATACTTTTACATGTAACTGTCCAGTTTTCCCAGCACCACTTATTGAAGAGGCTGTCCTTTCTCCACTGTACATTCTTGCCTCCTTTATCAAAGGTAAGGTGACCATATGTGTGTGGGTTTATCTCTGGGTTTCCTATCTGTTCCACTGACCTATCTTTCTGTTTTTCTGCCAGTACCATATTGTCTTGATTACTGTAGCTTTATAATATAGTCTGAAGTCAGGGAGCCTGATTCCTCCAGCTCCGTTTTTCCTTCTCAAGATTGCTTTGTCTATTCGGGGTCTTTTGTGTTTCAATACAAATTGTGAAACTTTTTGTTCTAGTTCTGTGAAAAATGCCAGCGGTAGTTTGATAGGGATTGCTATGAATCTGTAGATTGCTTTGGGTAGTAGAATCATTTTCACAATGTTGATTCTTCCAATCCAAGAACATGGTATATCTCTCCATCTATGTGTATCATCTTTAATTTCTTTCATCAGTGTCTTATACTTTTCTGCATACAGGTCTCTTGTCTCCTTAGGTAGGTTTATGGCTAGATATTTTATTATTTTTGTTGAAATGGTAAATGGGAGTGTTTCCTTGATTTCACTTTCAGATATTTCATTATTAGTGTATAGGAATGCCAGAGATTTCTATGCATTAATTTTGTATCCTGCTACTTTACCAAATTCATTAATTAGCTCTAGTAGTTTCCTGGTAGCATCTTTAGGATTCTCTATGTATAGTATCATGTCATCTGCAGACAGTGACAGCTTTACTTCTTTTCCGATTTGGATTCCTTTTATTTCCTTTTCTTCTCTGATTGCTGTGGCTGAAACTTTCAAAACTATGTTGAATAAGAGTGGTGAGAGTGGGCAACCTTGTCTTCTTCCTGATCTTAGTGGAAATTCTTTCAATTTTTAACCATTGAGGACGATGTTGGCTGTGGGTGTGTCAAATATAGCCTTTATTATGTTGAGGAAAGTTCCCTCTATGCTTACTTTCTGCAGGGATTTTATCATAATTGGGTGTTGAATTTTGTCAAAAGCTTTCTCTGAATCTATTGAGATGAGCATATGGTTTTTCTCCTTCAGTTTGTTAATATGGTTTATCACATTGATTGATTTGCATATATTGAAGAATCCTTGCAGTCCTGGAATAAACCCCACTTGATCATGGTGTATGGTCCTTTTAATGTGCTGTTGGATTCTGTTTGCTAGTATTTTGTTGAGGATTTTTGCATCTATGTTCACCAGGGATATTGGCTTGTAGTTTTCTTTCTTTGTGACATCCTTGCCTGGTTTTGGTATCAAGGTGATGGTGGCCTCGTAGAATGAGTTTGGGAGTGTTCCTCACTCTGCTATATTTTGGAAGAGTTTGAGAAGGATAGGTGTTAGCTCTTCTCTAAATGTTTGATAGAATTCGCCTGTGAAGCCATCTGGTCCTGGGGTTTTGTTTGTTGGAAGATTTTTAATCACAGTTTCAATTGCAGTGCTTGTGATTGGTCTGTTCATAGTTTCTCTTTCCTCCTGTTTCAGTCTTGGCAGGTTGTGCATTTCTAAGAATTTGTCCATTTCTTCCAGGTTGTCCATTTTATTGGCATAGAGTTGCTTGTAGTAATCTCTCAACATCTTTTGTATTTCTGCTGTGTCAGTTGTTACTTCTCCTTTTTCATTTCTAATTCTATTGAATTGAGTCTTCTCCCTTTTTTTCTTGATGAGTCTCGCTAATGGTTTATCAATTGTGTTTATCTTTTCAAAGAACTAGCTTTTAGTTTTATTGATCTTTGCTATCGTTTCCTTCTTTCTTTTTCATTTATTTCTGATCTGATTTTTATTATTTCTTTCCTTCTGCTAACTTTGGGGTTTTTTTGTTCTTCTTTCTCTAATTGCTTTAGGTGCAAGGTTAGGTTGTTTATTCGAGATGTTTCCTGTTTCTTAAGGTACGATTGTATTGCTATAAACTTCCCTCTTAGAACTGCTTTTTCGGCATCCCATAGGATTTGGGTTGTCATGTCTCCATTGTCATTTCTTTCTAGGTATTTTTTTACTTTCTCTTTGATTTCTTCAGTGATCACTTCATTATTAAGTAATGTATTGTTTAGCCTACGTGTGCTTGTATTTTTTACAGGTCTTTTCCTGTAATTGATATCTAGTCTCGTAGCGTTGTGGTTGGAAAAGATACCTCATACTATTGCCATTTTCTTAAACTTTCTAAGGCTTGATTTGTGACACAAGATATGATCTATCCTGGAGAATGTTCCATGAGCACTTGAGAAAAATGTGTGGTCTGTTGTATTTGGATGGAATGTCCTATAAATAACAATTAAGTCCATCTTTTTTAATGTATCATTTAAAGCTTGTGTTTCCTTATTTATTTTCATTTTCGATGATCTGTCCATTGGTGAAAGTGGGGTGTTAAATTCCCCTACTATGAATGTGTTACTGTTGATTTCCCCTTTTATGGCTGTCAGTATTTGCCTTATGTATTGAGGGGCTCCTATGTTGGGTGCATAAATATTTACTATTGTTATATCTTCTTCTTGGATCAATCCCTTGATCATTATGTAGTGTCCTTCTCTGTCTCTTCTAATAGTCTTTATTTTAAAGTCTATTTTGTCTGATATGAGAATTGCTACTCCAGCTTTCTTTTGGTTTCCATTTGCATGGACTATCTTTTTCCATCCCCTTACTTTCAGTCTGTATGTGTCTCTAGGTGTGAAGTGGGTCTCTTGTAGACAGCATATATATGGGTCTTGTTTTTGTATCCATTCAGCCAATCTGTGTCTTTTGCTGGGAGCATTTAGTCCATTTACATTTAAGGTAATTATCGATATGTATGGTCCTATTCCCATTTTCTTACTTGTTTTGTGTTCGTTATTGTAGGTCTTTCTCTTCTCTTGTGTTTCTTGCCTAGAGAAGTTCCTTTTGCATTTGTTGTAAAGCTGGTTTTGTGGTGCTGAACTCTCTCAGCTTTTGATTGTTTGTAAAGTTTTTAATTTCTCCATCAAATCTGAATGAGAACCTTGCTGGGTAGAGTAACCTTGCTTGCAGGTTTTTCTCCTTCATCACTTTAAATATGCCCTGCCAGTCCCTTCTGGTTTGCAGAGTTTCTGTTGAAAGATCAGCTGTTAACCTTATGGGGATTCCCTTGTGTGTTATTTGTTGCTTTTCCCTTGCTGCTTTTAAATATTTTCTTTGTATTTAATTTTTGCCAGTTTGATAAATATTTGTCTTGGCGTATTTCTCCTTGGATTTATCCTGTATGGGACTCTCTGTGCTTCCTGGACTTGATTAACTATTTCCTTTCCCATATTAGGGAAATTTTCAACTATAATCTCTTCAAATATTTTCTCAGTCCCTTTCTTTTTCTCTTCTTCCTCTGGAACGCCTATAATTCAAATGTTGGTGTGTTTAATGTTGTCCCAGATGTCTCTGAGACTGTCCTCAGTTATTTTCATTCTTTTTACTTTATTCTGCTCTGCAGTAGTTATTTCCACTATTTTATCTTCCAGGTCACTTATCCGTTCTTCTGCCTCAGTTTTCTGCTCTTGATCCCATCTAGAGAATTTTTAATTTTCTTTATTGTGTTGTTCATCATTGTTTTTTTCATCTTTAGTTCTTCTGGTTCCGTGTTAAATGTCTCTTGCGTTTTGTCTATTCTATTTCCAAGATCTTGGGCCATCTTTACTATCGTTATTCTGAATTCTTTTTCAGGTAGACTGCCTATTTCCTCTTCCTCTGTTAGGTCTGGTGGGTTTTTATCTTGCTTCTTCATCTGCTGTGTGTTTTTCTGTCTTCTCATTTTGCTTATCTTACTGTGTTTTGGGTCTCCTTTTTGCAGACTGCAGGTTCGTAGTTCCCATTGCTTTTGGTTTCTGTCCCTGGTGGCTAAGAATGTGTCAGTGGGTTGTGTAGGCTTCCTGGTGGAGGGGTCTAGTGCCTCTTTTCTGGTGGATGAGGCTGGATCTTGTCTTTCTGGTGGGCAGTTCCACACCTGGTCGTGTGTTTTGGAGTGTCTGTGGACTTATTATGATTTTAGACAGCCTTTCTGCTAATGTGTTGTGTTCCCGTCTTGCTTGTTGTTTGGCATAATGTGTCCAGCACTGTAGCTTGCTGGTCGTTGAGTGAAACTGGGTGGTGGTGTTGAGATGGAGATCTCTGGGAGATTTTCACCATTTGATATTATGTGGAGCTGGGAGGTCTCTTGTGGACCTGAAGTTGGCTCTCCCACCTCAGAGGCACAGCACTGACTCCTGGCTGCAGCACCAAGAGCCTTTCATCCGCACAGCTTGGAATAAAAGGGAGGAAAAGTAGAAAGAAAGAATTAGTAGAAGTAGAAATAAAGAAGGAAAGAAGTAAAGAAAGAAAGAAAAAGGTAAGAAGGAAAGAAGGAAAGAAACAAAGAAAGGAGGGGAGAGGGATGGAGGGGGGAAGATGTGAGGAAGGAAGGAAAAGAAAGAAAGAAGATAAAGTAAAATAAAATAAAGTAAGATATAATAAATTCATTACAATAAAAAATAATTATTAAGAAAAAATATTTTTAAAAAACGGACGGATAGAACCCTAGGAGAAATCATGGAAGCAAGGTTATACAGACAAAATCTCACACAGAAGCATACACATACACACTCATAAAAAGAGGAAAAGTGGAAAAAAATCATAAATCTTGCTCTCAAAGTCCACCTCCTCAATTTGGAATGATTCGTTGTCTATTCATGTATTCCACAGATGCAGGGTACATCAAGTTGATTGTCGAGCTTTAATCCGCTCCTCTGAGGCTGCTGGGAGAGATTTCCCTTTCTCTTCTTTGTTTGCACAGTTCCCAGGTGCTCAGATTTGGATTTGGCCCCGTCTCTGCATGTAGATCACCGGAGGGCGTTTTTTCCTTGCTCAGACAGGACGGGATTAAAGGAACAGCTGCTTCGGGGACTCTGGCTCACTCAGGCCGGGGGGAGGAAGGGGTACGGGAGTGCGTGGTGAGCCTGCGGCGGCAGAGGCCGGCAGAACGTTGCACCAGCCTGAGGCGCGCCGTGCATTCTCCCGGGAAGTTGTCCCTGGATCCCGGGACCCTGGCAGCGGCAGGCTGCCCAGGCTCCCCAGAAGGGAGCTCACACACAGGCTTCTTGGTAGCGGCAGCAGCAGCCTTAGTCTCTCATGCCCGTCTCTGTTGTCCGTGCTTTTAGCCGTGGCTCGCGTCTGTCTCTGGAGCTCCTTTAAGCAGTGTTCTTAATCCCCTCTCTTCACGCGCCAGGAAACAAAGAGGCAAGAAGAAGTCTCTTGTCTCTTCGGCAGCTGCAGACATTTTCCCGGACTCCCTCCCGGCTATCTGTGGTGCACTAACCCGCTGCAGGCTGTGTTCACGCCGCCAAACCCAGTCCTCTCCCTGTGCTCCGACCGAAGCCCCAGCCTCAGCTCTCAACCCCGCCTGCTCCCGCGGATGAGCAGACAAACCTCTCAGGCTGGTGAGTGCCAGTCGACACCAATCCTCTGTGCGGGAATCTCTCCACTTTACCCTCCACACCCCTGTTGCTGTGCTCTCCTCCGTGGCTCCGAAGCTTTCCCCCTCCGCTACCTTCAGCCTCCGCCCGTGAAGGGTCTTCCTAGTGTGTCGAAGCCTTTCCTCCTTCACAGCTTCCTCCCACTGGTGCAGGTCCCATCCCTATTCTTTTGTCTCTGTTTCTTCTTTTTTCTTTTGCCCTACCCAGGTACGTGGGGAGTTTCTTGCCTTTTGGGAGGTCTGAGGTCTTCTGCCAGCGTCCAGTAGGTTTTCTGTAGGAGTTGTTCCATGTGTAGTTGTATTTCTGGTGTATCTGTGAGGAGGCAGGTGATCTCCACGTCTTACTCTTCCGCCATCTTCCCCTCGTCCCCCTGAGATACTCTTGGTCACTCTGTTATGGTGCATTCACACTCACCCATTATGGGAGAGATATCACTTTACAATGGATTCAAAAAGTATATAATGGGGCGCAATCTATAAAAGGCCATCTGAGAAGTCACTCAGAATTACATGACTTGTGTTAAAAACAACCCAAAGGCTGCTACTAAACACCCCCTAAAGGTGGGGAGTCAGCACTTAGGAACCTACCCTACTGAGAATTGGCAGATAGGTATGTGCTAGTGTTCATGGAAACTTTTTCAGGATGGGTGGAAGCATATCTCATCAGGACAAAGAAAGCGTCCGAGGTGGTTAAAGCCCTCCTTAAGGAAATTATTCCTCATTTTGGATTGCCTAACACCCTTCAAATTGATAATGGGCTTGTACTTTAACATAACACAAAATTGTCCAAAGTGTTACATATTAATTGGAAACTATATTCATCCTGGAGGCCACAATCAATGGGAAAGACAGAAAATGAATCATATATTGAAAAAGAGCATTGCTAAAATATATCAGGAGACTAACTTAACTTGGGATAAGGCCTTGCTGGTTGCCCTGCTACAGATTAGAGTGGCTCCCCAAAGCACGTCTTTTGATATATGGTATGGTAGGTATTCCAAGTGTCTGCTCAAATGGGAGAGTCTATAGATGCTTTAAAAGACCTGGAAATTGCCAACTATGTTAAAACTTTAGACACTATACTAAATTCTGTTCATGAATTTGATTCTAACAAGTCTGCCTATCCCATTGAAATATCCCTGCACCCTTTTTGAACCAGGAATTGAGTCCTTCTCAAAACCTGAAAAGACACCTAAACATCAACTTGTTACTAAGTGGATAAGACCATATGAGATGCTGCTGAACACTCACTCTCCTGTCGAATTAGCCAGGATAAAAACATCTGTGGATTCACCACACTTGAATAAAACTCACTCCTCCAGATATTGGGCAAGATGAGAAAAAAACAACTTGGTTTTATGAGCCATAAGAGGATCTTTAGCTGCTGTTTCAAACAAAGCCTCCTACCAAATAAGTAATAATGACTTTTTTTTCTCCTCTTTTTTTCTCACAGCACAGATGACAGCTAGTTCCTGGCAAGAAAACACTTTAATCAAACTATCCCAAAATATGGCCACATGACAAAACTTAAGTGATTTTTATATATGTCATATGCTTCCCAAAACCTTTCATGGACAATATTTCCCCTCAGTGGTTCCAATAGTTCATTTTGACATAGTACCAGAACCTGAGACTTCACATAATATTGCTCCCACGAACCTCACTTTTTAGGTTCAGTTAACTGGGGTATCTCAAATTGCTCCAGTTCCTTGCCTTAACCTATCTGCAATACTCTCCACTGTGGGACAGTAGACTACTGGTCTCCCACAATCACTTGCCTTTCTCATGAATAAATATGCTGCATCAAATCTCCCCAAATGTATGCTCGATAAATGTACAAGAAGTAAGATTGACACCAGATTGTGCCAGAAAGTTAATCAGGTAAGGTATCATGTTAATGCAATACGGAAAGTCTGCAATGGATCCCAGCCCTGGCTGGAGAAATTAATATCTGCACTCTCTAAAAATGAAGATATTAATGATACTACCATGGGAAGATAACTTGTACTCCTCCAGGTTATAGTTTTGTCTGTGGTATAGGAAGTGACCCACCAACATGAGGTGTGCACACCAATGTCTAGACAGCTGGAAACTTGAAGAATCTTGCCTATTGGGACATTTTATAATCCCCCTTTCTGACATAACTCAGGAAATTACACTTATCTCTCTAGGAATTATGTGTGTCTTAAAAGAGAGGTGTTGGCTGGCTATCAGGACAGCATAGTACAAAGCATTCCTGGTATCCTCATCCCAAATGCTGGAGTTTATGTCAACTGAGATATACAAAATCTGTCTGTGACAATTGAACAAATCGCTGAAGACACTGAAAAAAGCATCATGCCCCAACAGACATCTCTAGATTCATTGGCTTGGATTGCCTTTGATAATAGTGTTTCCCTGGATTTTCTCCAGGTAAAAACAAGGAGGGGCATGTACAGTGGTCACACCATGTGCTGCCCCTACATAAGTACTTCAGTAGAAGTCTAAACTCAGGTAGATAGAAAATTCCAAAAAGCCACTTGTTTACAGGTACAAAAGGAGAATCCACTACAAGATATGTATTCATGGTTACTGTCCTGGGTAGGGGGACTTTTCTGGGGAACTCTACAAGCATGCATTTTAATCCTCATCCTTATTACTGTATGTCTACTAGTTTTTAAGTGCTTATCTAAGTGTTGTGACAGGGACATCAAAAAGGGGAGCAATGTCCTCACAATGCAAAATGTTTATGCCCAGCTTGGAACTCAAGAATACTTCCAGTCCCAGGTTGATCAATTCCATTCCACAATCACCCCTTCTTTGGCTCATCAGCCGGAAATAACCAGAACAGTCATATCCCCTTTCCCCACAAGACTGTGGAATGGATATTGACAGTGGGGAATTATAACAGGGAAGAGCTACTCTGACTCCATATTGAACCTATTTTAATTCTAACCTTTGTATTCTGTTGTTAGTTGCTGTTGCTTAGTCATGCTAGCTCTGCACATAAGCACATAGCCCCATTTTGAAGAAACCTTACCTCTCCCATGTTGATAAAAAAAACATGAACAAGATAATTTAACATTTGTCTTGTTGAGTTCTGCAGGAACTCGTGACCAGATCGGATTAATGTCAACCAGGGCCAACTGATCAAGAACAAAGAACTTGTAACCTCCCTCCTACTGCAGCTGGAGCCCAGTTGCTTACCTCCTGACTTCACCTCCTTCTGCTTCCCCCTTTTCTTAGCATAAAGGAAGCTTGAATTCTAACCTGAGCAAGATGTTTCTTTAGGACATTAATCCTCCATCTTCTCAGTTTGATGACTTTCTAAATAAAGTCGCTTTTCCTTGTCCCAACATCTTTTCTCTCAACATATTAGCCTCTCATGTGGCTTGGACTCGGTTCAATATGACTGCTTTAGCTGCATCCCATATATTGGTATGTTGCATTTCTATTTGTATTTGTTTCAAGGTACTTTTAATTTCAGTTTCAATTTCTTCTTTGACTCATTTGGTTGTTCAGTAGCATGTTGCTTAACCTCTGCATATTTGTGAATTTTCAAGTTTTCTTTTTGTATTTGATTTCTAGTTTCATACTGTTTTGGTGGGAAAAATGCTTGATATGAATTCAGTCTTCTTATTAAGACTTCCTCAGTTGCCTAATATATGATTATCCAGGATAATATTTCATGTGCTGTTGAGAAGAATGTGTATTCTTTTGCTTTTGGATAAAATGTTCTGTATATGTCTAAGTCCATTTGGTCTAACATGTTGTTTAAAGCCAATGTTTACTTACTGATTTTCTGTCTCATTGATCTATCTACTGATGTAAATGTAGTATTAAAGTCCCCTACTGTTTTTGTTTTGCAATCTATCTCTCCTTTTAGGTCTGTTAATATATGCTTTATATATTTAGGTACTCCTATGTTGGTGGCATAAATATTTACAAATGTGATATACTCTTGTTGTATTTTGCCACTTTATAATTATGTAATGACCTCCTTTATCTCTTACTACAGTTTTTATCTTAAGGTCTATTTTGTCTGATATAAGTACCCCTGCTTTCTTTTGGTTTCCATTTGCATGGAATATCTTTTTCCACCCCTTCACTTTCAGTCAGTGTATGTCCTTACATACGAAGAAGGCAGCATATAGATATGTCTTGTTTTTTATCCATTCATCCTCTTTATCATTTGGAGAATTTAGTCATTTTATATTTAAAGTAATTATTGATAGGTATGTATTTATTGCCATTTTCTTAATTGATTTTTGGCTCTTTTGTAATTCCTTTGTTTTTACTTTTCTTCTCTTGTTCTCTTCCTATATGATTTGATGATTTTCTGTAGTGGTGTGCAAAAATTTCATTCTCCTTATCTTTTGCATACCGACCATAGGCATTTCCTTTGTGATTGCCATGATTCTTACATAAAAAAAACATATTTTAAGTGACAATAATGTAACTTTGAACACATTAGAAACATAGTTTTATGTTTTTAATATCCAATTTACATATCTTAATTGTGTATATCCATTAACAAATTATTGTAGTTTTAGTTATTTTACACCTTTTGTTCTTTTAACTTTCCTAGTAGATTTATAAGTGATTAACCCAACACATTTTCAACATTAGGATATTCTGAATTTAAATATATATTTACACTTGCCAGTGAGATTTATACTTTTATATATTTTCCTGTTATTAATTAATGCCCTTTTTTCTCAGCTTAAAGAAGTCTCTTTAAAATTTCTTGTAAGATCAGTCTGTTGGTGATGAACTTGTCTGGAAAACACTATTTCTTCTTTCTGAGGAAAGCTTTGCTAGATAGAGTATTCTTGGTTGGCAGTATTTTTTTCCTTTCAGCACTTTGAGTGTATGTGCTACTCTCTCTGGCCTGAAATATTTCTGTTGAAAAAATCTGTTGATAATCTTATGGGGGTTCCCTTGTATGAAACAAGTTGTTTTTCTATTGCCACTTTTAAGATTTAATTATAAAGTGTCTTGATGTGGGTCTCTTTGGCTTCATCTTCTTTGGAACTCCCTGATCTTCCTGGATCTGGATGTCTGTTTCCTTCACCAGGTTAGGGAAGGTTTCAGTCATTAATTCTTTAAATAAGTTTTATGTCCCTTTCTTTTTATTCTCTTTTTGGAACTCCTCATCTGCAAATGTTGGTCCTCTTGATGTTTTTCCATAAATTCCCTAACTTGTTTTTACTTTTTATTTTTCATTTTGCTGCTTTGATTGGATAAGTTCCACTGCCTTGTACTCCAGTTCACTGATCCTTTCTTCCATTTCAATTAGTCTGCTACTGTATTCCTCTATTGTATTTTTTCAGTTATATTATTTTATTAATCTTCTGTGTGACTTCTTTTTTTTTGTATTTTTGATCTCTCTGTTGCAATTCTCAGTTCATGCATTGTTCTCCTGAGTTCTGAACATCTTTGTGATCATTATCTTTGAACTCTTGTCCTTTTGTTTGAAACATATTTCTCTGCTTTTTCATTTTCCTTGATTCTCTGTGTTGTTTTCTATGCATTACATAAAATACCCCTTTCTAGCATTGAAAGAGTGGTCTCATGTTGTGGATAAACCTTATCATTCAACCTTGCCCTAGCTCTTTGTTGTCTTTCAAATCTTTTTGATTATACAAACACCCTACTTTATTCTTTGCTGCTTACAATAGTTAGCTTTGAGCCAAGACCCATTTTGACATGTATTTTTCTTGTTTGCCTGATGTGTAGGAGTCTCTCAGCTAGTTTTTAGGTTTCTTTCAGAGGTAATTGTTTCCAATTTGGCTGTAGATTTGGTATATATATGGGAAGAGGTTAGTTCAGGATCCTTCTACATTACCAATCTGAACCAGAATCCTTAACTATTCTTAATGTTAACATTTTTAATTTGTTATTTGCAGTTAATCTGAAGATAACAACTACATTGGAACTGTTTATCAGAATCATCACTAATTGCCTGATTGATTGCCAAATATAGTGGAAAAAATATAATCCCCATCACTCTGTGACCAGTGTCATGTGACTTTATAACCAGTCTTTTCTGTTTATAACTTTTCTCCTTTGGCTTTCTCTGACACCAATTTCTCTTTTATGGAAGTCATTAAACCGAGATGATGGCAGGCAGATCAGGATATTGGATTTTTCAGAGGAGGAGAACCTGAATCTGCTTACCATAATCTCATCACTATTGGTCAAAGTCTCTGATTCATATGCCTGGGAGCACAATTATATCAGGGCATGCAGAGGTGAATAAGTAGACATAAGTCATGAAAACCAATACTCAATATCTGATGATTAAACTGAGTAAATTTACTTTTATAGAATATCCAACTCAGTTATTCTTGGAGGCAAGATTTTCAATCAGACAATTTCTTGGAAATCAATTTTAATGCAAATGGATATACTTGAGGACTGTTTTATAAAAATACATTGGCACCGATAAGGTATCCCAGCTTCCATACTAGAGTATGCCTCTCTACTGACTGCTTAAGTCAGTGAATATAGCATTATCCAGTGCTAGATAAATCACAAAATGCTCTTTTTATAGATGCCTTACAAACCTTTTTAATAATTTGGTTAATACTTTTTGCAAATTGCTTGCTTTAATCTTCACATTGCCTTCTTCTTCTGTATCAAAGCTTCCTCTGCCTTCCTCTTATAAGGATACTTGTGATTACATTTAAGGCTCAACTTAGATTCAGAATAATCTAAGTTGGGCGATTTAGAATAATCTCCCACCTGGAGAACTTTAACATCACATTTGCAAAGTCCATTTTTACATATAAGATGACCTGGATATTCTTAGGGGTCATTATTCAGCCTTACACATTATTGCACTATATGGATATACCACATTTTGTTTATCCATTCTCCAGTTGATGTACTTTTGGATTATTTTCTAGTTTTTGGCTATTATGAAATATACAGCTATGCACATTTGCATATATATCTTTGTTTAGAAATGTTTGAATTTCTCTTGGGTATATGCCTAGAAATACAATTGCTGGGTAATATAGTAATCATATATTAAATATTTAAAGAAACTGCCAAACTATTTTCCAAAGTGGGTGAAACATTTAATTTGGTAACAGCAGTTTATAAAATATATAGATTTACCATTTTAATTATTTTCAACTGTAAAATTCAATGGCATTAAATACTTTACTTCTTTATGAAACCATATGCACTATTCATATTTAGAACATTTTCATCATCACAAGCTGTAACTCTATACCTATTAAACAATAGCTCCACATTCCCTCCTCCCCCAGGCACTGGTTACCATGATTCTACTTTCTGTCTCTATAAATTTACTTATTCTAGGTACCTCATATAAGTGTAGTAATACAATATTTGTCCTTTTTTGTCTGACTTAGCATACTTTGAAGTTTCATCCATGTTGTATCATATATCAGAATATCATTTCATTTTAAGGCTGAATAATTTTTGATTTTGTGTTTTATTTACATTTTGTATATCCTTGTCTACATTGTGTTTATCCATTTATCTGTTGACAGATTTAGATGGTTCCCACATTTTGGCTACTGTGAGTAGGGCTTCTATGAAGATTGATGTACAAATATTTGAGTTCCTGCTTTCAAATTTTTTGAGTATATACTTAGAAGTGGAATTTTTATATAATGTAATTCTATGTTTAATTTTTTTGAGGAGCCACCATACTGTTTCCACTGCAGATGCACCTTTGGCCAGCAATGCACAAGGGTTACAATTTCTCCACATCCTCACAAGCACATTTTAAAAATAATAGATGTGGGCTTCCCTGGTGGCACAGTGGTTGAGAGTCCGCCTGCCGATGCAGGGGACGCGGGTTTGTGCCCAGGTCCGGGAGGACCCCGCGTGCCACGGAGCAGCTGGGCCCATGAGCCATGGCCGCTGAGCCTGCGCGTCCGGAGCCTGTGCTCCGCAACGGGAGAGGCCACAACAGTGAGAGGCCTGTGTACCAAAAAAAAAAAAAAAAAGTTTAAAATAATAGATGTGATAACGGGTGTGATGCTTTTAATTGTAATTTTGATTTGCATTTCTCTAGTAATTACTGATGTTGAGTATCTTTTCATGTGCTTAGTTACCATTTCTTTGTAAAAATGTCATTGATGTGCTTTGACCATTTTTTAGTTGGGTTGTCTGGTTTTAGTTGTTATTGTTGAGTTGTATATGTTCTTTAAATATTCTGGATATTAATCCCTTTTCAAATATAGGATTTGCAAATATTATCTTCCATTTCCTTTTCAAGCTCATATTATTGCCCTTATATACACAAAAGTTTTCAATTTGGAGAGAAGTTGAATCTTTATTTTTCTTTTGTTGCCTATGCAACAAGATTAGGAAAGAAATATAATAATTGCCAAATCCAACATCATGAAAACTTCTTCCTATGTTTTCTTCTAAGAATTTTATAGTTGTAGCTCTTACATTGAGGTCTTTGATCCATTTTTGGTTAATTTTTCAATATGTTGTGAGATAAAGATGCAACATCACTCTTTCACATGAAGATATAGCAACTTTTATTGAAAAGATTGTTTTGTTCCCCATTCAATGTTCTTGGCACCATTGTCAAAACTCATTTGACCATATAATTGTTTGGTACTGTACTCTCTTTCATGTTCCACTGGTTTATATGTCTGTACTTTAGCCAGTACTGTTTTTATTGCTGTAGATTCATAGTAAGTTTTAAAATCAGGAAGTGTGACTCTTCCAACTTTGTTTTTATTTTTCAAGATATTTTTGACTATTTAGGGTCCCATGAGATTCCATGTGAACTTTTAGATGGGTTTTTTTTTCTGATTCTGAAAAAGATGTTGTGATTTTGACAGGGATTACATTGAATGTTTAGCTTTCTTTGGGTAGTATTGTCATTTTAACAATATGAAGTCTTCCAATCCACAAACACAAGATGTGTCCCCATATATTTGTGTCTTTAATTTCTTTTAGCAATGTTTTATAGTTTTTATTGTACAATTCTTTTACCTCCTTGGTTGTTTATTCCTAATAATTTTATTCTCTTGATATAATTGTAAGTGTAATTGTTTTTAATTTTTTTCAATTTATCCATAGTCACTGCATAAGAACGAAACTGATTTTTGTGTGTTGATACTGTATTGTACAAATTTGCTGAACTCCTTCGTTCTAAAATAATTTTGTGTGTGGAGTCTTCAGGATTTTCTACATAAAATATTGTGCCATCTATGAATAGAGATAATTTAACTACTTCTTTTCAAATTCTATGTCATTAATTTCTTTTTCTTACCTAGTTTCTCTGGCTAGAACTTCCAATATTATTTGGATTAGAAGTGGTGAAAGCAAGCACCTGTGTCTTGTTCCTGATCTTAGAGAAAAATCTTTCAGTCTTTCTTCATTAACTATAATTTAATAAAATATTAGTTGTGAGCTTTTCATATATGAACATATGTTTATGAAGTCTCCTTTTCCTAGTTTGTTGAGTGTTTTTGTTATGAAAGTCTGCTGAATTTTGTCAAATGCTTCTCCTAGTTCTATTGAGATGATTATGTGGTGTTTTCATACCTACTATGAACGTAGTGTACTGCATTGATTTTCATAGGTTGAAACATTTTTGCATTCCAGGAATAAATCCTATTTTCATGGTATACGATCCCTTCTTTCTAGACCAGATTAGCAAGATTTTGTTTTATTTATTATTGTTTTTTTAAAAAGTTATATATTTCAGGTATAACATTATAGTTCAATACCTGTATGCACCACAGAGTGACACCACCACAATGCTGTTACCATCCATCACCATACAGTTGATCCCCTTCAAAACCATTTCACCTGAAACTAACCCCCTTCCCCTCTGGTAACCAACAATCTGTTCTCTGCATCTATGAGGTTTTTTGTTTGTTTTTTGGGTTGTTTTTTTTTGCTGTTGTTCATTGGTCTTGTTTAATGTTTATTTGTTCCTTAGATTCCGTATATAAGTGAAATCATATAGTACTTGTCTATCTCTGTCTGACTTATTTCATTTAGCATAACACAGTCAAGGTTCATCCATGTTGTTTATAATGACAGGATTTTATTCTTTTTTATGGCTGAGTAATATATATATTTATCATATCTTCTTTAACCATTCACCCATCAATGGCCAGTTAAATGTTTCCATATCTTGACTATTGTAAATAATGCTGCAATAAACAAAGGGGTATACATATCTTTTTAAATTAGTGTTTTCCTGTTCTTTGGATAAATACCCAAAATGGAATAGCTGGATCATATAAGAGTTCCATAATTAATTTTTGAGGAATCACCATATTGTTTCTGTGTCTGTACAAGGGTTCCCTTTTTTCCACATTCTCTCCAAATTTGTTATTCCTTGTCTCTTTGATGATAGCCATTCTAACAGGTGTGAGATCATATCCCATTGTGGTTTTCATTGGAATTTACCTGATAATTAGTGATGTTGAGCATCTTTTCATGTGCCTGTTGGCCATTTGTATATTTTCTTTGGAAAATGTCTATTCAGACCCTCTGCCCATTTTTTAGTCCGGTTGTTAGTTTTGTTGTTGTTGTTGAGTTGTATGAGCTTTTTATATATATTGGATATTAACCCTTTATGAGATATATGATTTGAAAATATCTTCTCTCATTAAATAGGTTGCTTTTTCATTTGATAATGGTTTCTTTCACTGTGCAGAAGCTTTTTAGTTTGTTTTAGTCCCATTTGTTTATTTTGCTTTAGTTTCTCTTACCTTTGAAGTCAGATCCACAAAAACATTGCTAAGACAGACTGATGTCACTGACATTACTGTCTATGTTTTCTTCCAGGAATTTTATGATTTCAGATCTTATAGTCAACTATTTAAACAATTTTGAGTTAATTTTGTGTATGGGATAAGATAGTGGTCTAATTACATTCTTTTGCATGTGTCTTTCCAGTTCTCCCAAAATCATTTATTGAAGAGACTATCCTTTCTCCATTTATATTCTGTGCTCCTTTGTCAGTTCTTTCACCTCCTTGGATAAATTCATTTCTGGTCATTTACTTCTTTTTGATGCAACTCTAATTGGTATTGTTTTCTTAGTTTCTATTTCTCAGAGTTTATTAGTGTACAGAAAAGCCAAATGTTTATGCATATTAATTTTGTATCCTGTCATTTTACTGAATTCATTTATCAGTTATAACAGTTTTTTTTTAATTTGTCTTTAAGATTTTCTATACATGGTATTACTTAAATCTGCACATACAGTTTTACATTTTCTTTTCTGACTTAGGTGCCTTTTATTTATTTTTCTTCCTTAATTACTGTGGCTAAGACTTACAATACCATGGTGAATAAGAGTGGTGAGAGTAGGCATCTTTGTCTTGTTTCTGATCTTAGGTAAAAAGCTTTCAGTTTTTCATCATTAAATACAATATTAGCTATAAGTTTGTCATATATGTCCTTTATTATGTTGAGGTACATTTCCTCTGTACCAATTTATTGAGAGATTTTTTATCATAAATTGGTGTTAAATTTTGTCAGATGCTTTTTCTGCATCTATTGAGATATTCACGAAATGTTTATCCTTCATTTTGTTAATGTGGTGAATTTTAGCTGAGCACAACTTAAGTTCAATTACATACAAAAACTCTACACTTTTACACCCCCTCCACTTTTTGACATTGATGTCACAATTTACAACTTGTCATATTGTATATATAAACATAGATTTGTAGTTATAGATGTTTTAACAGTTTTAACTTTAATACCATTACTGTATTACAGTATTCTGTATTTGTCTATATATTTACCTTTACTAGTGAGTTTTATACTTTAATTTGCTTTTATGTTTTTTTTAACATTATTTCATTTTAACTTGAAGAATTCCCTGTATTATGTCTTCTATGACTGGTTCACTGATAATGAACTCCCTTAGCTTTTGTTTGTGCTTTTTCATGGTTTCCTTTGCTGTGCAAGAGCTTTTAAGTTTAATTAGGCCCCATTTTTATATTTTTGGTTTTATTTTCGTTACTCTAGTAGGTGGATCGAAAAAGATCTTTTTGTGATTTATGTCAGAGAGTGTTCTGCCTATGTTTTTCTCTAGGAGATTTGTAGTATCTGAGCTTACATTTAAGTCTTTAATTCATTTTGAGTTTATTTTTGTGTATCTGTTAGTGTGTGTTCTAATTTCACTCCTTTACTTATAGCTGTCCAATTTTCCCAACACCACTTATTGAAGACACTGTCTTCCATTGTATATTCTTGCCTCCTTTGTCATAGATTACGTGACAATAGATGCGTGGGTTTATCTCTGGACTTTCTATCCTGTTCCTCTGATTTATATTTCTGCTTTTGTGCCTGTACCATACCATGTTGATGGCTGTAGCTTGAAGTCTGAAGTCACGGAACCTGATTCCTCCAGCTCCATTTTTCTTTCTTAAGATTGCTTTGACTATTTATGGTATTTTGTGTTTCTATATGATTGTAATTTTTTTTGTCTAATCCTGTGAAAAATGCCATTGGTAATTTGATAGAGATTGCATTGAATCTGTAGATTGCTTTGGGTAGTATAGTCATTTTCACAATATTGAACCTTCCAATCCAAGGATATGGAATATCTTTCCATCTGTATATGTAATCTTTTATTCCTTTCATCGACATTGTATAGTTTTCTGAGTATAGGTCTTTTGCCTCCTTAGTTAGGTTTATTCCTAGGTATTTTATTCTTTACGATGCGATGGTAAATGAGATTGTTTCCTTGATTTCTTTTTCTTAAATTTTGTTGTTATTGTATAGAAATGCAAGAGACTTCTATGTATTAATTTTGTACCCTGCAACTTTACCAAGTTCATTGATGAGCTCTATTAGTTTTCTGGTAGTATCTTTAGGGTTTTCTATGTTTCTATGTTATTGGGAAACACTGACAGTTTTACTTCTTCTTTTCCAATTTGGATTCATTTTATTTCTTTTTCTTCTCTGATTGTCATGGCTAGGACTTCCAAAACTATGTTGAATAATGGTGGTGAGAGTGGACATCTTCGTCTTCGTCCTGATCTTAGAGGAAATGCCTTCAGTCTTTCACCATTGAGAATGATGCTACCTGTGGATTTGTCATATATGGCCTTTATTATGTTGAACTAAGTTCCCTCTATGCCCACTTTCTGGGGAGCTTTTATAATAAGTGGATGTGGAAATTTGTCAAAATCTTTTTCTGTATCTATTGAGATGATCATATGATTTTTATTCCTCAATTTGTTGATGAGGAGTATCACACTGATTGATTTGCAGATATTAAAAAATCCTTGCATCCCTGGGATAAATCCCACTTGATCATGGTTGGGATGATCTTATTAATGTGTTGCTGGATTTGGTTTGATAGTACTTGGTTTATGTTCATCAGTGATGTTAGCCTGTAACTTTTTTTTCTTGTGATAACTTTGTCTGGTTTTGGTATCAGGGTGATGCTGGCTTCATAGAATGACCTTGGGTGTGTTTCTTCCTCTGCAAGATTTGGAAGAGTTTCAAAGGGGTAGGTGTTAATTCTTTTCTACAAGCTTAATTGAATTTACCTGTAAAGACATTTGGTCCTGGACTTTTGTTTGTTGGAAGATTTTTATTCACAGTTTCAATTTCAGTAATTGTGATTTTTCTGTCCATATTTTCTATTTCTTCTTGGTTCAGTCTTGGAAGGTTGTATCTTTCTAAGAATTTGTCCATTTGTTCTAGGTTGTCCATTTTATTGGTGTATAGTTGCTTGCAGTAATCTCTTATGATTCTTTGTATTGCTGTGGTGTCTGTTGTAACTTCTTTTTCATTTCTAATCTTGTTGATCGAAGCCCCCTCCCTTTTTCTTTTGATGAGTCTGGCTAAAAGTTTATCAATTTTGTTTATCTTCTGAAATATACACCTTTTAGTTTCATTGATCTTTGTTGTTGTTTGCTTTGTCTCTATTTCATTCATTTATGCTCTGATCTTTATGATTTCTTTTCTTCTACTAACTTTGGCATTTGCTTGTTCTTCCTTCTCTAGTTGCTTTAGGTGTAAAGATAGGTTGTTTGAGATTTCTCTTGTTTCTTGAGGTAAGGTTGTATTGCTATAAATTTTTCTCATATAACTGCTTTTGCTGCATCCCATGGGTTTTGGAACATAGTATTTTTGTTCTCATTTTTCTCTGGTTGTTTTTTGATTTCCTCTTTGTTTTCTTCATTGATCCATTGATTATTTAGTAACATATTGCCCATGTGTTTTTGTTTTTTACAGTTTTTTCCCTATAATTGATTTCTAATCTCATAACATTGTGGTCAGAAAAGATGCTTGATATGATTTCAATTTTTTTAAATTTTCCGAGGCTTGATTTGTGACCCAAGATATGATCTATCATAGAGAATGTTCCATGTGCACTTGACAAGAAAGTGTATTCTGCTGCTTTTGGATGGAATGTCCTATAAATATCAATTAAGTCTACCTGGTCTAATGTGTCATTTAAGTCTTCTGTTCCCTTTTAAATTTTCTGTTTGGGTGATCTATCTATTGGTGTAACTGGGGTGTTAAAATCTCCCACTATTATTGTGTTACTACTGCTTTCCCTTTTTATGCCTGTTAGCATTTGCCTTATATATTGAGGAGCTAGTATGTTGGGTGCATATATATTTACAATTGTTATGTCTTCTTCTTGGCTTGATCTCTTGATCATTATATAATCTCCTTCCTTGTCTCACGTAACAGTCTTCATTTTAAAGTCTATTTTGCCTGACATGAGTATTGCTAGTCTAGCTTTATTTTGATTTCCATATGCATGGAATATCTTTTTCCATCCCTTCACTTTCAGTCTGCATGTTTCCCTAGGTCTGAAGTGGGTCTCTTGTAGACAGCATATTTACAGGTCTTGTTTTTGTATCCATTCAGCCAGTCTGTGCCTTTTGTTTGGAGCATTTAATGCATTTACATTTAAGGTAATTATCAATGTGTATGTTCCTATTGTCATTTTCCTAATTGTTTTGGGTTTGTTTTTGTAGATCTCTTCCTTCTCTTGTGTTTCTTGCCTAGAGAAGTCCCTTTAGCATTTATTGTAAAGCTGGTTTGGTGGTGCTGAATTCTCTTAGCTTTTGCTTGTCTGTAAATATTTTAATTTCTCCATCAAATCTGAATGAGATCCTTCCAGGGTAGAATAATCTTGCTTGTACCTTTTTCCATTTCAAAGCAATCTACAGATTCAATGCAATCCCTATCAAACTACCAATGGCATTTTCACAGAACTAGAACAAAAAATTTTGCAATTTGTATTGAAACACAAAAGACCCTGAATGGCCAAAGCAATCTTGAGAAAGAAAAATGGAGCTGGAGGAATCAGGTTCTCTGACTTCAAACTGTACCACAAAGCTACAGTAATCCAGACAGTATGGTACTGGCACAAAAACAAAAATATAGATCAATGGAACAGGATTGAAAGCCCAGAAATAATCCCACTACATATGGTCAACTTTTCTTTGACAAAGGATGCAAGAATATACAATTGAGAAAGGCAGCCTGTCAATAAGTGGTGCTGGAAAAACTGGACAGCTACATGTAAAAGAATGAAATTATAACACTTCCTAACACCACACACAAAAATAAACTCAAAATGGATCAAAGACCTAAATGTAAGGCCAGACACTATAAAACTCTTAGAGGAAAACATAGGCAGAACAGTCTATGACATAAATCACAGCAAGATCCTTTTTGACCCACCTCCTAGAGAAATGGAAATAAAAACAAAAATTAAAAAATGGGACCTAATGAAACATTATAGGTTTTTGATGTCTGATTACCATGGAGTTTATGTATGTTCATCTATAACTATATCTACCTGTTTTAAACTGTTGGCCATTTAAGTTAAAACACATTTGAAAATAACTACCTTCTTTACTTGCTTCCCCACATTTTGTATTTTTGATGTCATATTTTACATCTTTCGTGTTTATCACCTGCTATAGTCGCTTTTACAATTTTTAAAATCTTTTAGTTGTTATACTGTCTTATTTAAGTAGTTGATCCTCAGTTCTTAGTACATCTTTGCCTTTCCTAGTGGGATTTTCTCTTTTATATATGTTCTTACTTGTTGTCAACTTAGAGGAGACCATTCAACATCACTTTTAAGGTAGGTTTAGAATTGATGAACTCTTCCATTCTTTTCTTGTCTGAGAAGTTCTTTATCTCTCCTTCTACTCTAAATGGTATCTTGCTGGATAGAGTATTCTAGGTTGCAGGTTTTCAGCTTTCACCACTTTGAATACATCATGTCACTCCCTCTGGCCCGCAAAGTTTCTGCAGAGAAATCAGTTGATATCCTTTTGGGGATTCCCTTGTATATGACTCTTTGTATTTGTCTTGATGGCTTTAACTTTTGCCATTTTAATTTTGATATGTCTTTGGGTCTCTTTTGGTTCATCTTGCTTGGGACCCTCTGAGTTTCTTGTACCTGAAGGATGTCTGTTTCCTTCTTTAGTTTAGGGAAGTTTTCAGCACAGATTTTTAAAAATACCTTTTTGATCCCTTTCTCTCCCTTTTCCTTCTGTGACCCTATAATATATGAATGTTGTATGCTTAATGTTACCCAAGAGATCTCTTAACTTGCTTCCATTTTTTAAAATTTGTTTTTCTTTTTGCTCTTCTGATTTGGTGATTTCCATTATTCTTTCTTCTAGATCTTATGTGTTTTTCTGTATTGTTTAGTCTGCTATTCATTCTTTCTATTGTGTTTTTACTTTTCAGCTATTGAATTCTTTATTTCTGATTGGGTCTTTTTTATTTTTTAGTTCCTTGTTAAAGTGTTCACTGTGTACTTCAATTCCTGTCCCTAATTAAGTTAACCTTTTTATTTCCAATGTTTTGAATTTTTACCTGGTAAGTTATTTATTAATGTTTCATTATTTTTTCAAGGGTTTTATATTGTTCTTTCAATTGAGAATAGTTCCTCTGCCTTTTCATTTTGGTTAAGTTTATCTCCCTCTGTGAGCTTATGTGAAACAGTTCCTTACTGTGGTCTTGAAGGAGTGATTTGATGTTGGAGCATTCCTGTACAGATTGCATATGCCTAATATCTTTGGTGAGAGAGCTGGATTTGATATGGATGCAAGTCATGTATTTCTTCAAGTTATGCTGGCAGCTATCCACTTGGTATGGGATGGGGCTGGAGAATGAATGGCTAAAACTGGTGCCAGGTGTGAGGTGGGACTTACCCTCTGGTCAGTGACTGTCACTGCCCTATCATGTGTGGGATGTGATCCCAAGTTGCTGGAGAAGAAACCCTGATGGTCAGTCTAGAGCTGGCTTTGTTCCCATTAAGTGTGTGTTTTCCCCTCTCTTTGAACTGTGACACTTGCCCCAGAGTGAAGAAGGGCTTAAGCAAGTGGGGCTCTCCATAGACAGAAGACTGATGCACTGCCTGTGAAGTTGCCCACTGCTCTGCTCAAATGCTGCCTCAAGCTCCCTTTTTCCTTTATAGTCAATCACTGCCACCTGCCTCTGTAGCCTTCACCCTGTTGGGGAACCACTCAGCAGGGCAGGCAAAGCTTGCAGGTCTTCTTAGTGCATAGGGGGTGGTGAACTGTGGTGGAGTGGGCTGCTGTCAGAAATCTGGGCTGCTTATGAAGCACTGTTTGAGTAAGCACAATGGCTGCTGCTGCCCCCACAGGTTCTACCCCAGGACTGAGTAGCCTCTTTGTCCCACTGTTGAGTCTTTTCCCTGATCGTGACCACAGCAGATTCAGTGCTATGCTGTGACATGAAGTGCATGGGGCTGGAGTGTTCACTCAGCTTGTGCTGGACCACTCAGTGAGGTTGTTTCAGGATACTCAGCAGCTGTTAGTGCAGACCCCTCTCTGCTCTGCCTTGTGGAATAGCCAGTGTGCACAGGCTCCTCACTAGCAGAGTACGGGCATTCCACAGCCCTTCTTTAATCCTAGTGCTCCTCCAACCAGCCAAGTGGGCTTGTCACTTCTGTGTAGGACGCCAGGACTGAGGTGTCCAATCTGTAGCTCAAACCACTCACTTCCCAGGGCAGGTGTCCACCCATGTAATCTCCCTTTATCTCTGAGTCCCCGGCCAGGTGCCCAGTTAACATCCAATCACTTTTCTTCTCTCCTACCCAATTACTTGTGTATCTTTCTTACAGACTTGTTTCTACAGTAGTCATTCTGACCATTTCCAGTTAGTTTTAAATGAGAATTGTTTCACATTAGATGTATTTTTGATGTGTTTGTGGTGGGAGGTGAGCTCCACATCCTCTTACTCTGCCATTCTGATCCCACTTCCTTCTTAAAATATTATTTTGAAACTTCCTTTATTAACGATAGAATTTAGTTATAATGTTTCCTCTCAGCCTAGCTTTATCTTATTCTACAAATTTTGATATATTGTATTTCACTTACATTTAATTCAAATTTTATTTTATGTTTACCATTAGACTTTCTCTTCAAACCATGGATTATTTAGAAGTATAATGTTTAGTTTCCACGTATCTGAATATCTTCCTTTTATCTTTATTTTATTGATTTTTAGTTATACTCTATTGCAGTCAGATAACAGTGTGAATGATTTCAATTCTTTTAAATTTGTTTTGGTTTATTTCATTACACATGGTATCTTCATATATTTTTTGTAGGAGCTTGAAATTATGTGCAGTTTTGACAGGGATACCACAGGAGGGTTATATATTAATTTTAGCATTGAGGAGATCAGTAAAAATGTTATGTATACTGAAAGACAGGTTTCTTTCTGTTAGAGAAAGAGTTTATCAATATGGGAAGGAGGAATGTTAGAACAAACCCTGTGGTCTTGGATTGAAATAAAAGGTATCAGCATAAACTGTTTTTTAAATATATACAAATTGATATAGAAATATATATGTGTGTGTGTTTAAATGTCTATTTCCTAGCCTTGGGTTCTAAGAGAGCCCAGAAGTACTTACATCTTAGGGACAATGAATAAAAGTAGCAACCAAAATTTTGGTTCTAAAAGTCATTTTCCACTAAAAGGAAAAAGAGATCTTTGGACAAATGCCTAATTCTAGGTTTCTGAGGGGTTCTGGGACGAACTCATCTGAAATTTCCTCTGAATGGTTCAGAAACAAATTATGCGTGTGTGTGTGTGTGTGTGGTGGGTAAATGGGTGCTTATAAAAGATAAAGCAAATGTAGTAAAATGTTCACATTTGGGGGATGTAGATAAAGAGTGTTCGTGAGTTTTTTTTCTATTTTTGTAACATTTTTGTAAATTTTGTTATAATTTTAAAATAAAAGCAAAATATAAACATTCTATTGATACCTACTTCTAACAGCAATTTGGAGTGTGTGTGTGTGTGTGTGTGTGTGTGAAAGAGAGAGAGAGAAAGAGAGAGAATCAACAACCTACTAATCCTTATGGTGCTTATTGTAATCTCTGCCATAGTAGGAGAACATAGATTGAAAAAAGGGAGTATGCAATGTATCATTTTTGCCTTTAATATAAACTGTAGGGAAAAAACCTTGATAAATATTTTTTTTTACCAGTAGAGAGGTGCTGAAAAAATTGCTAATAAGCAGTAGAGAAGGTGTTTAGCACTGCACTATAGGATAAATTGTTATCTGAATTAGTCTAAAATTTACTTTTCTAGAAATACTAACCACCTGCCCTTAGCAGAGGTTGCAAACTGTCATTCTGTGGGCCAAACATAACACTTAGGTATGTTTTATTCGGCCTGTAAATTGATGGCCTATTCACTGTTCTTTGTAGAAATGAGAAAACTATGGACAGAGAGGTGAAAGTTACTTGCCAAAAGTCACAATGCAGTAAGTGGAAAAGTTAAGGTTTGAACTCTGGTGGTCTAGCTCCAGAATTTGTTCTTTTAACCACTATTCTAGAATGCTAGAATAAAGTTGTTTATTTGCCAAACTCCCATTTACCTACGTTAACCAGCCTTCACATTCATTTAATTTTTATTTTGAAATAATTCATAAACCGAACACATAGGATGTTGTAAAAATAGCACATAGATCTCTGCAAACACTTCCTTGAGCTTCCCTCAGTGGTGACATATAACTTGTAATACAATATAAAAACCTAGAAATTGACATTGACACAATGTCATTAGCTACACTAAAACCTTTACTCAGTTTTCATACATATTGCATACACTTGTGTGTGTGTGTATAGTTGTGTGATTTGTTTACATGTATAATTTGTGTAACTACCATAGCAATCAAGACACAAAAAGATACAGAACTGGTCAGTCACTACAAAAGAATTGGCTCATGTTACCCTTTTTATAGTCACGCTCACTTCCCCACATCAATCTCTATCCTGTGGTATCCACTAATGTACTCTCCATTTCCACAATTCTGCCATTAAGAATGTTATATAAATGTTCTTATATACTATGTAACGTTTTTAAATTAAACTTAAAATTTTTTTGAGATAATTACAGTTTCACATGCAGTTGTAAGAAATGATAGCGAGTCCCAATTCACTTTTTGCCCAGTTTCACCAGTGATAATATCTTGCAAAACTGCAATACAATATCACAATCAGGATTTTGACATTGATACAGTCCAGATACAAAATATTTCCATCATCACAAGGAACACTCCTGTTTCCCTTTTATAGTCAATCACCCTGTTTCCTCCACAACCTTCCTTTCTACCACTGGCACTCCTAATTTGTTCTTCATTTCTATTATTTTGTAATTTCTTAGATGTTTTGTAAATGTAATCACAGAACATATACATTTTTTGGATTGCACTTTTTCACTCAACAAAATTCCATGGATATTAATCCAAGTTGTTGCATGCATCAAAATCTTGCTCCTTTGCACTGTCATTATTACATGGTACATATATATACACATTACAGTTTACTTAAACCATTCATATATTAAAGGGGATCTAGGGAATTTCCAATTTGGGTTTATTAAAAAATAACAATTCATTGACAACAAGGTCTTTATTAACCCCTCTGGTACCAGCAAGTCACACATTGAATGGGGGCCACTCTCCTCACAGCCAGCTCTGAGCTGGTGAGTAAGGGATGGTAGGTGGGTAAGTTAAAGTGACACAACACTATCTTACTGAAATTTAACAGTTTCTATCTTCAGTAAGCATTGTTGCAAGGCTTTGAGTATATTCTAGGGCTCCAAAACTTTTTATTCTGATTGTTTTTTCCAGCATTGGGCAGATGGAAATTTGTATTCCCCTACACCACCATTTTCCATTTTCCATATTACTCCACTTGTTCATGTCTTTTGACTACTTGTTATTTGTTTTTTGTTTTTTTTCTTTGAGTTTCTAACTTTTGTGTTTGGAGAGTTCTTTATATATTCCATATACTACTCCTTTGTCAGATATGTGCTTTACAAAAATTTCCCCATGTTTGTAGCTTGTCTTTTCATCCTCATAACTTGATCTCTTACAGAGCAAAAGTTTTTATTTTGATGTCCAAATTCTCAAATTTTCCTTTTAAGGGTTGTAGATTGCATTGGTGTCTTAGGTAAGAACTTTTCACTTTGTTCTAAGTTAGTAAGATTTTCTCTTATTTAAAAAAGTGTTTTAGGGCTTCCCTGGTGGCGCAGTGGTTGAAAGTCCGCCTGCCGATGCAGGTGACACGGGTTCATGCCCTGGTCGGGGAAGATCCCACATGCCGTGGAGCGGCTGGACCTGTGAGCCATGACCACTGAGCCTGCGCGTCTGGAGCCTGTGCTCTGCAACAGGGAGAGGCCACAACAGTGAGAGGCCCGCGTACCACAAAAAACAAAAAAAGTGTTTTATAGTTTTACATTTATACATAAACCTATGATCCATTTGATAGTTAAATTTTGAATAAGACAGATTTTTAAAATTTTCTTACCTATGGTTACTTACTTGTAATACCCTAAGTTGAAAAAAAAACTGTCTTTAATAAATTGCTTTTTGCACCTTTGCAAAATCAGGTGGTCATATTTATGTGGGTCTATTTTTTGGTTAGTGTGTTTTATTCATCCTTGTGTTTATTCATCCTCCAATACCTAAATGTCTTGATTGTTGCAGCTATAGAATAAGCCTATCATTGATAAGAGTGATTCCTTACACTTTATTCTTTTTCAAAATTATTTTACCTATGTTGCATTTCTCTATATATTTTATAATAAACTTTTCTATATCTAAAAAAAATTTGGTTGGGATTTTGGTAGAAACTGAACCTAAATATATAGATCAATTTGGAGAATATTAACTTTTTTTATAATATTGACCATTCCAATCCTTGACCACAGTGCGTGTCTCCATTTGTTTATCAATGTATGTTCTTTGTTTTACTTCATAAGCATTTTGTAGTTCTCAGCTTACATATTCCGTATGTGGTTTGCTAGAATCATACCTAATATTTTATGTTTGTGCATTTTATAGTATTGTTTTCCATTTTAATTTTAATTTCCACATATGTAATTCTGGTAAACAGAAATATGACATTTTTGTATGTTAATAATATATTGATTATCTTAATACTAGTTCTAACAATTGTTGAGAGGGCGGTTTTGAGGTCAGTGACAATACTTTTGGACTTGTCTCTTTCCCTAAGTTCCATAAGTCTTTCCATCTTATAATATAAATCCCTGTTGATTTTTGGTCCATTTTTAATCAAGGTGTTTGTTTTCTCATTGCTTGGTTTTAAGAGTTCTTTGTGTACTTTGGATAATAGTTCTTTATAAAATGTGTATTTTGCTAATATTCTTACTTAACTTGTGGCTTATTCTCTAGTCCTCTTGATAGTGTCATTTGCAGAGCAGAAGATTTTAATTTAAACAAAGTACAGCTTATCAATTATTTTGTTTATCTATTGTCTCTTTGGTATTGTATCCAAAAAGGCATCACCATACACAAGATCATTTTGGCTTTATCCTATATTAACTTTTAGGAGTTTTATAATTTTTCATTTCACACTTAAGTCTACAATCTATTTTGAGTTAATTTTTGTGAAATGTATAAGGTCTGTTTCTAGATTCTTTTTTCTTTTTTGCATGTGGATGTCTAGTTATTCCACTACAATTATAATTCCCTTTTCTCCTTTATATTGCCTTTGCTCCTTTGTCAAAGATCAGCTGACCATATTTATGGGGTCTATTTCTGGGCTTTCTATTTTGTTCCACAGATTTCTTTGTCTACTTTCCCCCAATACCATATTGTCATAAATACTTTTGCTTTATTGTAAATCTTTAAGTCAGGAATGTCAGCACTCTAACTTTGTGCTTCTTTAATAAGGTGTTGGCTATTTTGTGTCTTTCTGTGTAAACTTTAGATTCAGCTTGTCAAAATCCATAAAATACTTTGCTGAGATTTGGACTGGGGATACACTGAATATATAGGGCCAGTTGAAAAGCAATAACATATTGATAATAGTGTCTTCTTATCCTTGAACATGGAATATCTCTCCATTTATTTAGTTCTTTTTTATTTTCTTTGTCAGACTTTTGTAGTTTTTCTCATATAGATCTTGTACATATTATGTTAGACTTATACCACAGTATCTCATTTTTGTGTGTATTAATGTAAATGGTATTTTGTTTTAATTTCAAAGTTTGCTTGTTCTTAATTGGTATATAGGAAAGCAATTTAGCTTTATATAATAACCTTGTGTCCTGCAAGCTTTCTGTAATTGTTTATTTCCTATCTCTTTTGTATATTCTTATAGATGAACTTATCATCTGTAATCAAAGACAATTTTTGTCTTCCTTTCCAATCTGTATAACATTTATTTCATTTTCTTCCTTTATTTCATTACCAAGGTCATAAAGTGCAGTATTGAAAAGAAATGGTGGAAGATGGCGGAAGAGTAAGATGCGGAGATCACCTTCCTCCCCACAGATACACCAGAAATATATGTACACGTGGAACAACTCGTACAGAGCACCTACTGAACGCTGGCAGAAGACCTCAGACCTCCCCAACAGCAAGAAACCCCCAAGGTACCTGGGTAGGGAAAAGAATAAACAGAGACAAAAGGATAGGGACGGGACCTGCACCAGTGGGAGGGAGCTGTGAAGGAGGAAAGGCTTCCACACACTAGGAAGCCCCTTCACGGGCAGAGACTGCGGGCGGCGGAGAGGGAAAGCTTCGGAGCTGCGGAGGAGAGCACAGAAACAGGGGTGCGGAGGGCAAAGCAGAGATATTCCAGCACAGAGGATCAGGGCAGAATGGCACTCACCAGCACGAGAGGCTTGTCTGCTCACCCGCCGGGGTGGGCAGGAGTGAAAGTTGAGGCTTGAGCTTCGGTCAGACTGCTGGGAGAGGACTGAGGTTGGTGGCGTGAACACAGCCTGCAGGGGGTTAGTGCACCACGGCTAGCCAGGAGGGAGTACGGGGAAAAGTCTGGACCTGCTGAAGAGGCAACAGAATTTTTCTTCCCTCTTTGTTTCCTGGTGCACGAGGAGAGGGAATTAAGAGCGCTGCTTAAAGGAGCTGCAGAGGTGGGCGTGAGCCGCGGCTAAAAGCACAGACACCAGAGACAGGCAGGAGACGCTAAGGATGCTGATGTCGCCACCAAGAAGCCTGTGTGCGAGCATAGGTTACTATCCACACACCGCCTTCCAGGGAGCATGTGCAGCCTGCCACTGCCAGGGTCCCGGGATCCAGGGACAACTCCCCCGGGAGAACGTGCGGCACGCCTCAGGCTGGTGCAACGTCACAGTGGCCTCTGCTGCAGCAGGCTTGCCCCGCACTCCGTGCCCCTCCCTCCCCCCGCCTGAGTGAGCCAGAGCCCCCCAATCAGCGGCTCCTTTAACCCCGTCTTCTCTGAGTAAAGAACAGACGCCCTCCGGCGACCTACACGTAGAGGCGGGGCCAAATCCAAAGCTGAGCCCCTGGGAGCTGTGAGAACAAAGAAGAGAAAGGGAAATCTCTCCCAGCAGCCTCAGAAGAAGCGGATTAAAGCTCCACAATCAATTTGATGTACCCTGCATCTGTGGAATACATGAATAGAAAACGAATCATCCCAAATTGAGGAGGTGGACTTTGAGAGCAAGATTTATGATTTTTTCCCCTTTTCCTCTTTCTGTGAGTGTGTATGTGTATGTTTCTGTGTGAGACTTTGTCTGTATAGCTTTGCCTCCACCATTTGTCCTAAGGGTTTATCTGCCCATATTTTAAAAAAATTTTTTCTCTTAATAATTATTCTTTTATTTTAACAACTTTATTATATTTTATCTTACTTTATTTTACTTTATCTTCTTTCTTTCTTTTTTCCTTCCTTCCCTCCTTCCTCCCTCTCTCCCTCCCTCCATTCTTTCTTTCTTTCTTTTTTTCTACTTCTACTAATTCTTTCGTTCTACTTTTTCTCCCTTTTATTCTGAGCCGTGTGGATGAAAGGCTCTTGGTGCTGCAGCCAGGAGTTAGTGCTGTGCCTCTGATGTGGGAGAGTTAACTTCAGGACACTGGTCCACAAGAGACCTCCCACCTCCACAAAATATCAAATGGCGAAAATCTCCCAGAGAACTCCATCTCAACACCAGCACCTAGCTTCACTCAAGGACCAGCAAGCTACAGTGCTGGACACACTATGCCAAACAACTAGCAAGATAGGAATACAACACCACCCATTAGCAGAGAGGCTGCCTAAAATCATAATAACTCCACAGATACCCCAAAACACACCACCAGATGTGGAACTACTCGCCAGAAACACAAGATCTAGCCTCATCCACCAGAACACAGGCACTGTTCCCCTCCAGCAGGAAGCCTACACAACCCACTGAAGCAAACGTAGCCACTGGGGACAGACACCGAACACAACGGAAACTACAAAACTGCAGGAGGCAAAAAGGAGACCCCAAACACAGTAAGATAAGCAAAATGAGAAGACAGAAAAACACACAGCAGATGAAGGAGCAAGATAAAAACCCACCACACCTAACAAATGAAGAGGAAATAGGCAGTCTACCTGAAAAAGAACTCAGAATAATGATAGTAAAGATGATCCAAAATCTTGGAAATAGAATAGAGAAAATGCAAGAAACATTTAACAAGGACATAGAAGAACTAAAGATGAAACAAACAACAATGAAAAACACAATAAATGAAAGTAAAAATACTCTAGATGGGATCAATAGCAGAATAACTGAAGCAGAAGAATGGATAAGTGACCTGGAAGATAAAATAGTGAAAATAATTACTGCAGAGCAATAAAGAAAAAAGAATTAAAAGAACTGAGGAATGTCTCAGAGGCCTCTGGGACAACATTAAACACACCAACATTCGAATTATAGGGCTTCCAGAAGAAGAAGAGGAAAAGAAAGGGACTGAGAAAATATTTGAAGAGATTATAGATGAAAACTTCTCTAATATGGGAAAGGAAATAGTTAATCAACTCCAGGAAGCACAGAGAGTCCCATACAGGATAAATCCAAGGGGAAACATGCCAAGACACATATTAATCAAACTGTCAAAAATTAAATACAAAGAAAACATATTAAAAACAGCAAGGGAAAAACAACAAATTACACACAAGGGAATCCCCATAAGGTTAACAGCAGATCTTTCAGCAGAAGCTCTGCAAATCAGAAGGGACTGGCAGGACATATTTAAAGTGATGAATGAGAAAAACCTAAAACTAAGATTACTCTACCCATCAAGGATCTCATTCAGATTTGATGGAGAAATTAAAACGTTTATGAACAAGCAAAAGCTGAGAGAGTTCAGCGAGACCAAACCAGCTTTAAAACAAATGCTAAAGGAAATTCTCTAGGCAAGAAACACAAGAGAAGGAAAAGACCTACAATACCGAACCCAAAACAATTAAGAAAACGGGAATAGGAACATACATATCGATAATTACCTCAAATGTAAATGGACTAAATGTTCCTACCAAAAGGCACAGATTGGCTGACTGGATACAAAAACAAGACCTATATATTTGACGTCTACAAGAGACCCACTTCAGACCTAGAGACACATACAGACTAAGTAAGGGGATGGAAAAAGATATTTCATGCTAATGGAAACCAAAAGAAAGCTGGAGTAGCAATTCTCATATCAGACAAAATAGACTATAAAATAAAGACTATTAGAAGAGACAAAGAAGGACACTACATAATGATCAAGGGATCGATCCAAGAGGAATATATAACAATTGTAAATATTTATGCACCCAAAATAGGAACACCTCAATACATAAGGTAAATAGTAACAGACATAAAAGGGGAAATCGACAGTAACACATTCGTAACAGGGGACTTTAACACCCCACTTTCAGCAATGGACAGATCATTTAAAATGAAAATAAATGTGGAAACACAAGCTTTAAATGATACATTAAACAAGACGGACTTAATTGACATTTATAGGACATTCCATCCAAAAACAATAGAATACACATTTTACTCTACTGCTCATGGAACATTCTCCAGGATAGATCATATCTTCAGTCAGAAGTCAAGCCTTGGTAAATTTAAGAAAATTGAAATTGTTTCAAGTATCATTTCCGACCACAATGCTATGAGACTAGATATCAATTACAGAAAAAGATCTGTAAAAATACAAACACATGGAGGCTAAACAATACACTATTTAATAACGAAGTGATCACTGAAGAAATCAAAGAGGAAATAAAAAGTACCTAGGAACAAATGACAATGGAGACACAATGACCCAAAAATCTATGGGATGCAGCAAAAGCAGTTCTAAGAGGGAAGTTTATAGCAATAAAATACTACCTTAAGAAACAGGAAACATCTCGAAAAAACACCCTAACCTAAAACAATTAGAGAAAGAAGAACAAAAAAACCCAAAGTTAGCAGAAGGAAAGAAATCATAAAAATCCGTTCAGAAATAAATGAAAAAGAAATGAAGGAAACGATAGCAAAGATCAATAAAACTAAAAGCTGGTTCTTTGAGAAGATAAGCCCAATTGATAAACCATTAGCCAGACTCATCAAGAAAAAAAGGGAGAAGACTCACATCAATAGAATTAGAAATGAAAAAGGAGAAGTAACAACTGACACTGCAGAAGTACAAAAGATCAGGAGAGATTACTGTAAGCAACTCTATGCCAATAAAATGGACAACCTGGAAGAAACTGACACATTCTTAGAAATGCACAACATTCCAGGAGTGAATCAGGAAGACACAGAAAATATGAAGAGACCAATCATAAGCACTGAAATTGAAACTGTGATTAAAAATTTTCCAACAAACAAAAGCCCAGGACAAGATGGCTTCACAGGTAAATTCTATCAAACATTTAGAGAAGAGCTAACACCTATCCTTCTCAAACTCTTCCAAAATATAGCAGAGGGAGGAACACTCCCAAACTCATTGTACGAGGCAGCCATCACCCTAATACCAAAACCAGACAAGGATGTCACAAAGAAAGAAAGCTACAGACCAATATCACTGATGAACATACATGCAAAAATCCTCAACAAAATACTAGCAAACAGAATCCAACAGCACATTAAAAGGATCATACACCATGATCAAGTGGGGTTTATTCCAGGAATGCAAGGATTCTTCAATATATGCAAAACAATCAATGTGATAAACCATATTAACAAATTGAAGGAGAAAAACCATATGATCATCTCAATAGATGCAGAGAAAGCTTTCGACAAAATTCAACACCCATTTATGATAAAAAAAACCTGGAGAAAGTAGGCATAGAGGGAACTTGCCTCAACATAATAAAGGCCATATATGACAAACCCACAGCCAACATCATCCTCAGTGGTGAAAAACTGAAAGCATTTCCACAAAGATTAGGCACAAGACAAGGTTTCCCACTCTCATCAGTCTTATTCAACATAGTTCTGGAAGTTTTAGCCACAGCAATCAGAGAAGAAAAGGAAATAAAAGCAATCCAAATTGGAAAACAAGAAGTAAAGCTGTCACTGTTTGCAGATGACATGATACTATACATAGAGAATCCCAAAGATGCTACCAGAAAACTACTAGAGCTAATCAATGAATCTGGTAAAGTAGCAGGATACAAAATTAATGTACAGAAATCTCTGGAACTCCTATACACTAATGATGAAAAATCTGAAAGTGAAATCAAGAAAACATTCCCATTTACCACTGCAACAAATGGAATAAAATATCTAGGAGTAAACCTACCTAAGGAGACAAGAGACCTGTATGCAGAAAATTATAAGACACTGATGAAAAAAATTAAAGATCATAAAAATTAATGGAGAGATATGCCATGTTCTTGGACTGGAAAAATCAACACAGTGAAAATGACTCTAGTACCCAAAGCAACCAACAGGTTCAATGCAATCCTTATCAAACTACAACTGGAATTTTTCACAGAATCAGAACAAAAAATTTCACAATTTGTATGGAAACACAAAAGACCCCGAATAGCCAAAGCAATCTTGAGAACGAAAAACGGAGCTTGAGGAATCAAGCTCCCTGACTTCAGACAATACTACAAGGCTACAGTAATCAAGACAGTATGGTACTGGCACAAAAACAGAAATATAGATCAATGGAACAGGATAGAAAGCCCAGAGATAAACCCACGCACATATGGTCACCTTATCTTTGATAAAGGAGGCAGGAATGTACAGTGGAGAAAGGACAGCTTCTTCAGTAAGTGGTGCTTGGAAAACTGGACAGGTACATGTAAATGTATGAGATTAGATCACTCCCTAACACCATACACAAAAATAAGCTCACACTGGATCAAAGACCTAAATGTAAGGCCAGAAACTATCAAACTCTTAGAGAAAAATAAAAGCAGAACACTGTTACATAAATCACAGCAAGATCCTTTTTGACCCACTTCCTAGAGAAATGGAAATAAAAACAAAAATAAACAAATGGGACCTAATGAAACTTCAAAGCTTTTGCACAGCAAAGGAAACGATAAACAAGACCAAAAGACAACACTCAGCATGGGAGAAAATATTTTCAAATGAAGCAACTGACAAAGGATTAATCACCAAAATTTATAAGCAGCTCATGCAGCTCAATAACAAAAAACAAACAGCCCAATCCAGAAATGGGCAGAAGACCTAAATAGACATTTCTCCAAAGAAGATATACAGACTGCCAACAAACACATGAAAGAATGCTCAACTTCATTAATCATTAGAGAAATGCAAATCAAAACTACAATGAGATATCATATCATACCAGTCAGAATAAATGCTGGAGAGGGTGTGGAGAAAAGGGAACACTCTTGCCCTGCTGGTGGGAATGTGAATTGGTTCAGCCACTATGGAGAACAGTATGGAGGTTCCCTAGAAAACTACAAATAGAACTACCATATGACCCAGCAATCCCACTACTGGGCATATACCCTGAGAAAACCAAAATTCAAAAAGAGTCATGTACCAAAATGTTCATTGCAGCTCTACTTACAATAGTCCAGAGATGGAAACAACCTAAATGTCCATCATCAGATGAATGGATAAGGAAGATATGGCACATATATATAATGGAATATTACTCAGCCATAAAAAAAAGAAATTGTGCTCTTTGTAATGAGGTGGATCGACGTCATTGTCTGTCATACAGACCTCAGTGTCTGTCATACAGAATGAAGTAAGTCAGAAAGAGAAAGACAAATACCGTATGCTAACACATATATTATGGAATTTAAGAAAAGAAAATGTCATGAAAAACCTAGGTGTAAGCCAGGAAGAAAGACACAGACCTAGTAGAGAATGGTCTTGAGGATAGGGGAGGGGGAATGGTAAGCTGTGACGAAGCGAGAGAGAGGCATGGACATATATACACTACCAAACGTAAGGTAGCTAGCTAGTGGGAAGCAGCCGCATAGCACAGGGAGATCAGCTCGGTGCTTTGTGACCACCTGGAGGGGTTGGATAGGGAGGGTGGGAGGGAGGGAGACTCAAGAGGTTAGCTATAAGGGAACATATGTATATGTATAACTGATTCACTTTGTTCTAAATCAGAAACTAACACACCATTGTAAAGCTTTTATACTCCAATAAAGATGTAAAAGAAAAAAAAGAAATGGTAAGGGGACATCTTTTTCTTGTATGTGATCTTAGTTGGAAAGCTTCCCTTTACTCATCATTAAGTATGTTAGTTGTATGTATTTTGTGGTCTTTATCAAGCTGTGAAAGCTGTATTCTGATCTTCTGAGAGTTTTGTTTAGTCTGTTGATATGGTAGATTACATTAATTGATTTTAGAATGTTGAACCAGCTTTGCATACCTGGGACAAATCACACTCTGTCTTGGTGTATAATTCTTTTTAGCCTCTTTTGGATTTCACTTGCTAATATTTTGCTGAGAATTTCATGTTCGTGAAAAATATTGGTTTGTAGTTTTCTTTATTTCTAATATCTTTGTCTGATTTTGGGGTTAGGATAATGCTGTTCTCCTAAAATGAGTAAAAATATATATTCCCTCAGCTTCTATACTCTGAAATAGATTTAAGAGACCCAGTATAATTTATTTCTTAAATGTTTGGTAGAATTAACCAGTGAACCTGTCTGGTCCAGGTGCTTTCTGTATTGGAGATTTATTATTTATTTATTTTATTCATTAATAGATATAGGCCTATTCAGATTGTTTATTCTTTTGTGAATTTTGGTAAATTATATCCTTTAAAGTATTCGTCCATTTAACCTAAGTTATCATAATTGTGGGCATAAAGATGTGCGTAGTATTTTTTCTCCTTTTAATGCCCATACCTTTAGTGTTTATGTCCTTTTCATTTCTGATACTAATAATTTGTGCTCTAGCTTTTTTTATTACTTGACCTGACTAGAGGCTTATCAGCTTTATTGATCTTTTCAAAGACCAAGCTTCTTACTTCTTTGATTTTTCTATTGATTTCTTGCTTTGAATTTCATTGATTTCTACTCTAATTCTTATTTCTAATGCTAACTTTAACTTAATTTATCCTTTTTCTAGTTATACAACATAGAAACTTAGATTATTGATTTTAGGTCTTTCTTCCTTTCTCATATAGGCCTTCAATGCTCTAAATTTCCTTCTAGGTACCACTGTCACTGCATGCCACTAATTTTGATAAGTTGTGTTTTTATATTCATGTGGTTCAAAATATCATTACATTTCTTTTGATATTTCCTCTTTAATTCTTTTTTTTTGAAGTGTGTTGTTTAATCTTCACATGCTTTGGAATTTTACACCTGTCTTTATGTTTTTAATTCTAGTTTAGCTCCCTTGTTAACGTCTCCTCCCTGGTAGTCTGAGAGCAGAGATTATATGATTTCTATTATTTTTCATTTGTTAAGATGTGTTTTATAGCTGAGAATGTGTTCTATATTGATGAGTTTTCCATGTGAGCTTGAGAAAAATGTGTATTCTGGTTTGGGATGAAGTATTCTAAAGATGTCAATTATTTCTAGTTGATTAACAGTGTTGAGTTCAACTATCTCCTTACTGATTTTCTGCTGGATCTGTCCATTTCTGAGAAAGGGGTGTTAAAGTTTCCAACTATAATAGTGGATTTATGTATCTCTACTATCAGATTTTGCCTGATGTAGTTTGATACTGAGTTTTTAGGCGTATACATATTGAAAAATATACTCTTGGAGAATTGGTCCTTTTTCTGTACATAATGCCCCTTCTAAATCCTGATAATTCTCGTTACTTTGAAGTCTGCTGTGTCTAAAATTAATCTAGCTACTCTTACATTATTTGGACTAGTGTTATTATAGAATGTTTACCTTAGCCAATTATTTATTTTTTAAACATCTTTATTGGAGTATAATTGCTTTACAACGGTGTGTTAGTTTCTGCTTTACAACAAAGCGAATCAGTTATACATATACATATGTTCCCATATCTCTTCCCTCTTGAGTTTCCCTCCCTCCCACGCTCCCTATCCCACCCCTCTCCGTGGTCACAAAACACCGAGCTGATCTCCCTGTGCTATGTGGCTGCTTCCCACTAGCTATCTATTTTACATTTGGTAGTGTATATATGTCCATGCTACTTTCGCACTTTGTCCCAGGTTACCCATCCCCCTCCCTGTATCCGCAAGTCCATTCTCTAGTAGGTCTGTGTCTTTATTCCTGTCTTGCCCCGGGTTCTTCATGACCATTTTTTTCTTTTTTCTTTTTTTTAGATTCCATATATATGTGTTAGCATACAGCATTTGTTTTTCTCTTTCTGACTTACTTCACTCTGTATGACAGACTCTAGGTCCATCCACCTCACTACAAATAACTCAATTTCATTTCTTTTTATGGCGGAGTAATACTCCATTGTATATATGTGCCACATCTTACTTATCCATTCATCTGTTGATGGAGACATAGGTTGCATCCATGTCCTGGCTATTGTCAATAGAGCTGCAGTGAACATTTTGGTACATGACTCCTTTGAATTATGGGTTTCTCAAGGTATATGCCCAGTAGTGGGATTGCGGGGTGGTATGGTAGTTTTATTTTTAGTTTTTTAATGAAGCTCCATACTGTTCTCCATAGTGGCTGTATCAATTTATATTCCCACCAACAGTGCAAGAGGGCTCCCTTTTCTCCACATCCTCTCCAGAATTTATTATTTGTAGATATTTTGATGATGGCCATTCTCACCGCTCTGAGATGATATCTCAATGTAGTTTTTTTATTTTATTATTTCTTTAACATCTTTATTGGGGTATAATTGCTTTACAATGGTGTGTTAGTTTCTGCTTTATAACAAAGTGAATCAGTTATACATATACATATGTTCCCATATGTCTTCCCTCTTGCATCTCCCTCCCTCCCACCCTCCCTAATCCACCCCTCCAGGCTGTCAGAAAGCACCGAGCCAATATCCCTGTGCCATGCGGCTGCTTCCCATTAGCTATCTACCTTACTACGTTTGTTAGTGTGTATATGTCCATGAATCACTCTCCCTCTGTCACAGCTCACCCTTCCCCCTCCTCATATCCTCAAGTCTGTTCTCCAGTAGGTCTGCGTCTTTATTGCTGTCTTACCCCTAGGTTCTTCATGACATTTTTTTTTCTTAAATTCCATATATATGTGTTAGCATATGGTATTTGTCTTTTTCTTTCTGACTTACTTCACTCTGTATGACAGACTCTAGGTCTATCCACCTCATTACGAATAGATCAATTTCGTTTCTTTTTAAGGCTGAGTAATATTCCATAGTATATATGTGCCGCATCTTCTTTATCCATTCACCCGATGATGGGCACTTAGGTTGTTTCCATCTCCGGGCTATTGTAAATAGAGCCGCAATGAAAATTTTGGTACATGACTCTTTCTGAATTTTGGTTTCCTCAGGGTATATGCCCAGTAGTGGGATTGCTGG
>NW_021703779.1:54115371-54220960 GCF_005190385.1 Monodon monoceros | reverse complement strand
AATTGTTTTGGGTTCGTTATTATAGGTCTTTTCCTTCTCTTGTGTTTCTTGTCTAGAGAAGTTCCTTTAGCATTTGTTGTAAAGCTGGTTTGGTGGTGCTGAACTCTCTCAGCTTTTGCTTGTCTGTAAAGGTTTTAATTTCTCCATCAAATCTGAATGAGATCCTTGCTGGGTAGAGTAGTCTTGGTTGCAGGTTTTTCTCTTTCATCACTTTCAGAATGTCCTGCCACTCCCTTCTGGCTTGTAGGGTTTCTGATGAGAGATCAGCTGTTAACCTTATGGGGATTCCCTTGTGTGTTATTTGTCGTTTTTCCCTTGCTGCTTTTAATATGCTTTCTTTGTATTTCATTTTTGACAGTTTGATTAATATGTGTCTTGGCATATTTCTCCTTGGATTTATCCTGTATGGGACTCTCTGTGCTTGATTAACTATTTCCTTTCCCATATTAGGGAAGTTTTCAACTATAATCTCTTCAAATATTTTCTCAGTCCCTTTCTTTTTCTCTTCTTCTTCTGGAACCCCTATAATTCGAATGTTGGTGCATTTAATGTTGTCCCAGAGGTCTCTGAGACTGTCCTCAGTTCTTTTCATTCTTTTTTCTTTATTCTGCTCTGCAGTAGTTATTTCCACTATTTTATCTTCCAGGTCACTTATCCGTTCTTCTGCCTCAGTTATTCTGCTATTGATCACATCTAGAGTACTTTTAATTTCACTTATTGTGTTGTTCATCGTTGCTTGTTTCATCTTTAATTCTTCTAGGTCCTTATTAACTGTTTCTTGCATTTTGTCCATTCTATTTCCAAGATTTCGGATCATCCTTACTATCATTATTCTGAATTCTTTTTCAGGTAGACTGTCTATTTCCTCTTCATTTGTTAGGTCCGGTGCATTTTTAGCTTGCTCCTTTATCTGCTGTGTATTTTTCTGTCTTCTCATTTTGCTTATCTTACTGTATTTGTGGTCCCCTTTTTGCAGGCTGCAGGTTCGTAGTTCCTGCTGTTTTTGATGCCTGTCTCCAGTGGCTAAGGTTGGTTCAGTGGGTTGTGTAGGCTTCCTGGTGGAGGGGACTAGTGCCTGTGTTGTGGTGGATGAGGCTGGATCTTGCCTCTCTAGTGGGCAGGTTCACGTCTGCTGGTGTGTTTTGGGGTGTCTGTGGCTTTATTATGATTTTAGGCAGCCTCTCTGCTAATGAGTGGGGTTGTGTTCCTGTTTTGCTAGTTGTTTGGCATAGGTTGTCCAGCACTGTGGCTTGCTGGTCGTTGAGTGAAGCTGGGTGCTGGTGTTAAGATGGAGGTCTCTGGGAGATTTTCACCATTTGATATTATGTGGATCTGGGAGGTCTCTTGTTTACCAGTGTTCTGAAGTTGGCTCTCCTACCTCAGAGGCAGAGCCCTGAATCCTGGCTGGAGCACCAAGAGCCTTTCATCCACATGGCTCAGAATAAAAGGGAGAAAAAGTAGAGAGAATTAGTAGAAGTATGAGGAAAGAAAGAAGGAAAGGAGGGAAGGAAGGAAGAAAGAAAGAAAGAAAGAAAGAAGCAAAGAAGGAAAGAAGGAAAGAAGGAAAGAAAGGAGGGATGGAGGGAGGGAGGAAGGAAGGAAGGAGGGAAAGAAGGAAAAAAGACAGAAAGAAGGAAGATACAGTTAAAATAAAATAAAGTATAATAAAGTTTTTGAATTAAAAAATACTTATTTAGAAAAAGAAAAGGGACGGATAGAACCTTAGGACAAATGTTGGAAGCAAAGCTATACAGACAAAATGTTTCACAGACGGATACACATACACCCTCACAAAAAGCGGTAAAGGGGGAAAAATCATAAATCTTGCTCTCAGAGACCACCTCCTCAGTTTGGGGTGATTCTTTGTCTAAAGGAGGGAAGGAAGGAAGGAAGGAAAGAAAGAAAAAACGAAGGTAAAGTATAATAAAGTTATTAAAATTAATTATTAAGAAAAAATTAAAAAAAAAAAAGAAACCATGGACGGATAGAACCCTAGGACAAATGGTGGAAGCAAGACTATACAGACAAGATCTCACACAGAAGCATACACATACACATTCACAAAAAGAGGAAAAGGGAAAATAAATCATAGATCTTGCTGCTAAAGTCCACCTCCTCAATTTGGGATCATTCCTTGTCTATTCAGGTATTCCACAGGTGCAGGGTATATCAAGTAGATTGTGGAGCTTTAATCCGCTGCTTCTGAGGCTGCTGGGAGAGATTTCCCTTTCTCTTCTTTGTTCTCACAGCTCCCAGGGGCTCAGCTTTGGATTTGGCCCTGCCTCTGTGTGTAGGTCACTGGAGGGCATCTGTTTTTTGCTCAGACAGGACAGGGTTAAAGGAGCCGCTGATTCGGGGGCTCTGGCGCACTCAGGCCGGGGGAGGGGGAGAGGGAGGAGCACTGCGTGCGGGGCAGGCCTGTGGCAGCAGAGGCCGGCGTGATGTTGCAGCAGCCTGAGGCCCGCCGTGCGTTCTCCTGGGGAAGTTGTCCCTGGATCCCGAGAACCTGGCAGTGGCGGGCTGCACAGGCTCCACGGAAGAGGGGTGTGGGTAGTGACCTGTGCTTGCACACAGGCCCCTTGGTGGCGGCGGCAGCAGCCTTAGCGTCTCCTGCCCGTCTCTGGGATACACGCTTTTAGCCACGGCTCGCGCCCGTCTCTGGGGTCCGTGCTTTTAGCCGCGGCTCGTGCCCGTCTCTGGAGTTCCTTTAAGCAGCGCTCTTAAACCCCTCTCCTCGCACACCAGGCAACAAAGAGGGAAGAAAAAGTCTCTTGCCTCTTCGGCAGGTACAGACTTTTCCCCGGACTTCCTCCCAGGTAGCCGTGGTGCACTAACCCCTTCAGGCTATGTTCAAGCCGCCAACCCCAGTCCTCTCCCTGCGCTCCGTCTGAAACTGAAACCCGAGCCTCAGCTCGCAGCCCTGCCCGCCCCGGCGGGTGAGCAGACAAGCCTCTCGGGCTGGTGAGTGCCAGTCGGCACCGATCCTCTGTGTGGGAATCTCCCCGCTTTGCCCTCCGCACCCGTTTCTGTGCACTCGTCCGTGGCCCTGAAGCTCCCCCTCAGCCTCCCGCAGTCTCCACCCGTGAAGGGGCTTCCTAGTGTGTGGAAATTTTTCCTCCTTCACAGCTCCCTCCCACTGGTGCAGGTGCCGTCCCTATTCTTTTGTCTCTGTGTTTTCTTTTTTTCTTTTGCCCTACCCAGGTACGTGGGGAGTTTCTTGCCTTTTGGGAGGTCTGAGGTCTTCTGCCAGCCTTCAGTAGGTGTTCTGTAGGAGTTGTTCCACGTGTAGATGTATTTCTGGTGTATCTGTGGGGAGGAAGGTGATCTCCGCGTCTTACTCTTCCGCCATCTTCATGGTCCCCCGTCATCTACTCATAAGGCGTTGGGAAATTGTTGGGGAAGGTCCTCTCATGGGCAGAAGGCAGGTTACAGAGAATAATTCACCAATCACTGTCGAGCAGCGAGGTGTGAATGTGCAGGTGTTTCACGGCCACCTGAACGCGCCAGTCTGCTTGGCGGGCAGAAGACACGGTGCCAGACGCGCCGCAGCTCATGTAGCGCAAGTTGGCGAGCTTGTGGTATGGGATGGTGGGCAGGGCACTGCAGATGACCTCCTCGTTCACGGTAGCGGGTGGCGTGGGCACTCTCAATGTAGTTTTGATTTGTATTTCTCTAATGATTAATGATGTTCAGCATTCTTTCATGTGCTTGTTGGCAATCTGTATATATTCTTTGGAGAAATGTCTATTTAGGTCTTCTGCCCATTTTTGGATTGGGTTGTTTGTTGTTTTGATATTTAGCTGCATGAGCTGCTTGTAAAATTTGGAGATTAATCCTTTTTCAGTTGCTTCATTTGCAAGTATTTTCTCCCAGTCTGAGGGTTGTCTTTTCGTCTTGTTTATGGTTTCCTTTGTTGTTCAAAAGCTTTGAAGTTTCATTAGGTCCCATTTGTTTATTTTTGTTTTTATTTCCATTTATGTAGGAGGTAGGTCAAAAAGGATCTTGCTGTGATTTATGTAATAGGGTGTTCTGCCTATGTTTTTCTCTAAGTATTTGATAGTGTCTGGCCTTACATTTAGGAAAAACAACAAATAACACACAAGGGAGTACACATAAGGTTAACACCTGATCTTTCAGCAAACTCTGCAAGTCAGAAAGGAGTGGCAAGACATATTTAAAGTAATGAAGGAGAAAAACCTACAACCATGATTACTCTACCCAGTAAGGATCTCATTCTGATTTGACAGAGAGACTAAAACCTTACAGAGAAGCAACACCTAAGAGAATTCAGCACCACCAAACCAGCTTCACAGCAAATGCTAAAGGAACTTCTCTAGGCCAGAAACACAAGAGAAGGAAAAGACATACAATAACAAACCCAAAACAATTAAGAAAATGGTAATAGGAACATACATATTGATGATTACCTTAAATGTAAATGGATTAAATGCTCCAACCAAAAGACGTAGACTGGCTGAATGGCTACAAAAACAAGACCCATATATATGCTGTCTACAAGACACCCACTTTAGACTTAGGGACACATGCAGACTGAAAGTGAGGGGATGGGAAAAGATATTCCATGAAAATGGAAATCTAAAGAAAGCTGGACTAGCAATTCTCATATCAGACAAAATAGACTTTAAAACAAAGACTGTATATATTTTTAATTAGAGTATAATTGTTTTAAAATGTTGTGTTAGTTTCTGCTGTACAATGAAGTGAATCAGCTATATGTATACCTATATCACCTCCCTCTTGGATCTCCCTCACACACCCCATCCCACCTATCTAGGTCATCACAGAGAACTGAGCTGATCTTCCTGTGCTTTATAGCATGTTCCTGCTAGGTATCTATTTTATGCACGGTAGTGTATATATGTAAATCCTAATCTCCCAATTCGTCCCACCTTCCCCTGCCCCCTCTATGTCCAGATGTCCATTCTATATGTCTACATCTCTATTCCTGCCCTGAAAATAGGTTCATCTGTACCATTTTTCTAGATTCCTCATATATGTGTTAATATACAATATTTGTTTTCCTCTTTCTGGCTTACTTCACTCTGTATGACAGACTCTAGTTCCATCCACATCTCTACAAATGACCCAATTTCATTCCTTTTTGTGGATGAGTAATATTCCATTGTATATATGTACCACATCTCCTTTAACCATTCATCTATCGTTGGGCATCAAGGTTGTTTCCATGTCCAGGTTATTGTAAATAGTGCTGCAATGAACACTCCTGTACAGGTGTCCTTTTGAATTATGGTTTTCTCAGGGTACATGCCCAGTAGTGGGATTGCTGGTTCATATGGTAGTTCTATTTTTAAGGAACCTCCATATTGTTCTCCACAGTGGCTATATTAATTTACATTCCCACCTACAGTGCAAGAGTGTTCCCTTTTCTCCACACCCTCTCCAGAATTTATTGTTTGTCGATTTTTTAATGATGGCCATTCTGACCAATGTGAGGTGATACCTCATTGTAGTTTTGATTTGCATTTCTCTAATAATTAGTGATGTTGAGCATTTTTTCATGTACCTGTATGTCTGCTTTAGTGAAATGCGTCTTTAGGTCTTCTGCCCTTTTTTTTTTTTTTTTTTTTTTGATATATGCTGGCCTCTCACTGTTGCTGCCTCTCCCATGGCTCACGGGCCCAGCCGTTCCGTGGCATGTGGGATCTTCCCGGACCGGGGCATAAACCCGTGTCCCCTGCATCAGCAGGCAGACTCTCAACCACTGCGCCACCAGGGAAGCCCTTCTGCCCATTTTTTAATTGGGTTGTTTGTTCTTTTGATATTGAGTTATGAGCTGCTTGTATATTTTGGAGATTAAACATTTGTCCGGTGCTTCATTTGCAAATATTTTCTCTCATTCTGAGGGTTGTCTTTTCATCTTGTTTACAGTTTTCTTTGCTGTACAAAAGCTTTTAAGTTTCATTAGGTCCCATTTGTTGATTTTTGTTTTTATTTTCATTACCCTAGCAGGTGGGTCAAAAATGATCTTGCTGTGGTTTATGTCAAAGAGTGTTTTTCTTATGTTTTCCTCCTAGAGTTTTGTACTGTCTGGTCTTACATTTAGGTCTTTAATCCATTTTGAGTTTATTCTTGTGTACATTGTTAGGTAGTGTTCTAATTTTGTTCTTTTACATGTAGCTGTCCAGTTTTCCCAGCATGACTTATGGAAGAGGCTGTCTTTTCTCTATTGTATATTCTTGCATCCTTTCTCATAAATTAGGTGACCATATGTGTGTGGGTTTACCTCTGGAGTTTCTATCCTGTACCATTGATCTATATTTCTGCTTTTGTGCTAGTACCATACTGCCTTGATTATTCTAGGTTTGTAGTATAGTCTGAAGTCAAGGATTCTGATTCTCCAGCTCCGTTTTTCTTTTTCAAGATTGCTTTGGCTATTTGGGGTCTTTTGTGTTTCCATACAAATTGTAAATTTCTTTGTTCTAATTCTGTGAAGAATGCCATTGGTAATTTGATAGAGATTGCATTGAATCTGTAGATTGCTTTGGGTAGTATAGTCATTTTCACAATGTTGATTCTTCCAATCCAAGAACATGGTATATTTCTCCATCTGTTTGTGTCATCTTTGATTTCTTTCATCAGTGTTTTATAGCTTTCTGAGTACATGTTTTTACCGCCTTAAGCAGGTTTATTCCTAGGTATTTTATTCTTTTGATTGCAATTGTAAATGGGATTGTTTCCTTAATTTCTCTTTCTGATTTTTCATTGTTAATTTGTAGAAATTCAAGAGATTTCTTTGCATTAATTTTGTATCCTGCAACCATACCAAATTCATTGATTCTAGTAGTTTTCTGGTGGCGTCTTTAGAATATTCTATGTATAGTATCATGTAATCTGCAAACAGTGACAGTTTTACTTCTTTTCCCATTTGATTCCTTTTATTTCGTTTTCCTTTCTGATTGCTGTGGCTAGGACTTCCAAAACTATGTTGAATAATAGTGGTGAGAATGGACATCTTTGTCTTGTTCCTGGTCTTATATGTATGCTTTCAGGTTTTCACCATTGAGAATGATGTTTGCTGTTGGTTTGTCATATATGTCTTTTATTATGTTGAGGTAGGTTCCCTCTATTCCCATTTTCTCGAGAGTTTTTAGCATAAGTGGTGTTATTTTATTTTACTTTTTTGCATTACGTGGGTCTCTCACTGTTGTGGCCTCTCCCATTGCGGAGCACAGGCTTCAGACGCGCAGGCACAGTGGCCATTGCTCATGGGCCCAGCCACTCTGCGGCATGTGGGATCCTCCCAGACTGGGGCACAAACACATGTCTCCTGCATCGGCAGGTGGACTCCCAACCACTGTGCCACCAGGGAATCCCAATGGTGTTGAATTTTGTCAAAAGCTTTTTCAGCATCTATTGAGATGATCATATGTTTTTTATTCCTTAATTTTTTTATATGGTGTATCACATTGTTTGATTTGCATATATTAAAGAATCTTTGCATTTCTAGAATACCTCCCAATTGATCATGGTATATGATCCTTTTAATATGTTTTTGGATTCTGTTTGCTAGTTTTTTGTTGAGGATTTTTGCATCTATGTTCATCAGTGATACTGGTCTGTAAGTTTCTTTCCTTGTGATATCTTTATGCCTTTATATTTAAAGAGGGTTTCTTGTAGACAACATGTAGATGGGTTATGGTTTTGATCCACTCTAAAAATCTCTTTTTCATTTATATTTATTTTTTATCCTTATGAAAGTCCCTCTTTATTTCCAGTGATATTTTTATTTTTTATTTTTATTGGAGTGTAGTTGATTTAAAATGTTTTGTTAGTTTCTGCTGTACAGCAACGTGAATCAGTTATACATTACATATGCCAACTTTTAAAAAATTCTTTTGCCATATACGTCATTACAGATTATTGAATACATTTCCCTGTGCTATATGGTAGGTTGTTACTAGTTATCTATTTTATATATAATAGTGTGTATATGTCAAGGCCAAGCTCCCAGTTTATCCCTACCCCCAATAATACCTGGTGCCCATACGTTTGTTTGCTACATCTGTAACTCTATTTCTGCTTTATAGATAAGTTCATGTTTATATTGCACATATAAGAGATATCATATGGTATTTGTCTATCTCTATCTGACTTACTTCACTCAGGATTACAATCTTGATGTCCATCCATGTTGCTGCATTGGAATTGTTTCAATATTTTTTATGGCTGAGTAATATTCCATTCTATATATACCACATCTTCTTTATTCATTCTTCTGTTGATGGACATTTAGTTTGCTTCCATGTCATGGCTATTGTAATAGTACTGGAATGAACACTGCGGTGCATGTATCTTTTTGAATTATGGTTTTCTTTGGATATATGCCCAGGAGTGCAATTGCTAGATCACATGGTAGCTCTATTTTTAGCTTTTTAAGGAATCTCCATACTGTTATCCATAGTGGCTGTACCAATTTATATTCCCAGCAACAGTGTAGGAAGGTTCCCTTTTCTCCACACCCTCTCCAGAATTTATTGTTTGTAGATTTTTTGATGATGGTCATACTGACTGCTGTGAGGTGATACCTCATTGTAATTTTACTTTGCACTTCTCTAATAATTAGTGATGTTGAGCATCCTGTCATGTGTTTTTTGGCCATCTCTTTGGAGAAATGTCTATTTAGATCTTCCACCCATATTTTTATGGGCTTTTAAAAAATATATATTGAAGTGAAAGAGCTGTTTTTATATTTTGGAGATTAATCCCTAGTCAGTTGCTTCAGTTGCAAATATTTTCTGATCAAATGGAATTTATCCCAGGGATGCAAGGATTCTTCAATATATGCAAATCAATCAATGTGATACACCATATTAACAAATTGAAGAAGAAAAGCCATATGATCATCTCAATAGATGCAGAAAAAGCTTTTGACAAAATTCAACACTCATTTATGATAAAAACTCTCCAGAAAGAGTGGGCATAGAGGAAACCTACCTCAACATAATAAAGGCCCTATACAACAAACCCACAGGAAACATCATTCTCAATGTTGAAAAACAAATCATTTCCTCTAAGATCAGGAACAATATAAAGATGCCTTTTATTTTTTTAATCTTGCCTGAATTTCTAGAACTTCCAGTACCATGTAATATTAGAGTGGGTGAGAATTCTTGTCCTTATCTTAGAGGAATGCTTTCAGTCTTTTACTATTGAGAAAAATGCGAGCTGTGTATTTAGTATACATGGTCTTTATTATGTTGATATGCATTCTTTCTATACCAAATTGAGTATATTTATTACAAAAGGAAGTTGTATTTTGTGAAAAACTTTATACGTGTCTATTGAGATTACTGCATAATTTTTATCTTTCATTCTATCAATGTGGTGTTTCACATTCATTGATTTGCATAAGTTAAACCACCTTGCATCTCAGGAATAAGTCCCTCCTAATAATGGTGTATAATCCTTTTAATATATTGTTGAATTGGGTTTGCTAATATTTTGTTGATAATTTTTGCATGCATATACATCTGCAATATGTATATACATCTATATACCTCTGGAATATTGATTGTCTTGTAGTGTCCTTATCCTGAGTTGGAATATGAAATAATATTTGGTATTATGAAATGTTTGTTAGTGATTCCTCCTCTTTAGCTTTTTGGAGACATTTGAGAAGGATTGGCCTTAATTATTCGTCAAATATTTGGTAGAATGTATCATTGAAACCATCTGGTTCTGGGTTTTTCTGTGTGGGGAGGTGTTTAATTACTATAATATTTCAATTGTCCAATTCCTTATCTGTTTGTTCAGGTTTTCTATATCTTTATGATTTGATCTTGTTCGGTTATGTTTCTAGGAATTTATCTATTTTCTAGGTTATCCAGTTTGTTGGCGTATAATTGTTCATAGTTGTCTCTACTGATCCTATGTATTTCTGTGTATCAGTTTTAATAGCTCCTTTATCATTTCTGATTTTATTTATTTGAATCTTCTCTTTTAATAGGCTTAGACAAATACTGTCCATTTTCTTTACCTTTAAAAAAATCAACTCAGTTTTGTTGATCTCTATCATTCTTCTTTTCTCTTTCATTTATTTCTTATCTGTTCTTGTTATTTCCTTCCTTCTGCTAGCATTGAACTTAGTTTTTCCCCTCTAATTCCTTGAAGTCTAAAGTTTAGTTCTTTATTTGATATCGTTTTTCTTATTACCATAAGCTTCCACCTTAGAACGGTTTAGCAGCATCCTGTAGATTTTTGTATGTTGTGTTTCCATTTTCATTTATTTCCTTAATTTCCCTTTTGATTTATTTTTTACCCATTGTTTCCTCAGGAGTGTGTCATTTAATTTTGCTATTTGAAGGTTTTTGTATTTTTTCCTCTTGTTGATTTCTACTTTCATGCTATTGTGGTTAGAAATAATCCTTAATATGGTTTCCATCTTCTTAAATTTGCTAATACTTGTTTTGTGGCCTATCATATGCTCAATCCTGGAGAATTGTCCATGCACACCTAAGAAGAATGTATCTTTTGCTGCTGTTAAATTGAATGCCTTGTTCATATCTGTTAAATCTATTTGGTCTAAAATATATTTCAACATTATGTTTTCTTGTTAATTTTTTGTTGGATGATTTATCCATTGCTGAAAGTCGGGTATTGAAGTCTCCTACTATGATTGTATTATTATCTATTTCTTTCTTCAGATCTTTCAGTATGTGCTTAATATATTTCATTGCTCCACTATTGGGTGAATATATATTTATGATTGTCTATTTTATTTGTATTGAGTTTAGCTACCCCTGCTCTCTTATGGTTCTCACTTGCTTTGGATATCTTTTTTCCATTGTTTCACTTTGAGCCCATGTGTTTCCTTATATCTGAAGTGAGTCTTTTGTGGGCAAAAGATAGTTGGGTACTGTTGTTTATCCATCCATCCACTTCATGCCTTTGATTGGGGAACTAAATCTATTCACACTTAGAGTAATTTTTGATATGTAAGAACTTACTAAAAACATGATTGTTTTCAAGTTGTTTTGTAATTCCCTTCTTCCTTTTCTACTCTCTTACTATCTTCTTTTGTGAACTGGTGGTTTTCCATGGTGGTATGCTCTGATACCCTTGTCTTTATTTTTTGTGACTCTTCTGTAGGTTTTTTGTTGTGATTAACCTGAGACTTACATAAAACATCCTATAACAGACTATTTTATGCCAGTAAAAACTTTACTTTGATTGAAAAAAACTCTACCATTTTATTTACCCCTTTTATGTTTTTAATGTCACTGTTTATCTTTTTTTATATTGTGTATTTATACAAATTTATAGTAACAATAGATACTTTTGGTACTCTTGCTCTTTAACCGTTATACTATAATCAAATGTTCAAAACATCATCATATTACAGTATTAGAACTTTCTGGATTTCTTTATATATTTGCCTTTACAATTGTTTTATATGTTTTTATGTCACTGATTATCATCTTTCTATTTTTGCTTGAAGAATTCTTTTCAGCATTTCTTATAAGGCAGGTTTAGCAGTGATGAACTCCTTGAGGTTTTTTTTGTCTAGAATAATTTTTTTAAAGTTACTAATTGAATCCTCACAACAACGCTTTGAATTAGTTTCTATAATCCTTTTTACTGCTGAGGAAAGCAGTCACTATGTCCAGTCACTTTCCAAAGCTCAAGCAGCTTTGTTTTTAGCTACTAAGTCATAAAGTTAAATTTTAACCTTACCCTGTCTGGCTACAAAACTCATGTTTGTTCTACTAGGTTACACTGCTCCTTAAGAAGTTACATATTTTATATTGGTTCATGTCAGTGTTAATTGAATAGACTCTGTGTGTATCTGACTGTGACTTCTAAATTACCATGTTTTGTCTTGAACATTAGGTTGTCAGCTATCACACTAGTAGCCAGTTAATCAGAAAAAAAGTTTCTGAATCTATATGGAAATGACAGAAAGATACCCATACATACCTACTAACCTGGAACTATTGTTGAACTTGTAAGTTCAATTATATTATAAGCTCTTTTAAACAAGGGTCAAATTTAGCCTTTGGGACATGTCCAATAGTTTATAGGAGTGAGGAGGGCTGTTTGGAGTTTACTGTTATTTGTTTGTTACATTTTATCTTTATTTTAAATTAATTAACTTATTTTTGATGAGATATAATTGACATATAACATCATATATGTGTAAGGTGTACATTATGTTATTTGATACATTTATATATTCAACATGATTACCATATTAGCTTTAGATTACTCTTCCATAATATCACATAGTTATCTATTCTTTTATGATGAAAGCATTTAAGGTATAGCCTCATAGCAATTTTAAATTATACAATACAGTATTATTAACAACATCACTATTCAGTGCATTAGAGCTATTCATCTTCTAGTTGCAAGTTTGTACCCTTTAACAGCATGTCTGGGATTATCTCTATTACTGCCTCATCTCTGAAAGATAACTTTACTGGATAATGTACACATAGTTAGAAATATTTTTCTTTAAACATTTTGAATACATCATCCCACTTTCTCCTTACCTGTACGTTTCTGCTTAGAAATCCACTGATGATAGCTTAATGGGAACTCCTTTGTATGTAACAATGTTCCTTTGCTGCTTTTTTATTTCTCACTTTGTCACAGCTTACAATTCCCCCTCCCCATCTCCTCAAGTCCATTCTGTAGTAGGTCTGTGTTTTTATTCCTGTCCTACCCCTAGGTTCCTCATGACATTTTTTTTCTTAAATTCCATATATATGTGTTAGCATACGGTATTTGTCTTTCTCTTTCTGACTTACTTCACTCTGTATGACAGACTCCAGGTCTATCCACCTCATTACAAACAGCTCAATTTCATTTCTTTTTATGGCTGAGTAATATTCCATTGTATATATGTGCCACATCTTCTTTATCCATTCATCCGATGATGGGCACTTAGGTTGTTTCCATTTCTGGGCTATTGTAAATAGAGCTGCAATGAACATTTTGGTACATGACTCTTTTTGAATTACGGTTTTCTCAGGGAAAATGCCCAGTAGTGGGATTGCTGGGTCATATGGTAGTTCTATTTGCAGTTTATTAAGGAACCTCCATACTGTTCTCCACAGTGTCTGTATCAATTTACATTCCAAACAACAGTGCAAGAGGGTTCCCTTTTCTCCACACCCTCTCCAGCATTTATTGTTTCTAGATTGTCTGATGATGGACATTCTGACTGGTGTGAGATGATATCTCATTGTAGTTTTGATTTGCATTTCCCTAATGATTAGTGATGTTGAGCATTCTTTCATGTGTTTGTTGGCAGTCTGTATATCTTCTTTGGAGAAATGTCTATTAAGCTCTTCTGCCCATTTTTGGATTGGGTTGTTTCTTTTTTTGTTATTAAGCTGCATGAGCTGCTTATGAATTTTGGAGATTAATCCTTTGTCAGTTGCTTCATTTGCAAATATTTTCTCCCATTCAGAGGGTTGCTTTTTGGTCTTGTTAATGGTTTCCTTTGCTGTGCAAAAGCTTTGAAGTTTCATTAGGTCCCATTTGTTTATTTTTTGTTTTTATTTCCATTTCTCTAGGAGGTGGGTCAAAAAGGATCTTGCTGTGATTTATGTCATAGAGTGTCCTGCCTATGTTTTCCTCTAAGAGTTTGATAGTTTCTGGCCTTACATTTAGGTCTTTAATCTACTTTGAGTTTATTTTTGTGTACGGTGTTAGGAAGTGATCTAATCTCATACTTGTACACGTACCTGTCCAGTTTTCCCAGCACCACTTATTGAAGAGGCTGTCCTTTCTCCACTGTACATTCCTGCCTCCTTTATTGAAGATAAGGTGACCATATGTGTGTGTTTATCTCTGGGCTTTCTATCCTGTTCCATTGATCTAACTTTCTGTTTTTGTGCCAGTATCATACTGTCTTGATTACTGTAGCTTTGTAGTATAGTCTGAAATCAGGGAGTCTGATTCCTCCAGCTCTGGTTTTTGTTCTCAAGATTGCTTTGGCTATTCGGGGTCTTTTGTGTTTCCATGCAAATTGTGAAATTTTTTGTTCTAATTCTGTGAAAAATGCCAGTGGTAGGTTGATAGGGATTGCATTGAGTCTGTAGATTGCTTTGGGTGGTAGAGTCATTTTCACAATGTTATTTCTTCCAATCCAAGAACATGGTATATCTCTCCATCTATTTGTATCATCTTAAATTTCTTTCATCAGTGTCTTATAATTTTCTGCATACATGTCTTTTGTCTCCGTAGGTAGGTTTATTCCTAGATATTTTATCCTTTTTGTTGCAATGGTAAATGGGAATGTTTTCTTGATTTCACTTTCAGATTTTTCATCATTATTATATAGGAATGCCAGAGATTTCTGTGCATTAATTTTGTATCCTGCTACTTTACCAAATTCATTGATTAGCTCTAGCAGTTTTCTGGTAGCATCTTTAGGATTCTCTACGTATAGTATCATGTCATCTGCAAACAGTGACAGTTTATTTCTTCTTTTCCGATTTGGATTCCTTTTATTTTCCTTTCTTCTCCAATTGCTGTGGCTAAAACTTCCAAAACTATGTTGAATAAGAGTGGTGAGAGTGGGCAACCTTGTCTTTTTCCTGATCTTAGTGGAAATGCTTTCAGTTTTTCACCAGTGAGGATGATGTTGGCTGTGGGTCTGTCATATATGGCCTTTATTATGTTGAGGAAAGTTCCCGCTATGCCTACTTTCTGCAGGGTTTTTATCATAAATGGGTGTTGAATTTTGTCGAAAGCTTTCTCTGCATCTATTGAGATGATCTTATGGTTTTTGTCCTTTAGTTTGTTAACGTGTATCAACGTGTATCACGTTGATAGATTTGTGTATATTGAAGAATCCTTGCATCACTGGAATAAACCCCACTTGATCATGTTGTATGATTCTTTTAATGTGCTGTTGGATTATGTTTGCTAGTATCTTGTTGAGGATTTTTGCATCTATGTTCATCAGTGATATTGGCCTATAGTTTTCCTTCTTTGTGACATCCTTGTCTGGTTTTGTAATCAGGGTGATGGTGGCCTTGTAGAATGAGTTTGGGAGTGTTCCTCCCTCTGCTATATTTTGGAAGAGTTTGAGAAGGATAGGTGTTAGCTCTTCTCTAAATGTTTGATAGAATTCGCCTGTGAAGCCCTCTGGTCTTGGGCTTTTGTTTGTTGGAAGATTTTAAATAACAGTTTCAATTTCAGTGCTTGTGATTGGCCTGTTCATATTTTCCATTTCTTCCTGATTCAGTCTTGGCACGTTGTGCATTTCTAAGAACTTGGCCATTTCTTCCAGGCTGTCCATTTTATTGGCATAGAGTTGCTTGTAGTAATCTCTCATCATCTTTTTTATTTCTGCAGTGTCAGTTGTTACTTCTCCATTTTCATTTCTAATTCTATTGACTTGAGTGTTCTCCCTTTTTTTCTTGATGAGTCTGGCTAATGGTTTATCAATTTTGTTTATCTTCTCAAAGAACCAACTTTTAGTTTTATTGATCTTTGCTATCGTTTCCTTCATTTCTTTTTCATTTATTTCTGATCTGATTTTTATTATTTCTTTCCTTCTGCTAAATTTGGGGTTTTTTTATTCTTCTTTCTCGAATTGCTTTAGGTGCAAGGTTAGGTTATTTATTTGAGATGCTTCCTGTTTCTTAAGGTACGATTGTATTGCTATAAATTTCCCTCTTAGAACTGCTTGTGCTGCATCCCGTAGATTTTGGGTCGTCGTTTCTCCATTGTCATTTGTTTCTAGGTATTTTTAAATTTCCTCTTTGATTTCTTCAGAGATCACTTCGTTATTAAGTAGTGTATTGTTTAGCCTCCATGTGTTTGTATTTTTTACAGATCTTTTCCTGTAATTGATATCTAGTCTCATAGAGTTGAGGTCAGAAAAGATACTTGATACAATTTCGATTTTCTTAAGTTTACCAAGGCTTGATTTGTGACCCAAGATATGATCTATCCTGCAGAATGTTCCATGAGCACTAGAGAAAAATATGTATTCTGTTATTTTTGGATGGAATGTCCTATAAATATCAATTAATTCCATCTTGTTTAATATATCATTTAAAGCTTGTGTTTCCTTTTTTATTTTCATTTTGGATGATCTGTCCATTGGTGAAAATGGGGTGTTAAAGTGCCCTACTATGAATGTGTTACTGTCAATTTCCCCTTTTATGGGTGTTAGTATTTGCCTTATGTATTGAGGTCCTCCTATGTTGGGTGCATATATATTTACAATTGTTATATCTTCTTCTTGGATCGATCCCTTTATCCTTATGTAGTGTCCTTCTTTGTCTCTTCTAATAGTCTTTATTTTAAAGTCTTTTTTGCCTGATATGAGAATTGCTACTCCAGCTTTCTTTTGGTTTCCATTTGCATGAAGTATCTTTTTCCAACCCGTTACTTTCAGTCTGTATGTGTCTCTAGTTCTGAAGCGGGTCTCTTGTAAACAGCAAATATATGGGTCTTGTTTTTGTTTCCATTCAGTCAGTCTGTGTCTTTTAGTGGGAGCATTTAGTCCATTTACATTTAAGGTAATTATCGATATGTATGTTCCTATTCCCATTTTCTAAATTGTTTTGGGTTCTTTATTGTAGGTCTTTTCCTTCTCTTGTGTTTCTTGTCTAGAGAAGTTCCTTTAGCAGTTGTTGTAGAGCTGGTTTTGTAGTGCTGAACTCTCTCAGCTTTTGCTTGTCTGTAAATGTTTTAATTTCTCCATCAAATCTGAATGAGATCCTTGCTGGGTAGAGTAATCTTGCTTGCAGGTTTTTCTCCTTCATCCCTTTAAATATGTCCTGCCAATTCCTTCTGGCTTGAAGAGTTTCTGCTGAAAGTTCAGCTGTTAACCTTATGGGGATTCCATTGTGTATTATTTTTTGTTTTTCCCTTGCTGCTTTTAATATGTTTTCTTTGTACTTAATTTTTGAAAGTTTGATTAATATGTGTCTTTGTGTATTTCTCCTTGGATTTATCCTGTATGGAACTCTCTGTGCTTCCTGGACTTGATTAACTATTTCCTTTCCCATATTAGGGAAGTTTTCACCTGTAATCTCTTCAAATATTTTGTCAGTCACTTTCTTTTTCTCTTCTTCTTCTGGAACCCCTATAATTTGAATGTTGTTGCGTTTAATGTTGTCCCAAAGGTCTGAGACTGTCCTCAGTTCTTTTCATTCTTTTTTCTTTATTCTGCTCTGCAGTAGTTATTTCCACTATTTTATCTTCCAGGTCACTTATCCGTTCTTCTGCCTCAGTTATTCTGCTATTGATCCCTTCTAGAGTCTTTTTCATTTCTTTTATTGTGTTGTTCATCATTGTTTGTTTCATCTTTAGTTCTTCTAGGTCCTTGTTAATTGTTTCTTTCATCTTGTCTATTGTATTTCCACAGTTTTGGATCATCTTTAGTATCATTATTCTGAATTGTTTTTCAGGTAGACTGCCTATTTCCTCTTCATTTGTTAGGTGTGGTGGGTTTTTATCTTGCTCCTTCATCTGCTGTGTGTTTTTCTGTCTTCTCATTTTGCTTATCTTACTGTGTTTGGGGTCCTATTTTTGTAGGCTGCAGGTTCATAGTCCCCGTTGTTTTTGGTGTCTGTCCACAGTGGCTAAGGATGGTTCAGTGTGTTGTGTAGGCTTCCTGGTGGAGGGGACTAGTACCTGTGTTCTGGTAGATGAGGCTGCATCTTGTCTCTGTAGTGGGCAGGTCCATGACTGGTGGTGTGTTTTGGGGTGTCTGTGGCCTTATTATGATTTTAGGCAACCTCTGTGCTAATGAGTGGTGTTGTGTTCCTGTCTTGCTAGTTGTTTGGCATAGGATGTTCAGCACTCTAGCTTGCTGGTCGTTGAGTGAAGCTGGGTGCTGGTGTTGAGATGGAGATCTCTGGGAGATTTTCACTGTTTGATATTATGTGGAGCTGGAAGGTCTCTTGTGGACCAGTGTCCTGAAGTTGGCTCTCCCATGTCAAAGGCACAGCACTGACTCCTGGCTGCAGCACCAAGAGCCTTTCATCCACACGGCTCAGAATAAAAGGCAGAAAAAGTAGAAAGAAAGATTTAGTAGAAGAAGATAGAAAGAAGGAAAGAAAGAAAGAAAGGAGGCAGGGAAGGAGGGAGGGAGGGGGAAGGGAGGAAGGAAGGAAGGAGGGAAGGACGGAGAAAAGGAAAGAATGAAGATAAAGTACAATAAAATAAAGTAAGATAAAATATAATAAAGTTATTAAAATAAAAAAGTAATTATTAAGCTAAAAAAAAGAAAAAGAATTTTAAAAAATCTGATGGATAGAGCCCTAGGACAAATGGTAGAAGCAAAGCTGTACAGACAAAATCTTACACAGAAGCATACACATACACACTCACAAAAAGAGGAAAAGGGGAAAATATCATAAATCTTGCTATCAAAGTCCAAGTCCTCAATTTGTGACGATTTGTTGTCTAAAGGAGGGAAGAACTGAAAGAACGAAGATAAAGTAAAATAAAATAAAGTTATGAAAATAAAAAGTGATTAATATGAAAATTTTTTTTTTTTAAAAACGGACAGATAGAACCCTCGGACAAATGGTGTAAACAAAGCTATACAGCAAAATCTCACACAGAAGCACACACATACAAACTCACAAAAAAAGGAAAAGGAGAAAAATCATAAATCTTGCTCTTAAAGTCCACCTCCTTAATTTGGGATGATTGGTTGTCTGTTCATGTATTCCACAGATGCAGTGTACATCAAATTGATTGTGGAGCTTTAATCTGCTGCTTCTGAGGGTGCTGGGAGAGATTTCCCTTTCTCTTCTTTGTTCTCACAGCTCCCAGGGGCTCAGCTTTGGATTTGGACCTGCCTCTGCGTATAGGTCACCGGAGGGCATCTGTTCTTTGCTCAGACAGGATGGAGTTAAAGGAACAGCTGATTCGGGGGCTCTGCCTCAGTCGGGCCGGGGAGAGGGAGGGGCACGGAGTGCGGGGCAAGCCTGCAGCGGCAGAGGCCGGCGTGACATTGCACCAGCCTGAGGCGTGCCGTGCATTCTCCCGGGGAAGTTGTCCCTGGTTTCCGGGACCCTGGCAGTAGCGGGCTGCACAGGCTCTCTGGAAGGGGTGTGTGGATAGTGACCTGTGATCGCAGACAGGCTTCTTGGTGGTGGCAGCAGCAGCCTTAGCGTCTCATGCCTGTTTCTGGGGTCCGCTCTTTTAGCTGCGGCTCGCACCCGTCTCTGGAGCTCCTTTAAGCAGCATTCTTAATGCCCTCTCCTTGAGCACCAGGAAACAAAGAGGGAAGAAAAAGTCTCTTGCCTCTTCGGCAGCTCCAGACTTTCCCCCCGACTCCGTCCTGGCCACCCGTGGCGCACTAACCCCCTGCAGGCTGTTTTCACGCCGCCAACCCCAGTCCTCTCCCTGCCTCCGACTGAAGCCCGAGCCTCAGCTCCCAGCCCCGCCTGCCCCGGTGGGGAGCAGACAATCCTCTCGGGCTGGTGAGTGCCGGTCGGTACCGATGCTCTGTGCGGGAATCTCTCTGCTTAGCCCCCCGCACCCCTCTTACTGTGCTCACCTCCGCAGCTCAGAAGCTTTCCCCCTCCGCCACCTGCAGTCTCCGCCCATGAAGGGACTTCCTAGTGTTTGGAAACCTTTCCTCTTTCACAGCTCCCTCCCACTGGTGCAAGTCCTGTCCCTATCCTTTTTTCTCTGTTTATTCTTTTTTCTTTTGCCCTACCCTGGTATGTGGGGGGTTTCTTTCCTTTTGGGAGGTCTGAGGTCTTCTGCCAGCGTTCCCTAGGTGTTCTGTAGGAGTTGTTCCACGTGTAGATGCATTTGTGGTGTGTCTGTGGGGAGGAAGGTGATCTCTGCATCTTACTCTTCCACCATCTACCCGGAAGCCCCTCTTTTCCTGCTTTAAGGTCTCTCTTTGTCTTTTATTTTTGACAGTTTTATCATTTCAATCAAAAACTATCATCTCCAAGACGTAATAAAATTGTAGCTACATGAACATGGCTGTCCAAATCTCTCCCCAGATTTAAGAAATTCTCAACCATTATTTCTTCAAATAAGCTTTTTTTCAGCCTTTGTACTTCTTTTCTCCTCTGAAACACCAATGATTTAGATTCTTGTAATGGTGTGCCATAGATTACACATGATTTCTTCACTCTTTTTCATTCGTTTTTCTTTTCATGTCTTCTAACTGGGTTATTTCCAGGTTTTGATTTCTATCTCACTGATTCTTTGTTCTTTTTGATGTGTTCTAATGTTGATTCTTTCAACTGCATTTCTGATCATGTTCATTGAATTCTTGGGCTCCAGAACTTCTATTTGATTTTTTTTATGATTTAACGTCTTTTTTGAAAGTTTTATTTTCAGTACGCATTGTGTTCCTGATTTTCTTGAATTGTATTTCTGTGTTTTCTCAAAACTCTGCAGTTTACATAAAACTTGTATTTCCAATTCTTTACTGAGTAAATTGTAGATCTCTATATTTTTGTTTTGGTCACTGGAAGTTTGTTGTAATCTTTTGGTCATGTTTCTTTGCTTTTTCACATTTTTTAAAAATTTTAATTGCTGTTTTCATATTTGAAGTATCTATCTCCTCCTCCACTTCTCACCAACTTCCTTTTGCGTATAAATAGCTTTTTCCAGCCCTTCTATAGATTTTGAGGCTTTATAAGACCTTGTATGGATAAAATTTCTCCACAGTTCTTGCTTCCTCTTATGAGAGTATTCTGAAGCTTATATGTCTTTCTCTTATTCCTATAATGCACGAGGCCAGTGCTGAGAGCCAATTTGTTTTCTCTAAGGTGGTACTACAGCTCAAATGTGTGGTGTCCCTGGTCTGCAGACTCTGATCTGCTTTCTGTTCATATTCCCTAGTATTTTACCAAATATCATTCTTGCTGCCCTTCTCCTTCAGGATTATACAGTGAGTGCTAGCCCCACTGTGTGGAGAAGTGTAGGTGTGAGAATATATGACATAATACAGATCATTTATCAGAATGTCTGGCACTTAATAGTTATTATCACTTTAATTCTTTTCAATACATTTTATTAACTGGATTTTCCCTATGTTTTCAGTACTTGAATATCACACAATTTAGGGGACGAGAGTATAAAAATATTGGACTTTTAGAATGTGTTTGAATTTGAATGACTATCAATTTAATGCAAATATATATAGTTATTGGTCAACATACTTGAACTCCATGGTAACCACAATCAAAAACATACAAAAGCAAACAAAAACATATAATAGATTCACAAAAAACAGAAAGAAAAGAACTCAAGTGTACTACAAAGGAAAATCATCAAACCACAAAAGGAAAATACAAAAGGAAGAAAAAGTGAGCAAAGAACAACTACAAAAAAAATCCTGGAAAACAAGGAATAAAATGGCAATAAGAACACACCTATAAATAATTACTTTACAGGTCAATGGACTAAATGCTCCATTCAAAAGACATAGAGTGGCAGATTGGATTAGAAAACAAGAACCTACAATATGCTGCCTACAAAAGACTCACTTTAGGGTAAAAGATGCACACAGACTAAAAGGGAGAGGATGAGAAAAGATATATTATGCAAATGGAAATGACAAGAAAACGGATACCACTACCTATTTCAGACAAATTTACTTTAAAACAAAGTTCATATAGAAAGACAAAAAGGGCATTTTATAATGAGAAAGAGATCAATATTAGAAGAGGATATTACACTCATCAACATATATGCATCCAGTAAAGACTTCCTCTTGCGAGAGCACTGGAATCACAGCAAACTTCTGAACAGTCATCGACAGGAAGACACTGGAACTCACCGAAAAAGATACCCCACAACCAAATACAAAGGAAAAGCCACAATGAGATGGTAGGAGGGGCACAATTACAATAAAATCAAATTCCATAACTGCTGGGTGGGTGACTCACAAACTGGAGAACACTTATAGCAGAGAGGTCCACCCACTGAAGTGAAGATTCAGAGCCCCACGTCAGGCTTCCCAACCTGGGCGTCCAGCAACAGGAGGAGGAATTCCTAGAGAATCAGACTTTGAAAGCTAGTGGGATTTGATTGTAGGACTTCAACAGGACTTGGGGGAAAAGAGACTCCATTCCTGGAGGGCACACATAAAGTAGGGTGCACATCGGGACACAGGGGAAGGAGCAGTGACCCCATAGGAGACTGAACCAGACCTACTTGCTAGTGTTGGAGGATCTCCTGCAGACGTGGGGGGTGGCTGTTGCTCACCATGAGGGCAAGGACACTGGCAGGAAAAGTTCTGGGAAGTACTCCTGGGCATGAGCCCTCCCAAGTCTGCCATTAGCCCCAACAAAGAGCCCAGGTAGGCTCCAGTGTTGGGTAACCTCAGGCCAAACAACCAACAAGAAGGGAACCCAGCCCCACCCATTAGCAGACAAGCAGATTAAAGTTTTACTGAGCTCTGCACACCAGAGCAAAAGCCAGCTCTACCCACCACCAGTCGCTCCCATCAGGAAACTGGCACAAGCCCATTAGATAGCCTCATCCACCAGAGGGCAGATGGAAGAAGTAAGAAGAACTACAATCCTGCACCTTGTGGAACAAAAAACACATTCACAGAAAGATAGACAAGATGAAAAGGCAGAGGGCTATGTACCAGATGAAGGAACAAGATAAAACCGCAGAAAAACAACTAAAAGAAGTGGAGATAGGCAACCTTCCAGAAAAAGAATCTAGAAGAGTGATAATGAAGATGATCCAGGACCTCAAAAAAGTGGAGTCAAAGATCAAGAAGATGCAAGAAATGTTTAACAAAGACCTAGAAGAATTAAAGAACACACAAACAGAGATGAACAATACAATAACTGGAATGAAAAATACACTAGAAGGAATCAATAGCAGAATAACTGAGGCAGAAGAACGGATAAGTGACCTGGAAGATAAAACAGTGGAAATAATTACTGCAGAGCAGAATAAAGAAAAAAGAATGAAAAGAAATGAAGACATGGACGCTAAACAGTACGTTACTAAATAACCAAAAGATCACTGAAAAACTCAAAGAGGAAATTAAAAAATACCTAGAGACAAATGACAATGAAAACACAATGATCCAAAACCTATGGGATGCAGCAAAATCAGTTCTAAGAGGGAAGTTTGTAGCAATACAATCCTACCTCAAGAAACAACAAACATCTCAAATAAACAATCAAACCTCACACCTAAAAGAACTAGAGAAAGAACAAACAAAACCCAAACTTAGTAGAAGGAAAGAAATCATAAAGAGCAAAGAAGAAATAAATGAAATAGAAACTAACAGTAGCAAAGATTGATAAAACTAAAAGCTGGTTCTTTGAGAAGATAAACAAAATTGATAAACCATTAGCCAGACTCATCAAGAAAAAGAGGGAGAGGACTCAAATCAATAAAATTAGAAATGAAAAAGGAGAAGTTACAGCAGACACTGCAGAAATACAAAGCATCCTAAGAGACGACTACAAGCAACTCTCTGCCAATAAAATAGACAACTTGGAAGAAGTGGATTAATTCTTAGAAAGGCAAAATTTTCGAGGACCAGGAAGAAATAGAAAATATGAACAGATGAATCACAAGTAATGAAATTGAAACTGTGATTAAAACTCTTCCAACAAACAAAAGTCCAGGACCAGATGGCTTCACAGATGAATTCTATTAGGCATTTAGAGAAGAGCTAACACCAATCCTTCTGAAACTCTTCCAAAACACTGCCAAGGAAGGAACACTCCCAAACTCGTTCTATGAGGCCATCATCACCCTGATACCAAAACAAGACAAAGATACTACAAAAAAAGAAAATTGCAGACCAATATCACTCATGAATATAGACGGAAAAATCCTCAACAAAATACCACCAAACAGAATCCAACAGCACATTTAAAGGATCATATACCATGATCAAGTGGGATTTATCCCAGGTGTGCAAGGATTCTTCAATATATGCAAATCAATCAATGTGATACACCATATTAACAAATTGAAGAAGAAAAACATATGATCATCTCAGTAGATGCAGAAGAAGCTTTTGACAATGTTCAGCACCCATTTATGATAAACAGTCTCCAGAAAGTGGGCACAGAGGGAACCTGCCTCAACATAATAAAGGCCATATAAGACAAACCCACAGGAAACATCATTCTCAATGGTGAAAAACTGAAAGTATTTCCTCTAAGATCAGGAACAAGGTAAGGACGTCAACTCTCACCAGTATTATTCAACATAGTTTTGGAAGTCCTAGCCATGGCAATCAGAGAAGAAAAAGAAATAAAAGGAATCCAAATTGGAAAAGAAGAAGTAAAACTGTCACTGTTTGCAGGTGACATTATACTATATATAGAGAATCCTAAACATGCCACCAGAAAACTACTAGAGCTAATCAATGAATTTTGTAAAGTTGTAGGGTACAAAATTAATGCACAGAAATCTCTAACATTCCTATATATTAATGATGAAAAATCTGAAAGAGAAATTAAGGAAACACTCCCATTTACCACTGCAACAAAAAGAATAAAATACTTAGGATTAAACCTACCAAGGTAGACAAAGGACCAATATGCAGAAAACTATAAGATATTGCTGAAAGAAATTAAAGATGAAACAAACAGATGGAGAGATATACCATGTTCTTGGATTGGAAGAATCAATATTGTGCAAGTGACTCTACTACCCAAAGCAATCTACAGAATCAATACAACGTCTATCAAATTATCAATGGCATTTTTTACAGAACTAGAACAAAATATATTAAAATTTGTATACAGAAACAAAAGACCCAAAATAGCCAAAGCAGTCGTGAGGGAAAAATATGGAGCTGGAGAAATCAGGCTCCTGGATGTCAGACTATACTACAAAGCTCCAGTAATCAAGACAATATGGTACTAACACAAAAACATAAATATAGATAAATGGAACAGGATAGAAAGTCAGAAAGGGAAAAACAAATATCGTATGTTAATGCATATATGTGGAGCTTAGAAAAATTTTACATATGAACCAGTGCAGAGCAGAAATTGAGACACTGATGCAGAGAACAAACATATGGACACCAAGGGGGGAAAGTGGCGGGGGTGGTGGTGGTGGTGGTGGTGTGATGAATTGGGAGATTGGGATTGACATGTATACACTAATATGTATAAAATTGATAACTAGCAAGAACCTGTTGTATAAAAATATAAACAAAATAAAATTCAAAAAATATATATGCACCCAGTATAAGATTACATAAATATATAAAACAAATACAAACAGATATAAAGGGAGAAATTAACAATAATAGTAGTATACTTTAACAACCTACTGACATCAATGGACAGATCAGGAAGTCAGGAAAAATAATAAGGCAAAAGAGGTCCTAAATGACACAGTAGAACGGTTGAAGTTAATTGATATCTGCAGAACACTACACCTATATATATATATATATATATATATATATATAAATATATATATATATATACCTTCTCTTCAAGTGCATATGGAATACTCTGTAGGATAAAACATATACTAGGTCACAAAACAAGCCTCAACAAATTGAAGGGGACAGAAGTTATTTTAAGCATCTTCTCATTCCACAATGGTGTGAAACTAGAAATCACCCAGACAGAAAAATGTGAAAACAATAATCGTACAGAGGGACTTCCCTGGTGACACAGTGGTTAAGAATCTGCCTGACAATGCAGGGGAAGTGGGTTTGATCCCTGGTCTGGGAAGATCCCACATGCCACAAAACAATGAAGCCCATGCACCACAATTACTGAGCCTCCACTCTAGAGCCCATGAGCCACAACTACTGAGCCTGTGTAGCACAAATACTGAAGCCCACATGCCTAGAGCCTGTGCTCCAGAACAAGAGAAGCCACTGCAATGAGAAGCTCGTGCACCACAATGAAGAGTAGCCCCCGCTCAACTCTACTAGAGAAAGCCAACAAAGAAATGAAGGAACGAAGACGCAACACAGCCAAAATTTTAAAAAAATTAAAAATAATTGTATAGAGACCAAGCTACATGCTACAAAAAAAAAAAAAAACTATTGCGTCAATGATGAAATCAAAGAAAATATCAGAAAATACCTCAAGACAAACAAAAATGAAAATACAACCTTGCAAAACTTATGGGATGTGGAAAAAGTAGTTCTATGATGGAATTTCATAATGATATATGTATTCCTCATGAGAAAAAACAAACAAATAAAAACTCAAATAAACATCCTAAACTGTCACCTAAAAGAATTAGAAAAAAGAACAAACAAAACTCAAAGTCAGCAGAAGGAAGGAAATAATAAAGATCAGAGAGTAAATAAGCTAGAGATAAAAATATCAAATAAAATAAAGAGCTGCTGTTTTGAGGGCTTCCCTGCTGGCGCAGTGGTTGAGAGTCCACCTGCTGATACAGGGGACACAGGTTTATGCCCCAGTCCAGGAAGATCCAACATGCCGCTGAGTGGCTGGACCCGTGAGCCATGGCCACTGTGCCTGTGCGTCCGGAGCCTGTGCTCCGCAATGGGAGAGGCCACAACATGAGAGGCCCACATACCCCCCCAAAAAAACCCCAAAAAAACCCCCCAAAGAGCTGCTGTTTTGTAAAGGTATAAAAAATGGAAAAACTTATAGCCAGGCTCACCATGAAGAATAAAGAGAGGACCCAAATAAACAAAATAAGAATGAAAGAGGAGAAATAACAATTGATACCACAGAAATACAAAAAAAAAAGAGAATACTATGAACATTTATATGCCAACTAATTGGATAATGTGGAAGAAATGGGTAAGATTCTAGAAACAAAAAGCCTGCTAAAACTGAGCCAAGAAGAAAGAGATAATTTGAACAGACCAATCATGAGAAGATAAATAGAACCTGTAATTTAAAGAAAAAAACAACTCCCTGCAAACAAAATTCTACCTAAAGGTAAAGGTAGAACTACCATATGATCCAGCAATTCCACTCCTGGGTCTATATCCAGAAAAAACCCAAACACTAATTCTTAAAGATACATGAACCCCAATGTTCATAGCAGCACTATTTACCATAAACAAGACATAGAAACAGCCCAAGTGCCCATCAACCGGGCACAACTACTGAGCCCATGTGCCACAACTACTGAAGCCTGTGCACCTAGAACCTGCACCCCACAAGAGAAGCCACCACAAGGAGGAGGCTGCACACCACAACAAAGAGTAGCCCCAACTTGCCACAACTAGAGAAAGCCTATGCACAGCAACAAAGACCCAATGCAGACAAAAATAAATAAATAAAATTAAGTCTTTAAAAAAATATCGAATCAATATGTTGCAAGCCTTAAACTAATATAACATTGTAATTTAACTATACTTCAATTAAAAAGCCATTTTGATGGCAATAATGCTTTTTTTTTTTTTTTTTTTTGCCGTAGGCAGGCCTCTCACTGTTGTGGCCTCTCCTGTCGCGGAGCACAGGCTCTGGACACGCAGGCTCAGCGGCCATGGCTCACAGGCCTAGCCGCTCCACGACATGTGGGATCTTCCCGGATCGGGGCACGAGCCCATGTCCCCTGTATCGGCAGGCGGACTCTCAACCACTGCGCCACCAGTGAAGCCCCAGCAATAATGCATTTTTAAATAGAAATAACATCAAGTCAACAGTAACAGAGAAAGGTAGAAAAGTTACTTTTTTAAGTGATCAGTCTGTAAAAATTACCTGAATCATATGTTGCATAAATGCATACTGTTAATATTTGGATATATGTTAGTATGTATATACAATATTATCTCAAATGTAATATAATTATCAATTTAAATAAGAAAAAACATCCTGGGCACTAGTGAATGGCAGCATGTTTTTTTGGTGTTGTGGTTTTTCTTTCAGTTTCATGAGATAATTTTTCAGTATTGAAGTTACTGATATGTATACGAATTACTTCATGGAATTAGAGTCATGTTATTTTTTGCTTGAACCTAAATATAGCATGAGAAATTGGGAAGGAATTAATATCTGTACTAAATTAAGAAAAAATTTTTTGTACTCTGTGATGAGTTTAAAAGGGACAAAGGTCAATTCAAAAACTGAAATTTCTTATGGGTTAGAATAAATTTTTGAAGTGGGGTATGGAATATATATTCCTGGAAATAATGCAGTATTCTGAAGTTTTCTTAAGAAGAGAGAAATTTTCCTTATGATTTGGATTTTCTAAAAGATAATGCAGGCCCCATGTATTGGCTGATAAGTGTAGAAGAAAAACAAATTTAATCTTGTGTTGGTTCTGTCCATGCACTACAGTGGGCTTCTGAGATGTTGGACACTACTAATGATTGATCACTATAAGTTAATTTGCACATTCAAGAATTTTGTACAAATAAAATTATATTGAATATACTTTTTTTTCCTGGCTTCTTTCGTTGTAATGATTTTGAGATTCATCCACGTTACTGCATGTTTATTTCTTAATATGATGGAAAAAATTATAATGAAATAAACTCGTCAGAGGAAATAATAAAAATGAGTAAAATTTAAAGCATAAAAATATAATTTAAAAATTATCTTATTAAATGAGTTTATTATGAAATGTAAACATAATTCAATAATAGGGAATCCATTAGTGTAATCCAACATGTAGTAGAGGTAAGAATTTTTTAAAAAAACTCTTAAAACTCAAGATCTCTACATATAAGCCTATAAGACAGACAGATCACTCCTTGCCTGAGGATGGGGATGGAGGAAGGAAGAGATTACAGAGAGGTACAAGAAAACATTTGACTGTGGTAGAAATGTTGGTTATACTAAATTTAGTGATGGTTTCATAGGTATATACATATGTCAAAACAGATCAAATTGTGCACATTAAATATGTAAAGCTCAGTGTCCTTCAATTATCCTCTAATAATGTCAAAACAAATAAATGCAAATATATATGTGTGTATATATGTGTGTGTGTGTGTGTGTGTGTGTGTGTGTATGACTCTCCACTAGTCCTTAAGGTGATGTTTTGTCAGTCAGTAACATTATAAAGCTCATTCCCTGGTAACTTTTTCAATAAGTGATCATAGGAACAAAATTTTGATATCTTTCAATTTCGTAATTGTTAATGCCATTATACTTGAAGATAAATTTAGGTAGATATAAAACCAGTGGATTACATTTTTTTCTAAGTATCCATGATTTTACCTCACTGTTTTCTGACATAAAGTATTGCTATCATAAAGATAACACTATCCTGATTTTTTTTCCTTTATTAGCGACTTGGTCTTTTGGATTATATGCCCAAAGTAATTTTTTTCTTTTCTTTTTTAAAAAGATAGGTGACATGTAATATTATGTTAGTTTCAGGTGGACTACATAGTGATTTGACATATGCATATATTATGGAATGATTACCATAAGTCTAATAACAATCTGCCCCCTTGTAATGTTATTACAATCTTAGTGATCATATTTCTTATGCTGTATACTAACACTCAGTGGCTTACTTTTTTTTTTTATATATAACTGGAGGCTTGTACCTCTTAATCCCCTTCACCTATTTTGCTCCCTCACCCCATGCACTTCTGGCAACCATAACTTTCTCTCTGTATCATAGTCTGTTTTGGTTTTTGTTTTTTTAGATTCCATATGTAAGGGAGATAATACAGTATATGTCTTCTTCTGACTTAATTCCCTTAGCATAATACCCTCTAGATCCATCCATGTTTCTCAAATGGTAAGATTTCATTTTGGACACTGAGACTGCTTCCATATTTGGCTATTGTAAATAATGCTGCAATGAACATTGGAGTGCCTATGTCTTTTTGAATTCTTGTTTTGTTTTCTTTGTGTAAATATCCAGAATTGAAACCGCTGGATAATATGGCAGTTCTATCTTAATTTTTTGAGAAACCTCCATACTGCACCAATGTACATTCCCACTAATACTGTAAAAGTGTTCCCTTTTCTCCGCATCCCTGCCAACACTTGCTATTTCTTATCTTTTTAATAAAAGCCATGGTGATAAGTGAGATCTCATAATGGTTTTTATTTGCATTTCCCTGTGATTAGTGATAATGAGCACCTTTTCATATGTCTGTTGGCCATCTGCATGTCTTCTTTGGAAAAATGATTATTCATGTCTTCTGCCCATTTTTTAAAACATCTTTATTGAAGTATAATTGCTTTACATTGTTGTGTTATTTGCTGCTGCATAACAAAGTGAATCAGCTATACATATATCCCCATATCCCCTCCCTCTTGTGGCTCCCTTTCACTCTCCCTATCCCACCCCTCTACATGGTCACAAAGCAGCAAGCTGATCTCCCTGTGCTATGCCCATTTTTAAATCAGGTTGTTTGGTTTTAGATGTTGAGTTGCATGAGTTGTTTGTATATTTTGGATATTAACTCCTTGTCAGATATATTGTTTGCAAATATCTTCTCATATTCAGTAGGCTGCATTTTCTTTTTTTGGATAGTGTCATTGGCTGGGCAAAAGATTTTAGTTTGATATAGTCCCATTTGCTTGTTTTTGCTTTTGTTTCCCTTGTCTGAGGAGACTGATCTAAAAATATTTGCTGAGAATAGTGTAAAAGAGTGTATTCTCTATGTTTCCTTCTAGGAGTTCTGTGGTTTTAGGTCTTATATTTAGGTCCTCAATTCCTTAATTTTTAATATATGTTGTGTGAGAAAGTAGTCTGCTATGATTCCTTTGCAAGTAGCTGTCCAGTTTTCCCCCACAGAATTTATTGAAGTGGCTTTTTCCCCATTGAATATTCTTGACTCCTATGTCATAGATTAATTAACCATTAATTAATTATTTCTGGGCACTCTATTCTGTTCCACTGACCTGTGTGTCTGCTTCTGTGCAAATACATACTATTTTGAGTACTCTAGCTTTGTAGTATAGTTTGAAATCAGACAGCCTGATACCTCCAGCTATGTTCTTTCTTTAGATTGCTTTGGATAGTTGCATTATTTTGTGACACCATACAAATTTTAGAATTATTTGTCCTAGCTCTGTGAAAAATATCTTTGATAAATTGATAAGGATTGCACCAAATCTGTAGATTGCTTTGGGTAGTATTGTCATTTTTAACAATATTATTTATCCCAATCCATGAACACAATTTACCTTTCCTCTTACTTTTGTTGTCTTTAATTTCTTTCATCAACATATTATAGTTTTCAGAGTACAATTCTTTTATATTTTCAATTAAAGTTATTCCTAGGTATTTTATTCTTTTTGATGCAGTTGGAGATGGGATTGTTTTCTTAATTTCTCTTTCTGATAATTAGTTATAGTGTATAGCTACACGACAGATATTGTATATCAATTTTGTATCCTACAACTTTATCAAATTCATTTATTAGTTTTCAGATTTTGTTGGTAGTGTCTTTTAGAATTTTCTGTGTACAGTATCGTGTCATCTGAAAATAGTGACAATTTTACTTCCTCCTTTCCAACTTGGATTTCTTTTATTTATGTATCTTACCTGATTGCTGTGTCTAGGACTTCCAATACAATGTTGAAGAAAGTGGGGGCTAGGACTTCCAAATATGTTGAAGGAAAGTGGAGAGTGTGGACATTCTTGTCTTGTTCCTGATCTGAGAGGAAATGCTCTCAGCTTTTTACCATTGAGTATGATGTTAGCTGTTGATTTGTCATATATTGCCTGCATTATGTTGAGTTACATGTTTTCTATACCCACTCTGTTGAGAATTTTTATCATAAATGACATTGAATTTTGTCCAAAGCAGTTTCTGCATCTATTAAGATAATCATATAGTTTTTATTCTTAATTTTTTAATTTGGTATATCACATTGATTGATTTGTGGACATGAACCATTCTTCCACCACTGAAATAAATCCCACTTGATCATGTTGTATGAGCTTTTTACTGTATTGTTATTTTAGTGTGCTAATGTTTTGTGAGGGTTTTGCATCTATGTGCATCAGTGGTATTGGTCTTCAGTTTTTTATTGTGTCTATTTATGGTTTTGGTATCAGGGTAATGCTAGCCTCATAGAATGAGTTTAAAAGTATTCTTTCCTTCTTCAAATTTTTGTAATAATTTGAGAAGGATAGGTGTTAAAAAATGTTTGGTAAAATTCACCTGTGAAATCATCTGTTCCTGGACTTTTTGTTGGGAGTTTTGTCATAACTGATTTAATTTTATTAGTAGTAATAAATGTGTTCATATTTTCTATTTCTTTCTGATTCCGTTTTTGGAGATTGAATTTTCTAATAATGTATCTATTTCCTCTAGGTTGTCTATTTTAATAGCACAAATTGTTCATAATAATCTCACATGATCCATTATATTTCTGTAGTTTGGTTGCAACGTCTCCTCTTCAATTTCTGATTTTATTTAATTAGACCCCCTCTTTATTTTCTTGATGAGTCTGTCTAAAACTTTGTCAACTTTATCCATATTTTCAAAGAATCAACTGTTATTTCCATTGAACTTTTCTATTGTCTTTCTTTAGTATCTAGTTATTTCCACTCTGATTTTTATAATTTCTTTCTTTCTACTAATTTTGTGTTTTGTCTGTCCTTTCTCTAAATACAAAACTAAGATAAACATACAATCAGAAACAAATTGATTCAGAAAGCAAACCCTAATTCTACAGCTGCTCCCAAAGTCCACTGCTTCAATTTTGGGATTATTCATTGTCTATTCAGGTATTCCACAGATGCAGGGTACATCAAGTTGATTGTGGAGATTTAACTCTCTGTTCCTGAGGGTGCACAGAGAAATTTCTCTTTCTCTTCTTTTTCGCACAACTCCTGGGGTTCATCTTTGGGTTTTGTCCCACCTCTGCATGTAGGTCCCCCTCTGGTGTCTGTTGTTCACCCCGACCTGAGGGGGTTAAAGGAGCAGCTGATTAGGGGGATCTGTCTCCCTCAGGCCGGGTGGAGGGAGGGTTATGGAATGTGGGGCGAGCCTGAGGTGGCAGAGGCCGGCGTGATGTTGCAACAGCCTGAGGTGTGCTGTGTGTTCCTCTGGGGAACTTGTCCCTGGATCACGGGACCCTGGTAGTGGTGGGCTGCACAGGCTCCCAGGAGGGGTGGTGTGGGTAGTGACCTGTGCTTGCACACAGGCTTCTTGGTAGCTGTAGCAGCAGCCTTTACATTTCATGCCTGTCTCTGATATCCGTGCTGATAGCTGTGGCTTGCACCCATCTCTGGAGCTGGTTTAGGTGGTGTTCTAAATCCCCTCTCCTCGTGCACCCTGAAACAATGGTCTCTTGCTTCTTAGGCAGTTCCAGACATTTTCCCGGACTCCCACCTGGCTAGCTGTGATGCACTAGCCCCCTTCAGACTGTGTTCATGCAGCCAACCACAGTCCTCTCTCTGGGATCTGACATCCGAAGCCTGAGCCTCAGCTCCCAGCCCCCACCTCCACAGCGTGTGAGTAGACAAGCATCTCAGGCTGGTGAATTCTGGTTGGCAGGGATCCTCTGTGCGGGACTCTCTCGGCTTTGCCCTCTGCACCCCTGTTGCTGCTCTCTCCTCCATGGCTCTGAAGCTTCCCCCCACCCACCCCCTGTTTCCACAAGTGAAGGGGCTTCTTAGTGTGTGGAAACTTTTCTTCCTTCACAGCTACCTCCCAGAGGTGCAGGTCCCGTCCCTATTCTTTTGTCTCTGTTTTTTCTTTTTTCTTTTGCCCTACCCAAGTACGTGGGGAATTTCTTGCCTTTTGGGAAGTCTGAGGTCTTCTGCCAGTGTTTAGTTGGTGTTCTGTAGGAGTTGTTCTACATGTAGATGCATTTTTGATGTATTTGTGGGGAGGAAGGTGATCTCCACGTCTTACTCCTCTGCCATCTTGAAGGTCTGCTGTAGATATATTCTTGATGTACTTGTGGGGAGAGGTGAACTCGAGGTCCTCTTATTCCGCCATCTTAACCCTATTCATTCATCTGTTGATGGACATTTAGGTTGCTTCCATTTCTTCCCAATTGCTTTGAACATTGGCGTGCATGTATATTTTCACATTATTGTGGGCTTTTTTTTCACATATATACCCAGGATGGAATTCCTGGGTCATATGTTAGGTTTATTTTTAGTTTTTCAAAAAACTCCATAATGTTTCCACAATGGCTGCACCAATTTAATTCACACCAACAGCGTGAGTGAGGGTTCCCTTTTCTCCGCATCCTAGCCAACAGCTGTTGTTTGTGTTATTGTTGATGTTAGCCATTCTGACTGGTGTGAGGTGATATCTCATTGTGTTTTTTATTTGCATTTCCCTCATAATTACTGATGTTGAGCATCTTTTCATGTGACTGTTAACCATCTGCCTTTCCTCTTTGGAGAAATGTCTATTCAGTTCTTCTGCCCATTTTTCAATCAGGTTTTTCCTTTATTTTTTTTGACACTGAGCTGTATGAGTTCTTTATATATATTTGATATTAATCCCTTATCAGTCATATCATTTGTAAATATTTTCTCCCATTCATTAGGTTGTCTTTTCATGTTATTGATTGTTTCCTTTGCTGTGCAAAAGCTTTTAAGTTTAATTAGGTCCCATTTGCTAATTTTTCTTTTATTGACTTGATTATAGCAGATAACTCCAAAGAAATCTTGCCATGATTTATGTCAAAGAATGTTCTGCCTAGTTTTCCTGTAGGAGTATTATGTTAGCTGAGCTTACATTTATGTCTTTAATCCTTTTTGAGTTTATTTTTGTTTATGGTGTTAGAGAACAATCTAATTTCATTCTTTTACACTTAACTGTCCAGTTTTCCCAGCACCACTTCTTGAAACACTGTCTTTTCTCCATTGTATACACTTGCCTTAGTATTCATAGATGAATACTAAGATGAATTTACCATAGATGAATTTACCATAAAAGTGTGGTTTGGGCTTCCCTGGTGGCACTGTGGTTGAGAGTCTGCCGCTGATGCAGGGGACACGGACTCGTGCCCCGGCCTGGGAAGATCCCATATGCTGTGTAGCAGCTGGGCCCATGAGTCACGGCCACTGAGCCTGCGCGTCCGGAGCCTGTGCTCCTCAATGCGAGAGACCACAACAGTGAGAGGTCCGTGTACCGCAAAAAAAAAAAAAAAAAGTGTGGTTTATTTCTGGGATGTCTATTCTCTTCTATTAATCTACGTGTCCATTTTAGTGTGAGTGCTATATGTTTTGATTACTATGTGTTTTAGTATAGTCTCAGGTCAGGGAGTGTGACTCCTCCAGCTCTTCTTTTTTCTCAAGGTTGCTTTGGTCATTCTGTTTTTTGTTTTTTTGATGCCATACAAATTTAAAATTTATTTTTTCTTATTCTGTGAAAAAATATCATTGGTATTTTGAAAAGGATTGCATTGAATCTGTAGATTCCCTTATTTAGTATGGTAGTATGGTCATTTTAACAATATTAATTCTTCCAATCAAGGGCACAGTATATCATTCCATATGTTTGTATCATCTTCAATTTCATTCAACAGTATCTTATATTTTTCTGAGTACAGATTTTTTTACCTCCTTCAGAAAGTTTATTCGTAGGTATCTTATTCTCCTTGATGTGATGGTAAAATGATATTATTTCCTTAATTTCCCTTTCTAATCTTCTGTTGTTAGGGTATAGAAATGCAACAGGCTATTGTGTATTAATTTTGTATCCTGCAACTTTACTGAATTAAATGATGAGCTCTAGTAGTTTTCTTGTAACATCTTTAAGATTTTCTATGTAGAGTGTCATGTCATCTGTGAACAGTGACAATTTTACTTATTCTTTTCCAATTTGGATTCTTATTATTTCTTTTTCTTTTCTAATTGTTATGGCTAGCACTTCCAAAACTATGTTGAATAAAAGTGGCAAGAGTGGGCATCCTTGTTTTGCTCCTGATCTTAGAAAAAATGGTTTCAGCTTTTCACTGCTGAATTAAATGTGGACATGTCATATATGACTTTTATTATGTTGAGTTTTGGTCCTTGCATGCCCACTCTGGAGAGTTTTTATCATAAATTGATGTTGAACTTTATGAAAGGCTTTTCCTGCATCTATTAAGATGATTGTATGATTTTTATTCTTCAATTTTTTAGTGTGGTGTATCACACTGATTGATTTGTGGATATTGAAGAATCCTTGCATCCCTGGGATAAATCCCAGTTCATCGTGGTGTATGATCCTTTTAATATATTATTGGATTCTGTTTACTAGTTATTTTGTTGAGGATTTTTGCATCTATGTTCATCAGTGATATTGGCCTGTAATTTTTTTTTTTTGTGATATGCTCATCTGGTTTTGATATCAGGGTGATCCTGCCCCATAGAATGAGTTTGGACGTGTTCGTTCCTCTGAAATATTTTGGAGTAGTTTTTGAAACATAGATATTACCTCTTCTCTAAGGGCTTGGTAGAATTCACCTGTGAAGCCATGTGGTCCTGAACTTTTGATTGTTGGGAGTTTTTAAATTGCTGATTCAATCTAAGTACTGGTAATTGGTCTGTTCATATTTTCTATTTCTTCCTTGTTCAGTCTTGAGAGATTGTACCTTTCTAAGAATTTGTCCATTCCTTCTAGGTTGACCCTTTCATTGGCATATATTTGTTCATAGTACTCTGTTATGAGCCTTTGTATTTCTGTCTTACCAGTTGTAACTTTTTCTTTTCCATTTCTTGTTTTATTGATGTGTGGTCTCTCCCTTTTTTTCTTGGTGAGTTTAGGTATAGGTTTATCAATTACGTTTATCTTTTCAAAGAACCATGTTGTAGTTTCATTGATATTTTCTATTGTTTTCTTTGTCTCTATTTCATTTATTTCTGCAAGATATTTATTGTTTCTTTCCTTGTACTCACTATGGGTTTTGTTTGTTCTTCTTTCTCTAGTTGCTTTATGTGTAAGGTTAAGTTGTTTATTTGAGATTTTTCTTGTTTTCTGAGTTAAGTTTGTATTGCTATAAAATTCCCTCTTTGAACTGCTTTTCCTGTGTTCCATAGGTTTTGGATAATCATATTTTCAATGTCATCTGTCTCTAGGTAATTTTTGATTTCCTCTTTTATTTCTTTGGTAATCCATTTGTTGTTTAGTAGCCTATTATTTAGCCTCCACATGTTGTGTTTTTTGCAATTTTTTTCATTTAGTCTATTTCTAGTCTTATAGTGTTGTGGCCAGAAAAGACATTTGATATGATTTCAAATTTCATGAATTTACCAAGGCTTGTTTTGTGGCCCATTGTGTGATCCATCCTGGTGACCATTCCATGTGCACTGGAAAACAATGTGTTTTCTGCTGCCCCTATGAGACGCTCGAGCATGTCACAAGCTCTGCATCCACTGTCCTCAGAGAGAACTGGCTTCAGCTGCTGCTACAAGACCTATGAGCTCCATCCCAGGAGCACACAAGGACCGCCACACCTGCACAGCCTGTATCAATGGAATAAGGTCAATCACATGCTGAGAAAAGAGGCAGCAAGCATCCCAACTAAAAGCAGGCCCCTGATTCTGGACAAGATGGAAGAGTACAAGGACTTGAGCTCTCCTCTGCACTTGAAAACAGCAATATCACAACTAACAGCTGAACAAATATTGACAAAAAAAACTGGAACCTACTGAAAAAGAATTATATTCAAAGATAAAGAAGACATCACAACGAGATTATAGGAGGAATATTTTCAAGACATAATCAAGCCCTATACCCTCTATGTGGGCAACCCACACACTGGAAAATGATTATATCAGAGAGGTTATCTCACAAGGGTGAGAGTTCTGAGTTCCACGCCAGGCTTCCCAGCCTGAGGGTCTGGCCTTTAGAAGAGGAACCCCATAGAGAGTTTGGCTTTGAAGGTCAGCAAGGCTTGAGTATAAATTTTACAAACAGCTCATGTGGCTCAAAATTAAAAAAATAAACCCAATCAAAAACTGGGCAAAAGATCTAATAGACATTTCTCCAAAGAAGACGTACAGATGACCAAAGAGCTCATGAAAATATGCTCAATATCACTAATTATTAGGGAAATGCAAATCAAACTACAATGAGGTATCACCTCACACTAGTCAGAATGGCCATCATCAAAAAGTCTACAAAAAATAATTGCTGGAGATGGTGTGGAGAAAAGTGAACCTTCCTACACTCTTGTTGGGAATGTAAATTGGTACAACCACTATGGAGAACAGTATGGAGCTTCCTTAAAAAAACTAAAAATAGAATTAATATATGATCCAGCAATCCCACTCCTGGGAATATATCTGAAGAAAACCATAATTCAAAAAGCTTATATGCACTGCTCATTGCAGCACTATTTACAACAGCCAGGTCATGGAAGCAACTTGAATGTCCATCGACAGATGAATTGATAAAGAAGATGTGGTACATATATACAATGGAATATTACTCAGCCTTTAAAAAAATGAAATAATGCCTTTTGCAGCAACATGGATGAACTTAGAGATTGTCATACTAAGTGAAGTCAAACAGAGAAAGACAAATATATGATATCACTCATATATGGAATCTAATTTTCAAAAATAGTATAAGTGTACTAATTTACAAAACAGAAACAGATGCACAGATTTTGAAACAAACTTATGGTTACCATGGGGAAAAGTGGGGGGGGGAGGGATACATTAGGAGCTTAGGATTAACATACACTACTATATATAAAATAAACAAGGATCTACTGTATAGCACAGAGAATTTGATTCAATATTCTGTGATAACCTATATTAGAAAAGAATCAATATATGTATATGTGTAACTGAATCACTGTGGTGTACACCTGAAACTAACACAAGATTGTAAATAAACTATACTCCAATAAAATTTTAAAAATAAAATAAAATAAAAAGGAAACAATGTGTTTCCTGCTGCTTTTGGATGGAATGCTCTAGATGTATCAATTTAGTACATCTGCTCTAATGTTACATTTAAAGCCAGTGTTTTCTTATTGATTTTTTGTGGATTATATATCCATTGATGTAAGTGGGCTGTTAAAGTCCCCTGATATTATTGTGTTACTGTTGATTTCTTCTGTTATGTCCATTCATATTTGCCTTATATGCTTAGGTGTGCCTACATTGGGTACATATATATTTATAACTGTTATATCTTTTTCTTGGATTAACCCTCTGATCATTACGTAGTGCCCTTCTTTATCATTTGTAACAGTCTTTATTTTAAAGTCTATTTTGTCTGATATAAATATTGCTACTTCAGCTTTCTTTTGATTTCTATTTGCATGGAACACTTTTTTCCCATCCCTTCACTTTCATGAGTGGGTGTGGAGAAAAAGGAACTCTCCTACACCTCTGATCTATTTAGATCTTCTGCCCATTTTGTGTTGTTTTGGCTGGAGTATTTAGTCCATTTACATTTAAAGTAATTATCAATATGTATGTTCTTTTTGCCATTTTGTTAATTTGTTTTTTGTTGTTTTTGTAGGACTTTTTTGCTCTCTTCTTCTTTTGTTCTCTTCTCTTTGGATTTGATGACTGTCATTAGTGTTATGTTTGGATTGATTTTTCTTTTTTCTGCATATATTTTTGGTTTGTGGTTCCATGAGGTTTATACATAGCTGTCTATATATATATGTGTGTGTGTGTATATATATATATATATATATATATGTCACTTAATAGCTAATGCATTGTAAAAATCCTGCATTTGTGAATGGCCATCATTAAAAAGTCTATAAATAGACTTTTTATAGGGAGAAAAGTGTGGAGAAAAGGGAACCCTCCTACACTGTTCGTGGGAATGTAAGTTGGTACAGCTACTATGGAAAACAGTATGGAAGTTCCTCAGTAAATGAAAAATAGAATTACCACATGATCCAGCAATCCCACTCCTGGGCATATACCCAGGCAAAACTATAATTCCAAAAGATACATACACCCCTATATTCATAGCAGCACTATTCACAATAGCCAAAACATGGAAACAAGTTAAATGTTCATTGACAGATGAATGGATAAAGAAGACATGGTACATATATACAATGGAATACTACTCAGCCATAAAAAAGAACAAAGTAATGCCGTTTGCAGCAAAATGGATGCAACAAGAGATTATCATACTAAGTGAAGTAAGTCAGACAAAGACATACACCATATGATATCACTTATTTGTGTAATCTAAAATATGGCACAAATGAACCTATCTACAAAAGAGAAATAGACTCACAGACATAGAATTGTGGCTGCCAAGTGGGGGTGGATGGAGGGATGGAATGGGAGTTTGGGATTGGTAGATGCAAAGTATTACCTTTAAAATTGATAAACAATGTCCTACTGTGTAGCACAAGGAACTATATACAATTTCCAGGGATAAACCATAATGGGAAGAATATTAAAAAGAGAATGTATATATGCGTATAACTGAGTCACTTTGCTGTACAGTAGAGATTGGCACAACATTGTAAATCAACTCTACTTCAAAAAATTTTTTTCTAAATCCTGCATTTTGTATTCTTCTCTCCTCATGATTAATGTTTTTCATATTTTATTTTGCATCTAATTTTTCTGTGTATCACTTAACTGTCTATTGTAGATACAGATGATTTTACTACCTCTGTCTTTAAACTTCCCTTTTAGCTTTGAGTGTGTATTATTTCCTACCTTTATTTTTTGTTTGCCCTTACCAGGGAGATTTTCATACCCTAATTCTCTTATTTCTACTTGCATCCTTTTATTTTTTGCCTGGAGAAATTCCTTTAACATTTGCTCTTATGCTAGTTTGATGGTGCTGAACTCTTTGAGATTTTGCTTGTCTGTAAAGCTTTTGATCTCCCATCAAATCTGAACAAGAGGCTTGTTTGGCAAAGTATTCTTGATTGTAGGTTTTTCCTTTTCATCACTTTAAGTATATCATGCAATTCCCTTCTGTCCTGCAGAGTTTCTGTTTACTTTTACCTTGATGCTTTTAATATTCTTTCTTTATTTTTAATTTTTGTCATTTTAATTATTATGTGTCTTGGTGTGTCCTTCTTTGCATTAATACTTCATGGGACTCTCTGTGCTTCCTGGACTTGAATGTCTGTTTCTTTTCCCAGGTTAGGAAACTTTTCAACTATTATGTTCTCAAATATGTTCTCAACTTCTTTCTCTCTCTCCTCTCCTTCTCCAACTACTATAATATGAATATTAGTGTGCTTGATATTGTCCCAGAGGTCACTTAAACTGTCCTCATTTCTTTTCATTCTTCTTTTCTTTTTTCCATTCAAGGGAAGTGATTTCCACTACTCTGTCTTCAGCTCAGTGATCCATCCCTCTGTATTATTTAGCTTATTGTTGATTCCTTCCTGTGTTCTTTTTTTTTTTTTTCCAATTTCAAGTATAGTATTCTATCTGTTTGGTTGTTTTTTATATTTTCTAACTCTGTTAAAAACTTCTAACTTCTCGCTGTGTACATCCATTCTTCTCCCAAGTTCTTTTGTCATTTTTACAATCATTACTCTGTACTCTTTATTGTGTAGATTGCCTATCTCCACTTGCTGTGGTTCTTTTTCTGGGGTTTTATTTGTTTCTTCATCTAGAACATGGTACTCTGCTCTCTCATATTATCTAAGTTGCTAATTGTATTTTAATGCATGTAGTAGGTTAGTTACATTTCTTAACCTTGGAAAAGTGGTCTTCTGTAGATGTCCTATGTGTCCCAGCAGTGCACTCCCCTCTTATCACCCAACCTATATGCTCTAGGAATTCCCCCTAAGAGGGCTGCAAGGATACTTCAGTTGTGGTGGGCTGAGTATGTGGGTTGTCTGGTAGGCTTCTTTGGCCCCTAGCCCAATTGGTTGCCAGGTCCTTCTTTGTGCAGATGCTGCTGGCTTTTGGTTGGCATGGCCTAGTCATGAGTCGGCTGGCTGCAGAACCCTAAGGGGCCCTGGGGCTAGTGCTGGTTCACTTGTGGGAGGAGTCAAGGTCCAGAAGACTCCAGGGCTCTTTCTTCCTCACTGTTGGGTGAAGCCAGGTTCTGGGGTTAGTGTGGGGCTACTGGTAGGCAGAGCCATATCCTGGGGTCTGGCCATAGGGCCCAGAGATCCCAGAACTTGTGTCAGATTGCTGGGGGGTGGCAGTTCTTGACAAAGTTGGGTATGGGTCCAGGGTAACCTGAAGTTGGTGTTGGCCAGCTAGTGGGTAGGCCCAGGCCCAGGTAGGGTCTGGCCTGATGTTGGTAGGCTGGATTGACAGGCTGAAGGATTGTGTTTTTCTTGCATCTGGTGTCTGGCCCCTGTTGTCTGTGGCTGGTCTAAGGGCTAGTGCACACTTCCTGGTGGGCAGGGCCAGTGCCTGCCCATTGATGGGTGGAAATGTGTCTTAGCCCTCTGTTGAACAGGGCTCTGTCTAGAGGTGTGTCTAGAGGTGGCTGTGGGCTCAGAAAACTTTAGACAGCTTACCTGGTGATGGGTGGGGATGTGTTCCCACCCAGTTAGTTATTTGGCCTGAGGTGTCCCAGCATTTGTGTGTGAAGGCTGTTGGATGGGGTTAGGTTTTGGCACTAATGAGCTAGTGGGAGGATCCCATGATTGCTGCTGCTAGCAGCAGTGTACACAAGGTAGAAAGCTCCCAAATATGGCTTCCACCAGTGTCTATGTCCTCAGGGTGAGCCCTAGCCAACACCCCCCACCTCTCTGGGGGTCTCTCCAAGATCAACAGGTAGGTCAGACCCAGGATCCTATCAAATTACTGCCTTTGCCCTGGGTGAGATTTTGTGTGTGCCCTTTAAGAGTGAAATCTCTATTTCCTCCAGTCCTTTGGGACTACCAAAATTAAGCCCACTGTCCTTTAAGACCAAATTCTCTGGGAGCTCATTTTACTGGTGCAGGATCCCCAGGCTGGGGAGCCCCACATGTGCTTCAGAACTCTCACTGCTATGGGGGGAGCTCTACACTATAATTATTCTCTAGTTTGTGGGTCACTCACCCTGGGATATGGGAATTGATTGAGTCTTCCCCTCTTACCCATCTCTTTGTGGTTTCTTCTTTATGTCTTTAGTTGTAGAAGATTTTTTCTGGTAGGTTTTTGTCTTATTCATGGATGGTTGTTCTGCTGATAGTTGTGAATTTTGTGTTTGTGAGAGGAGGTAAGCTCAGAATCTTTTTACTCTACCAAGTTAGCCAATCTTGCATGTGCCCTTTTGTTGTGGTGAGGCCTGCTACTGTGGGTGCATTGGTAGGTGGTTCTATCCCCTGGCCTGGTTGACTGCAAAGTCATGCCTCCTGCAGTTGCTGTGGGCCCACTGGAAGTTGGGTAGGCTTCCAGCAACATTGGCTGCATGGTGGGGAACAACTTTGTTGCCACCCTGCTGGTGGCCAGCCAGGTCCACACACGGCCAAGGGGGGCATGAGTCTGGTGCTGGCCTGCTGGTGGAGAGGGCCAATTTCCTGCCTGGCTTTCTGTGTGGTCCTAGGTGACTCAGAGCTAGTGCTAGAAAGGCAGGGCCAGGTCCTAACATAGTTGTTTGTGCAGCCCAGTGGCTCAGGTCCCTGTATCGTTGTCTGCATGGTTCAGGGTGGCCCAAGGACAGTAGCAGTCACTGGTAGGCAAGGCTGTGTTCCTACACTAGTAGGTGAGAGGGAAGATCCCAAAATGGTGCTTTCCAGCACCAGTGTTATTGTAGTTGAATGGGCTTCCCAAAATGGCTGCTGCCAATGTCTTTGCCACCAGGCATAATCTCAGTTACCTTCTGCCTCTCTGGGAGGTTCTCCAAGATCAGCAAGTAGTCCGACCTAGGGTCCTTCCAAATTACTGCCTCAGCATTGGCACTCAGAGCATGTGAGATTTTGCGTGCTCTAAGAGTTTAGTGTCTGTCTTCTATAGACCTCCAGCTATCTCAAATATAAGCCCTCTTGAGTTTCAAAGCCAGACATTCTGGGGGTTGTCTTCCTGGTGCAAGACCCCTAGGCTAAGGAGCACGATGTGGAACTTGGACTCCTTGCTCTTTGGGAAGGACAACTACGATTGTGATATTCCTCCCATTTGTAGGTCACCCAGGAGTGTGGGTCCTGACTATACCCCATCTCTGCTCTTCCCACCAGTTTCATTGTGGTTCCCTGTCTTTAGTTGAGGAAAGTGTTTTCTACTAGGTCATTCTCATAGATAGTTGCTCTGTTTAAGTAGTTGTAATGTTGGTGTGTTCATGGGAGGAGGTGATTTCAGGGTCTTCCTATTTCTCCATCTTGTCTTCTCTCCCTTTTTTACTTCTTATCTTTTAAAATCAAATAATTTTACTAGAATATATCTCAATATTGGCCTTTCAGATTCATCTTCCCAGATATGTGGTGTGATTGTATACTATATGATTAAATTTGCTTTTATTATAGAAAATCTTCTCCAAAAATTAATTTTAGTGTTGAATTGAAAGAAGTATCTTAACATTTATTATAACTGTTTCTATCTAGTTGCTCCATTATGTTGCCTTTCTTCTGAAGTACTGCCTGTAGTTCTGAATTTGAACAGAAGGTATCAGTATAAGATTAAGATGCTCTGAGTTTCCCCAGTGGCCAAAGCTGTGTGATATTGGACCAAGCTATTAACATCTCTTGCCCTCAGTGTAAACAATCTTCTAGAGAGAGCAGTAATTCTCAACTGTACCTCTCATGAGAATCATGAGGGGGTGCCTGTTTAAAATACCAATTCTCAGGCTCTTAGACCTCCAGAAACTCCAAGTGTGAGACCTTGGAATAACTATTTTTAGTAAATGGCCCTGGGTGATTTAGATAATCAGCAAAGTTTGGGAAAACACTGCCTTAGAGAAACAGAGCTACTGTTCAAAAGAGCATCAAATAAGCTAAGATGTTTACTTTTGTTAAATAGATATTGTTTCTTCAGAGCAATTTTAGATTTACAGAACAATTGAGAAGTTAGTAAAAGATTTTCCATATATTCCTCACCTATTTTCCCAGTACCTTTTTATTAATATATTATTATGGTGCATTTGTTACAATTAATGAACCAATATTGACATATTATTATTAATTAAGTTCATAGTTTATTCAGATTCCCTTATTTTTTACCTAATGTGCTGATGCTATTTAAGGATACTTCCCTAGATACATTACATTTAGCAGTTATGTCTCCTTAGGCTGTTCTTGACCTGACAATTGCCCAGACTTTTCTTGTTTTTGATTACCTCGACAGTTTTGAGGAGTATTGATTAGGTATTGTGTAGAATGATCATCAATTAGGATTTGATGTTTTTTCTCATGATTATATTATGGGTTTGAGGGAAGAATATCACAGAGGTAATTCCACTTTCAACACATCGGATCATGGGTGAATACTATTAACATGATTTAGGACTGTTGGTATTAATCTTGATCAGCTAGATGAAGAAGGGTTTGCTAGGCTTCTTCATGATTAAGTCACTTTTTTCTTCCCCTTTTTATATTCTTTGGAAGGAAGTCACTCTGCACAGCCCACGCTAAAGGAGTGAGGAGTTGTGTTCCCCCACCTTGAGAGTAGAGTATCTGCTTGAATTATTTGGAATTTTGCCATGTGACAGATACGTCTTTCCTCCACATTCATTCATTCATTTATTCAATCATTCATCAATTATTTGTTTATGTGTATGAGAATGAACTCATGGGTATTTGTTTTATACTCTAGGTTAAAATTAATTATTACTTTATTTTTTTTTGTTGCTCAAATTGTTCCAGGTTTAGTCATTAAGAGCTCTTTCGGTTGGCTCCTTTGTCCCTCTGACATACATCAATCAATGTGGGATTTGTTTTTTTGATGATCACTCCCTTATTTTCTGGAATTATAAGATTCTCCAGGTTTGGCTTATATATTTCCTGTTTCAATCTTAGAATCAGATATTTCTTCAATGTTTCCTATCTCCCTTTATTGGAGAATGGTATTAGAAACCAAGATTTGGGCATTAGGTGTACTCATTGCTCTTGGAGTGTTGCTTGCTTTAGGCCCTCTCATTTCTCCTTTATACTTTTGGTTGAATTCTCTAGTGAAACCATCTGTCATTGGTGATTTTTTAAGGTTACCTATCCAGTTTCTTTAATAAACATAAGCCTATTCAGATTATCTATTTTTCTATTGTGAGTTTTGATACTTATCCATCTTTCAAAGATTTGTCCATTTTATCTGAGTTTTAAAATTTGTAGGCATAGAATTGTTGATAGTATTCCTTCTTATCCTTTCAATTTCTGTGGTAACAGTAGTGATGACCCCTCTTTCATTTCGAATAATGGTAATTTATACCTTTTCTATTTTTCTTAGTTAGCCTGGCTAGTTGTTTATCAATTTTATTGATCTTCTCAAAGAATCAGCTTTTTGTTTTATTGATTTTAGCATATTGCTTTCCAGTTTTCAATTTTATTGGTTCCTGATCCAATTAGAATCCTTTCTTTTCTTCTACTTGTATTAGACTTAAATTGCTCTTCTTTCTCTAGCTTACTAAAGAAAGTTAGTAGACGCTTATATTATTGATTTTAGATCGTTCTTTTCTAATATATGTACCTAATGCTATATAAATTTTTCTCAATGCATTGCTTTAATTGCATGCCACAGATTTTGATGTTGCATCTTTGTGTCCATTTTTAGGAAATTATAATTTATCTTGAGAATTTTTCTTTTACTCATGTGTTGCTTAATCTCCAAATATTTTGGGATTTTCTAGCTATCCTTTTTCTAAGGATCTCTAGTTTCATTCCATCATGGTCTGAGAACATAGGTTGTATGATTTTTCTTCTTTTCTATTTACTAAATTGTGTTTCATGGCTTATAATGCCATCTGTCTTGGTGAATATTCCATGTGAGCTTGAGAAAAATGTGTATTATGCTATTGATGGATGGAATAGTCTGTAAATGTCAATTAGACCAAGTGGATTTGGTAGTGCTGGCCAGGCCAACTTTATCCTTTTTGATTTTCTGTCTGTTTGACTGATTAATTACTGTTAGAAGGGTGTTGAATTCCGGCCTGTAATAGTGGATTTATCCATTTATCCTTTCAGTTTTATCCATTTTTGCTTCATGTATTTTGATCATTTGTTGTTAGGTGCATACATATTTATGATTGTTTTGTCTTGTCATATAATTGATTCCTTTATCATTATGTAGTGCCCCTCATTATCCTGATGTTTCCTTGTTGTGAAGGTTGCTTTGTCTAATACAGCTACTAGATTTTTAAAATAGTGTTAGTATGAAGTATCTTTCTCCATTGCTTTACTTTTAACCTATCTGAATCTTTGTATTTAAAGTGTGTTTCCTGTCAACAACTATTGTTGGGTGTGTTGTTTTATATTTTAAATATAAATCCACTAAGACAAACTAAGTCTTTTTTGCATTTAGAAGAATTATTGTTATGGTTTGATTAATATCTTCCATGTTTCTGTTTTCTACTCTTTGCAATTGCTCTTTGTTTTTTAATTTATCCCCCTACTTTTCTTCCTTTCCTAGTTTTAATTGAACATTTTTATGATTCCATTTTATCACTTCTCTTAGCATATCAATTATACTTCTTTTTAAAATAAGTCTGCTTGTGATGCTTGATTTTTATCTTCAGACTGCTTTTTCTTGCCTTTTTGCATGCCTTGTAAGTTTTTGTTGAATGCTAGACATGATTTATTGAGTAACTGAGGAAAAACTCTTTATTGTGAGGTTTTATGTTAATTTGGCCAAGAGTTAGACTGTGTTTAATGTGTGCTGCTACTTTACGTGCCAGATTTTTCAAATTCCTCTAGTATCATTTTGTCTCTCCTGCTGACCTTGGTCATCTACAATAATTTCTCCTTAGATAGAATTTGCATCTTCAAGCTCTTTAAGCTGTAATTCTGTTTTTATACCATTGGTAAGGTATGCATATTTCAAAATTGTTCTTATTCCCCTTTCTCTAGCATTTCCATAAGGGTAATTTTCATGATTCTTTACTGTGAGAACCTGGTGGGCTTCCTGAAGGTAAAACCCACAAAAATGTGGGAGCCCCACTAATACTGCAGTCCCCAGGGGTTTCTCACTCTCAAGCTAGTCCATACTCAGCCTCCAGCATTTGTTATTATAAATAATTAAGCCTTCCTACCAGTTTTTTGCTCTAACAGATGAACAGGTATTCTGTTGCAGGTAAACAGTTATATGATTTTCTGTATTCACCTGCCTCTCCACATTTAAGGGAGGTAATTTCCCCTGTGAACTCAATTCTCTGACGGGTCCAAGAAAAGTAGCTGATATTTAGGTTGTTCAAATTATTTTGTCATAAGGATGGTAGTGATGACTTCAAATCTCTTTACATGTTAGAGTTAAAACCAGAAGTCTAATACTTTCTTTAAAGGTAGTGGATTTATTAACTTCTGGTTTATGAGGGATGGGGAATAAACAATTATTAAACAAAAATCCTAGATACATACATACATTAACCTTTGAAATAAATGAAACTGGAATATTTCAAATATTGGTATTTCTTGTCTTTTCCTCAATATTTCCTATGGAATATCCTCCAAATTATGCTGTTTTGTTCTAAATATGGCCTGAATCATCACACACACACACACACACACACACAGAATGCACACAGAATTTCCTACATATATTTCTCACTTAATCCTCTCATAAAAGTGCTAATTTTTAAAAAAATAATTACGTAGCATAGATGACAAAGGCCCACTAAAATGTGATACATTTCTACATTTTATTTTACAGGATTATATGAGAGACTTCAAAGTCTAACCTTCAAAGAGTTAGCTTTCTTTTGTGAAAATCTTCACATTTCTAGTTAATATTTTAATAAAATATTGCACATAATTTTTATGGAGGAAACTCCACTGTTTTACATAAAGGTAGTTTTAATTTAGGAGAATTAAATAGTGTCTTGTCTTTTAGAAAAATTAGTCTAGTTGCCAAGACAGTAGGTAGGGTGCTAATATGTAACCTATAGGTAATATTCACTCAATGCACAGCTTTCTGAGGCACTAGGATTATAGTTGTGAAGAAGATTAGCACAATCCTTCCTCTCAGGGAGCTTATGCTTTAGTAAGACAATTATATGATATAGTGTGATGAAAGCTATAGTATGGTTCAGTGATATATATATATATATATAATTACATATATATTACATATTACATAGATACATACACACACACACACACACACACACACACACACACACACACACACACACACACATATATATATCCAGAAATGAAAGAAGTTCATTCCAATTCCAAGAAATGAAAGAAGTTCATTCAGTGTGGCAGGATTATATTCGAAGGGCAAGAAGTAGAAACTGGAGGGCTTCCCTGGTGGCACAGTGGTTGAGAGTTTGCCTGCAGATGCAGGGAACACGGGTTTGTGCCCCGGTCTGGGAAGATCCCACATGCCACGGAGCGGCTGGGCCCGTGAGCCATGGCCGCTGAGCCTGCGCGTCCGGAGCCTGTGCTCCGCAACGGGAGAGGTCACAACAGTGAGAGGTCCGCGTACTGCAAAAAAAAAAAAAAAGTAGAAACTGGAGACATAAGAAATTTGAACTTTATTCCAAGACTAACAGGAAGAAACTGAAGGAGGCTGGCTAATCAGGGCTAATCAGTGACCAAAGCAGATTTATGCTTCAGTAAGGTAATTCTAACTGCTTTGTGAAAATAAATGAATTGCAAGGAGAATTTGGAGTCAGTGACACAGGTTAAGAATGTATGGTAGGAATCCAGCCTAAGGAAAATAGTACATTGACTCAAGAATATGGCATTAAGCATGAAGAATTATGGACACTTTCTAGAAATGGTTATGAGGTTAAGTAAAAGAACATGGTGATGACTGACTGTGTGGGTAGATGGAGAGGAAGTCAGGCAATGGTAATGTACAGATTTTTAGCTTGGTCAACTGGGAGACATAATTAATATTACATTAAATAAAATAAAAATATTTGAGTAGGACACGTTCATTTTGCACATGCTAATTTGAGGTATCTGTGGAACATCTGGGCTTAGATAAATGACACTGGCAAGGCAAAACAAAATGTATTAATTCAAAGAACTCATTATTTCAGAAAGTTAAGTTGGTAAAATTATTCAGAATTACAGAAAAATTGGGTAAACTTGTATACAGATATTCTCAATATATATATCATAGAATCATTCCATTATGTCAGTACTGGTATTTATTCAAGCTCATTTGATGGAGCCTAAAATCTTTTCAGCTAATCTAACAAATAAAGTTAAATGTATTTTGGCTCCAAATTTTTATTCTTTCACTCTTTATGTTTGTACACATGATCATATTTGTTTCTGAACATTCCAGGACAAAAAGTACAAACTATTGACTTCAGGTACTCGCTAAAATCTGCATTTTAACAGATGGTAGAAATGTGGCCTATTCTAAAGAATTAATGTATGTTAAAATGATAATGTTGAAAAGTAGAAAATATTAAAGAATTACATATTTTAACTGGTAAAAATAATATATGCAAAAGAATCTATTGGACATTAGTTGATAATAATTAAATGGGTAGAAGTTTAGTAAACACTGAGCTTTCATTTAAATGAAATTTGATTAATTCAGCAGTCATTTATCTTGGCTAAAATCTAAGATGCTAAACATGTCTACTTTATTCATCTTTAACCAGGAGCCTGGGAAAGCCCAGAATGCTACAATCTTCTAACAAAGGAAAGAGGTAACTATTAATCTGAATACTTAAAACAGGAAAACAGTTATGTTTCTTTGGTTTATTTATATAGCAAACATCCTGAGATATTCCCTAAGATTAGAACGTAGATTATAGAACAGCCAGGTGTCTTGGCCATACATTCCAAGGTTATACAGAGTAGGATGAAAATGGAGTTTTTCTGAACGTGCTTTAGTTAATAATATTTTATGTAATAATTTTAATATACCACTTAGAACGCACTTGTAAACAATTCTCTCTCATTACATTTAAACAAGAAGCACTGCTATTTCCGGAAATTAAAAAACATCACAATAAAAATCAGGTCTTCCAGTTTAAGGAATCGTTGTATTGTTACACAAAGAGAATGATTTTGCCAGAATCTTTGATCACATCTTCAAGACCACATTTTCCTTAAATGTAATGTAGCATATGAAAATTTCAAGTGAAAAGGAACTTACATACATCTTATTAATTTCATCTACAGATTTAGGGAAGACTTACTTTGTCAAACACTATATTCCATAAAAAAAGGAAAAAAGGACTAGAAAGATGTGTAAAAAGTATCAGTAGTTTATCAAAATTATTTCCACAAAATATGAATTGGATATTTAAATACATTAACAGATATATTCAGAAAAACAGGCAAAGTGTTCATTGCTATTCAGCATTTAACCAAAACTTTGGAAAAATTCTAATCAAAACACCAAATAAACACAATTTCACAAATGGTCTTGAAGATATGGATTTGAATCAAAGAATGTAAAAAAAGGTAAAAGAAATTGTGAAAAAAAGAGTTAATATTGATATGTGTCAAAACCAAATAATATACTGTAATAGGAGAAAAAGGGGCTTTAGAGTCATTCAGATTCATACAAATCTCTACACAGAAATATATATGTATATATATATGGAAACTTAAAAAACCTAAATGGAGGGAATATGCCATGTTTAAGGATTAGAAGACTTGATATTGAATCCCAAATAAAATCCAAGCACTTTTGTTGTGAAAATTGACAAGCTGATTCTAAGTGCATATGAAAAGGCAAAGGGCCCATAATGGTGAAGATAATCTTAAAGAAGAACAAAGGGGGAAATTTACACTACCGAATATTAAAGCTTATTATAAAACTAAACTGTGTAAGACTATGTAGTACTGGTGCAAGGACAAACACAGATGGAACAAAATAGCACAGAAACAGACTCAAACATTTATAGACACAATATATGCGACAAAATGGGCACTGCAGAACAATGATGACAGGGTAGTGTTTTTAATAAATGAGTCAGAGTAAACTGGATATCCAAATGGAGAAAAACTGAATATTGTTGCAGCTTACCTTAGGCCATTTGCAAAAATTAATTCCAGGTAGATTATGGATATAAATGTGATAAGAGAAAAAAGTTTCTAGAAAGTAGTAACATAGAATATCTTCATAATCTTGGGGTATGCAACAGTGTTATTAAGGACAAAAAGCACAAAGCAAAACACTGTAAAACTGGACTACATTAAAATTAAAGCTTCTCTTCATCTAAAGACTATTCACAAGATGGAAAAGAGAAGGATAATATCTTTGCCATATATTCAACCAATAGGTGCTCTTGTCTTGAACATATAAAGAACTCCTAAAAATCAGTAAGAAAAAAAGACAAAACACTCACTTAAATAAGCACAAGACTGGAACAGGTACTTTCAAAAGAAGATGTCCAAATATCCAATAAAATATTTCAAGCTCATTAGTCATCAGAGAGATGCAAATTTAAGAACAAAATGAAGTACTAATAGACAACCAATCAGAATGGCTAATGTTTTTTTTAAGTTGAAAATACCAGTGGTTGTCAAGGAATGAAGCAACTGGAACTCTTACACACTATGTTTATAAACTATTTTGGGAAACTAATGATTTTAAACACATGCTATCATATGATCTTACCATTCTACTTCTATGTATTTAACTAACAGAAATCTATATGCAAGTGCACTGAAATATATACACAAGAATAGCATTATTTGAAGTAGCCAAAATCTAGAAACAATCCAAATGCCCATCAACTTTTGGATGCATAGCATGTGATTCTATATAGAAAATAAAATGAACTGCTACACTGAATAACACGAATGAATCTCACAAACATAATGTTGAGCAAATGAATTCAGGCACAGAATAATATTTACTATATAGTTCAATTTATATAAATTTATAAAATAGGCAAATAATCTATAATATTAGAAGAATCTATAATATTAGACTATTAGAAGAATATTAGTAATCTATAATATCAGAACCACTATATGTATAATATAGTGGTTATCATTGGGGAAAAGTGGGAACTTTGAAAGGGAGAGGATCTAAGAGGCGTAGCTGAGGAGCTGGTAGGATTCTGTTTCTTGAGCATGGTGGTGTTTACACAGTTCTTTTTTTCATGTTTGTGAAAATTCATCAAGCTATACATTCATATTTGGGTGCTTTTCTGCACATGTTATACTTCAATAAACATATTTAAATATACATCCTATAAATGAAAAAACATATGAAATGCTATGTGGTTGCTTGAAATAAAATAGAACAAGAAATAATAAAAACATATAGTTTCAAAAATGTTTACATATAGGCAGTATACTGAAAAGAATAATGAACAAACTCCAAATAAGTAAAAGGATCTGGTTCAAATAGCCATTGTAAGGGGAAAAGAACTCCTTTACATAGTATTTCTTGTGGAAAGCACCATCTACTAAGAATGTCAAGTAAAATAATAAACATCTAATTTGACTATATTTTGGCATTTCATATGAGGGTCTAAATTAAGGAAACTGCTCTCTTCATTGGTTGCTTTGTATTCTGGATGATTCTTTATGTAACTAGTATTAAAGAGACAATCATTAAATTCTGTAATAATGTCTATTTTATGGCTTTATATTGTTATCTGTAACTGGAAAATACAGAAAATAGTATTGTACAAAAAGTGTGGTTGAGGGAGATCAGCTCGGTGTTTTGTGACCACCTGGAGGGGTGGGATAGGGAGGGTGGGAGGGAGGGAGACACAAGAGGGAAGAGATATGGGAACATATGTATATGTATAACTGATTCACTTTGTTATAAAGTAGAAACTAACACACCATTGTAAAGCAATTATACCCCAATAAAGATGTTAAAAAAAAAAAGTGTGGCTGAAATATCTATCCAGGCATTGTTGATCAAAGACTTTTAAGAAAGTAAAAAACACGTGACTCAATTGTAAAAATGTTCTTTCGTATTTTTTTTTAACCATAGTATATCATATTTTTCAACCTTTGCAAGTAAATTTCAATGCTCTTTATTACTACCATTATTATGGTATGGAAAGTTAGTTCAATGTTAGCTGCAAATCCATGTTATATTTCACCTTTATGAAATATTTTTGTTGCGGTTGCAACAGAATATATTATGAATCATAGTCAGAAATGTCTTCCAAATAAATATTATGAAGTATTATTATATTTAAGGACTGTGTATATTTTGTATTTGGATTCCTATGTTTTAAGTTCTATAAAATGCCCTTCATAAAAATAAAATACTAGTTAGTCAATTTTTTTAAGTCTAAATTAATGACAATGTTTTAGATGGAGTTTTAAAAAATAGGCTTCTATATGTTCATAAAACATGTAAGATTATATTCAGCAGAAAACTTGATAAATATAAATGGATAATTTTAAATGATAGACTCAAATAGCTTTTTTCCCCTATGACGTTGATCTTAGCTACAAGATTACTTACTGTCTTACTCAACTTTTCCAAGAGCTCTATCACTGATCTATGAAAGCGAGGAAGCCAGCCTAACTTTTTCCATTTTCAAAGCAGCCATAATTCTAAATATTTATCCTAACAGATCTCTAAGTTTTATTGCTGCCAACATACAAAGATGGTTGAGACATACTCAAATAATGTTGGAAAACATGCCCTGTGTGAAAAAACTAATTTAGTCAAAACAATTTTTAAATGGAGATAAAATACTAAATATTGACACTTGCTTTTTAACAATTATGAGGCTTGTTAAAATTTAACATAATTTTAACAATTATGATTCTGATTGAATCATTGTTAAAGTTATAACTAAATAATTAATAACTAGTGCCAGGAAGCCACAAAATATGTGAATTTAAGGGGAAAATGCTAAATCTTGTTAGAAGTAGCAAGTGTTAAGGTTTGACTGTAGTACGTGTCACCTAACTGATGCAGGTACTTTTGACAGTAAAGGACTCAGTGTGGCATTACTAAAGTTGGAACCAGCCTGGGATGAACTGCTGCTGCTACATTCACTGGACTTTCCAGGGTTCCAGGGTTCTCTGTTCTGGCCAATTTCCAAGCAGACAGGTGGCCAGTTTCCTTCTGTCATGTGAACCAAATCTCACCCTGAAGGTAACTTCCCACTCTACATTGTTAACAGAAGAGGGAGGTTAATTCTGTTTAAAATAAATGGCATTCTTTTACAATTATGCTATAAGCAGAATATCTGAAACCTTGTTTTTTTTGTTAACTTTTCTGGTTTTTCTACATCTTAGACACAAAATTGATTATCATTAAAGAAAGTTTTATTTTGCTATTCTGTAACAGAAAGTGTTAAGCTGCTGTCTCTTACCTAGAAATCAAACTGCATGCTTGCTTGTTTACTTGGACACTTCCACCCCCAATCCAGAGCACTGGTGAACTTTTAGGTTCCTTCATGTTAAAGTCTAACTCTTAGCCTCATATGTTGCATGAAATTAATTACCAATTCCTTCGTTCCAGCTAGTGTATCTATAGGAGAAAGTAAATTTTGCGATTATGTCATATAATAGGAAAATAAATTTCACATACAAAAAGCATAGGCTTTAATATTTTTTCTCATTAATAAAATGACAAAGTATAAAATCTCTAGAATCAGTTCTACACATCTCAAATCAAAGACTGTAATCTAGAAATGAATCAAAATAAAGCCTACTTCATACTTGATTTTCATATTTTTTGCTACACTTTATCAAATCTAAGATACCTGTCAAAATTATAGTTTAGAATAATTTTGTTCTAATGTTTATACATTAAATGAAATAGTATAATGAAATAAATATTTGATGATATTCTGTAAATTGATTTACCCTTATCAAAATTATGTCCACTCACAGAAAATAACTTTTACTCTAGTAAAATCTATAAAGTACCTCTTAGAATTCTGCAATACATTGGTTTTAATAGTTTCCCATCTAGATGATGTCTTTGAACATAAGGACAATACCTGTCACATAAGTGGTACATAAGAGGTAAAACACTGGTTAATGGATTAATGAAGTATACCTAGGTGTAATACCTCAGACTGCTTCACATATTACATGCTCAGTACATAACGGCTGATTGGTACCTTGGTAAATAAGTATAAAGGATGGTATTAAGGGACTCAGAGATTGTTGGTGCTATTAGATCACTGTATGCTTCCTTTTAAAATACTGTTAGGATATTTTCTTTAGAAAAATTGACAATTAAGGGTTTTATATATTTTTAAATGTCAGCAATTAATAAGAATGAAAAATTATTTTAGTTGACAATGTAGGATTTCTATCAAATTTACCATTAAATACAGCATAATTCCTGGAGAGTTATTCATGCTCCTTCTTTAATTTTTCACTTTTTTTTTCTTCCACTCCTTCTAGGGTTATCTCTTTTAGTGGACAGGAGAATTATAAAATGGAGAGACTATAATACGGGTTCTCATGACTAGGTTTTTATGCCACCACTTGCCTCACAATTTTCTCTAGTGACAGAAGTGACTCTGGCTAAGGAGCCAAAAGCCAATTTCACACAGATCTCCAGGGATATTGGACTTTGACGATTCTATTCCTGCCTGCTCCTGCCTGCCTTCTCATATGTCTCCTGGATAAGAACATGAAGAGAAAAATAAACTTAGTAATCTACCCATAATTAACTCCTGCTACTCAGTATTGATTTATATTAATTATACTACTTGGTAAAAATGCCAAGGCCAATATATTTTGAACTTATGATCAACATGATCAACAGAGTATCTGGAAAGAAACTTCTTTTTAAGCCATCGTGTTATTATGCTTCCAATTGGCAAGATTTTTAAATAAACCAACGACTGAGGAGAAGCAGAAAGGAAATAGGATTAAATTAAAACATGTACAATTATTCAAAAGGAGTGATGGCAATTTTAAACCACCATCAACAGAAGTTTAACTTCGTACCTTGAAAGTATAAAAAGTTTCACCATTTTTCTGGAAAATGGAGTTGAAAGAGGAATAATTTGAACAAATTTGTTCAATGAAATCTTGTGAATCCATGAGATAAGTAACATTTGTCCTTTGAAAATACAAGCAATGAGTAGAAAAAAATATAGTTAATGATTTTTTATTGGACGGAAGTTGGTTTAAAGAGTTCAAAAAAAGAAGTCACAGTATAAATTCTCTTCATGTTTAAGTAATTTATTTGATGTTCGCTACTTGTGTGTTCATTTCAATCCTCGATGCACGTTAACTGCCAGACATGAAAAACAGTGCTCAATCTAAGAGGCCTTAATGAGTGACAATATTTTTGATATGTGCTTTATGAATACAAATATTTCCAAAGCAAAGACAGAAAACAATTGAATGTGTAGACACAATGAAATTCTGAGCATTTCTCTGATTTACAAAAGTATGCCTAGTTTCTGTTTATCACTAAATGAATAAAACCACTTTAAAAATATATGTGTGTGTATGTGTGTGTATACCCCCATACACACAGTACATAAACATTTCAAAGTGACAAGTTTTTAGTGCACTGCCAAAGAGCTACAATAACTGTCATCCATAGGCATTCACATGCAAACACTACTGGGCTAGTACACTACAGCAAACACAAGTTTTAGCTGAACTCCTTGGCAAAAACTTCTAAAAAATGGAAAAAATAAAACAGAAATCTACTTCTCATCTGAACAATATAGAAAATAATGTCTTTTGCCATCTGAGTCATATATACACACAGTATTATCTAAGCTCAGAAAATAACTTCTTACTATACACACAACTGCAGTGTACACTCAGCAAATGTTATCATTGGAAGAAAATGGGCTATGAGGAGATCTGAGGAATAGTAGCAGGAAGAGATCTATCCATTAAAAAATAAAAAGTAAGGCATGGTAAGGGCTGGAATGCACATACATGGGAGTGGACTGGGGAGAAAGTAAACAGAAAGTAACAGAAACCAATTAAAGTGGAAAACAGCAGCTAGTTATGACACAGGGATAAATCATGAAAGTTGGATGGGTGGGAAGTGAGAGGTGAAAATAATTTATCTTCTTTGTTTTAAGCTATTGATATATATAGAACTGTCAGTCACTAGCCAAAGTCCATTTAGAATGTGCATTTGCTAAAATGCCATGAGCCACAGAACAAACTTTGCCAAAACTACCACATAGGGTTGCTCTGAACAACAGTTATGAAGATGTTCCACAAAATTCAAAATGCTACACTCATATAAGACAGACATTTCACACAATTTTCAGCTTCAATCTTTCCTTCCAACTCTGGGAAAATGCAAACAATGAGCTCTCCAGACCACAGAGAGTAGGAAACCTTCTCTACTCCATTATCAGTTTCTTGCAACAGCAGACTCTGCAGTTACAGCAAAGTCTAACTCTGGAATCAGAGCAAAGATGGTGACAAATTGGTCTAATGAACAGGGATGCAGATATACCTGTGAGCAATATTTCCACTCCTGGCATTAGCCACAGAAATTCCTGGGGGGAAATAATTCAGTGGAGGGAATAAAGAGATTCCCTATCTTGCTATACCCTAACTCTCACAAACCTTGTCTGGACATGAACAGGATTAAATTATCCCAATTTCTTCTTTACAGTAGGAAGGATTGAGATGGTAAAAGGATTACAAAAATTCATCAAAATATGTCAAAGCACATAGTATTTTTCTTTACATATTAAAAACTGGAAAAAGATTAAAAGTCTCAGCTGTGTTAGCTATGTGTGTGCATTGCTATGATCCTTTGACAGCTAAGAAACTGAGGCTTAGTGAAATTAATTTATTCAAGGCCACTTATCCAACATGAATTTGACCATGGGTCTGTTTCATGTCAAAGTCCTGGCTGACAATTTCTACAACAGCAAAGCCTCCCATCATCAAAAGAGGTGAGGAAGATAAATGGGGAGCAGAGTCAAAACATTTTTTGCTACTTTTTTCTTTTCTTGTTAGTTCTACCTTTAAGAAACTATTTTGGCATTGAATAATATTTCTAACAAACTTTTATACATGCCTTCAACAACATTTCTTCCTCCATTAATAGTAACTCTACAAGAACAATTCATGATATCAGAAGCACAGGTAATCATGAATTAATGCACCAATCACCAGCAGCTGCAAATATCACGAGAGAAAACCAGACATTATGTGCCACCTGCTAAAAGAACACAACACGACATATGAAACATTCCTATCCCCAAAATCATATTTCCATTCTGATCAAGTCTTTAGATCCAACTACCAAATTAAGGAAACAGAGGGTAGGGGAACTTAACACCACAGGGATGTAATTATCAAAACTTAAGACTGTGGCAAATGCTACATGTGAAACAACTTCCTTTCTTCAATGAATAAAATTGCAAGAAAAAAGACAACAGGGTAACATACAGATTAAAAAGACAGTTAAGAGGCTTACTGGGATTCTAATTGATAAAAATATGAAAACAAATAGCATTTATGAGACAATTATAAGTTGGAACCCTGACAGTATCAAAGAACTACTGTTAACTTTAAGTATGATAATGGAACTGAAGATTTTTCCAAAAGAGCCCATGCTTTATAGAAACATATACTGCATGTTTATGGTTGAAATGATGTGATATCTGGTATTTATTTCAAAATAATACTGGGAAAGGGTGAGAATGGAGATTATATAAACAAAAATGTACATGAATTGACAATAGCTGAAGTTGGGTGTCATATACATGAATGTTCATTCTACTATTATGTGTAGTTTATGCATGTTTGAAGAAAAGCACATGCAACATCACTGAAAAATGTCCTAATTTTTTTCAAGGAAAGAAGCATATTATCAAGGAATCATACAGTTGAAAAGACCTTAGAAACAATCTATTCAAACCACCTCATTTTATAAATAAGGAAATTAAGGCTCAGATAGGATAAGTGACTTGCTCAGGGTCACACAACCTGTCAGTTCCAGACTCAAGATCAGAATTTAAATCTCCAAACTTGTAGCCCAGGGCTCTGTTCTTTTTCAAACCTATAAGAAATGACTGCATTTAAACATTTAGTCCAGAATACTCTTAAAATTGAGTGTCATCAATAAAAGTAAGCCATGTGGCAAGGAATGAATAGAGTTTAGTTCATACCAAAAATGAGCTGCCAGTCACTGTGATAAGATCTGTTTCCTTCTGAGACCCATGGTTTCCTGCAGGATTGGAGAATGAAAACTGGGTTTCTTCCTCCTGTCCAAAGAAGTCAGAGTCAGGATGTACGTTCCATTCCGTTTTGGTTGGCGGCAGTAGTTCCGAGACATTGTTTTCACAAAGGGTGCTTGAAGGAGTCAGAGCATCTGTGTCTACTGTTAGCTTACTGCTGGGGGTCAAAGCTTGGGGCTCTTGACTCGAGGTTTTCATAGCCAAAGAGCTCAGAGATCCCAACGGCCCCGCACTTAGACTTGAGACATCATCTGTATCTAAGGGACTCTGCTGAAAACCAGCGGCTGTCGTTCCAAAGAAGAGTGAGGTATCCAGACTTTGAGGAAGGTCACTGGTGGCCATCAAGGTCTGAGGGTCCACCGCCTGCCCTAAGGAATTATTATTATTATTAACAGGGAGCTTCCCTGCCAGAGTTGAGTTCACAGAAGCCACATCAATAGTCAAGATCCCAGAGTTCACCAATGCGGTGTCCAATACTGCAGCAGAACTATTACTGGGCACATCAGAGAAGAGAGACACAAGCTCTGCATCACTGAGGTCATTCTGCCCTTGGCTGGTAAGTTCACTGCTGGGCGTAAGAGAATTTGCAGCTTCTAGCTGAGCTAAGAGATCCTGGCGCAGGTTGTGCCTTTTGGCCATGTGGGTCTTCATGCTGTGCTTAGATGTGAAGAATTTATTACAAGTGGAGACTGGGCATCGGCTTTTCCCAGTGTCCACATCCTGCAAGTGTTTCTTGGAGTGAATGTAGAGACTACTGCGAGCAGAGAACCTGGCGCAGCAGCCTTCCACGGGGCACACAAAAGGCTTTGTGCCCAGGTGGGTTATGCTGTGGCCTTTCAGATGTTCGGCCCTCGTGAAAGATTTCCCACAGCCTTCTACAGGACACATGAACCTCCGGTCATCGTCGTGCTTCCTTTTGTGCCTAAGGAGTTTGGACATGCTGGTGAAGTTCCAGCCACAGCCCTCAAAGTCACAAAGGAAAGGTCTCTCACCAGTGTGGCTCCGAAGGTGAATTTTCAACCTACAAGCCTTGTCGTACTGTTTGCTGCAGCCAGGAAAGGAGCAGGAAAAGAGTTCCTGTTCCCTGAAGTGGGCGCGGTTATGGGAAAACAGGGCACTCACTGTGATAAACGTCTTCTTGCAGCCCGAAAATGCACATTGGTAGGGTCTCTCAGGTTCGAAGTGGCTGCGCTGGTGGGCGCTGAGTTTGGCCTGCGTGGGGAAGGTCTCCTCACACACCTCGCATTTGAATGAGTTCTCCTGCTCATGGCCCTTCATGTGTGCTTTGAGGTTATACACCGTGGTGAAGCTCTTGCCACAGCCCTCTGCCGGGCAGCCAAAGGGCCTCAGTTTGTCGTGTGACTGCAGGTGCCTCTTGAGCTTGTACGAGGTGGTGAAGGTCCAGCCGCAACCGCCCAGGGGGCACTTGAAGGGCCGCTGGCCCTGGCTGCTGCTGTGCGTCAGCAGGTGCACCTTCAGTTGGTGCTTCTTGGCAAAGGTTTGTCCGCACTGCGCCTCAGGACACAGGTACAGCACCACGCCCTGGCCCGGGCCTAGCGGCCCGCGGGGACTCTCAGCAGCAACCGGGCCCTCCGCCTCCTCCTCGGGAGCTGGGGCGGGCGCGGGTTCGGCCCGCTCGGCCAGCAGGAGGTCGGGCAGCAGCTCGGGACAGTCCCCAGGCTGCGCGGCGTGCGGGATCCCCGCTTGCGGGGCGATCAGACCCCCGGGCTGCGGGGCAGGGGCGACCCCAGGCGCCCAGGCTGGCGGCGGGGGCGTGGCCAGGGTGAGGAAGCCGTTCTCGAAGCGCAACAGCAGGTTTTGTTTGTGAATGGTGACGGTGCCCGCGAAGGCCGCGGCGGGGCCCAGGACTGGGGCGGGAATCGGGGCCAGGGCCGGGACTGGGGCGCGGATAGCGGACAGGGAGCTGGGGCCCAGCGCAGGGCGGCCCTCGGGGTTCGCGCCGCTTTCGTGCCCATGGAATCGTGGGCCCAGCCCGGCCTCCTCCCTCCATAGGGGCCCTGCGGCCTGGCTGGCGCCCGTGGAATCTACGTCTCCACCCACCGGGTCCAGCAGCACCAAGAAGAAGTCATCGCCATCGCCATCGTCGCCGCCGCCGCCGCCGCCGCCGCCGCCGCCGCCACCGCCACCGCCACCGCCAGTGTGATCGGGCCTCGGCACCAACGGGCTAGGGCCCGGGCCCGGGGAGGCCGCGCGGGCCACCTCACGCTGCCGCCCGGGCCCGCCATCTTGGGGGCCCCGGAGCAGCAGGAGGCGGCGCGCGGGGGCCTGGCCGGCCCGCGGGTCAGGACCTCCGTGGATCCGGCCGCCGCCCCCGGGGCTGCCAGCGCCGCCGCCCTGTCGCGACCCGCGAGCCGGGAGCAGCCTCGGGATTTCCATCTCCGCGTCCATGAGGCTCCGCTGGAACCAGAATCGCGGAGGAGGCGCGACCCCGCCCCCTGCCGCGGGCCCGAACACGTTCCTGAAAGGAAAAAAAAAAAATGTGCAATGCGCAGAAACTGGCCCTATCAGATATTAAAACGTGTTTAACGCCACCGTGATTTAAATATTCTGGTACTGGGTGTCTAGAACATAATAGAAAGCCCAGGGGCAGAGCCTCGTATACATAAATAAGTTCCACAGTTAATATTAGTAGGAAATCAAGGAGGTCTTCCCAGATACAGGGGAAGTGGTGCTGGAATGAATACCTTAGCTATCTATCTGCTAAATGCAACATAAATCGGTACCTCACTACCGATTTATGTACCAAAATAAACACACCCCCAGCCCCTCCCAGTGCTAAACATGGTGGTTAGCACTTATCCTGTATTAAACATTGTTTACTGGATGGATGGCTGGATTAATGGATGACAGAAAATTCCTGAGAGAATACACTATGTGTCAAGATTAAACAACCATAGTGCCACGAATTCCTACTGAAAAGGTTGTCTTTTAAAAAATTTTCCTGGAAAACTTCCATATCCAGAACTGTCTTGAGCAATGTCTTTAGGAAAATTTGTCGCATAGTTAAATTTTTTGTCCTGCTGGTGCAGAGACTAGATTGAGTGGGGCCGAAGCAGATTAGCACTGTTCAGCCTAGAAATGCAAAGCCTGGAGGATGAAACAATTTATATTGAAATCTGGAGAACTCAACCCACTCCTGGATTCTCCCTATAAGGTACACAGCCTAAACCAACTCTTTGCTCTTCCACCATTGGTTGCACCATGGTAAATTTTATGTCCAATCTCACAGCATGAGGAGGACATTCCTCAGCTTACTCTAGATTCTCCAGCACACGGAGGTCTCTGGACAAGAGTACTAGTTAAATGCGAAAAGTTTAAACCCTAAGTTACTGCAGTGGACTCTCCTGAGAACAAGGCACAGATGCCTTTTGCATGCCCAATAGCCCCAATGTGCCTGCTTGCATTTAAGTGTGGTGGCCTAGTCTCACTATAATGGATTTGGCCTGTGATGCCTAATGATCTTATTAATGTTGATGATGATCCTTCAATTTGTCTGTCATCATTGAGTTGGGAATTGATATAAATACAGGGTGAATTAATCTGGCAAGAGAAAGGTTTAGAGTGATGACTAGATTATGGGATACCTATAGTTTAAGTAATCCCTTCTTTCCCCTCTTTTAATGATAATGGACACTTGCTGATCTCTTGATTAAAAGATCAAGTTTTTCATCCATAACAATTCAAACCTCATCAAAATTTCTACATCACATATTTTTCTTTCTATTACATTTTTTGGAGGAAACATTTTTTTCAAATCTGAGGTATAGAGGAAAGCATAAAATATATCTGCCAGGTTTAGATAATTTATAAAAGCAAACACCCGTGTAACCAGGACGAAGGTCAAGAAATAGACCATTGCCAGCCTTCCAGAATACATCCACCGTATTCCTCTCAATCACAAACCATACCCTCCCCTATAGATATAGTCGTTATCTTGACTTTGTGATAATCATTTCAGTGCTTTTTTTTTATGACTTCACAACTTTTGTATGCATCCATAAGCAATACAGTTTATATGAAGTTATATCAACAGAATCATGCTGCATGCTCCCTTTTATGGCCTGCCTCTTTCACTGTGTATCATATTTATTTGAGAGACTCATCATGTTTTTCCTAGTAGCCGTAGATCTTTTGTCTCCATTGTTGACTAGCATTCCAGTGCATGATTTTAGCAAAGTGATTATGATATGATTATTTCATTCTACACTGGATGAACACTGGGTTCATCCAGGGTTGTTTTTAGCTTTTTATTATGAACAGTGGTACAATGAACATTCTTGGACATTTTTCATGGGACTCAGGTTTAAAAGTCTCTTGGGTATACATGCAAGAACAGAATCACTGGCGCACAGAGTATGCATATCTTCAGCTTTTCGACACGATGCCAAATTGTTTTCTATAGTGGTTGTACCAATTTACAATCCCACCAGTAACACAGAGAGTTCCTGCTCCTGCACATCTTCGTCTACACCAAGTATTGCCAGAATTTAATTTACTGTTTTTTACCACTGCTATTAAGTTTGGGCACATTCTCATGTTTATGAACCTCTTGGATTTTCTCTTCTGTGAAAAGCCTGTTCATGTTCAACTCTTTCACCATTTTTCTATTCTATTTTCCATCTTGTCCTTACTGATCCAATGAGTTTTTTATGTGTTTTAAATACCAGTCCGTTGGTGGTTATATGTGTGGTCAAAATAGTCCTTTGCTTTGTTGTTTGTATTTTCTCTTGCTTTATGCCGTGCTTTGTGAACAAATCTTAGTTATAACATACTTAATTATAACATAGTCAAATTTATCATTCTTTTCCTTGTGGTTAGTGCTTTTCTGTTTCAAGAAATCTGTCCCTGCCCTGGGGCAATGAAAATATTCTCTATATTTCCTTCTGAAATATTTGTGGTTTTGCCTTTCACAGTTAGGTCATAATCCACCTACAAGTGACGTTTGTGTATAGCGTTGAGTAGGGTTTCATTTTTTTTCTTCATGTGGATATCTGATTGTCTCAGTGAACCACTTATTGAAAAGTCTGCCCTTTTACTCTTGATTTGCAGTGCCACATGTGTCATAAATCACGCATCTACCTATGTATGGGCTAGTTTGTGTACTCTCTATTAAGTACCATGGCTCTATTTATCTGTCCATTTTAAATACCACATATCAATATTAATTACTACAGATCTATAAACAATTCTGATCTTTGGATAAGGCCACTCAATTCTGCCTTGTTCTTCAAGAATGTCTAGGTTATTTTTGGCCTGTCTCAACTCCACTTATATTATCAATTCATCAGAAAAGTTTCAACCAAAATCTTGTTTGAGGTTCTAATTAAGATTGCGTTGAACTTTTAGATTTGACTCCTTGTCAATATTATGGAATGTTATTGAATAGATATGGTCTATCTCTCCTTTTAATAAGAACTTCCTTAATGTGTCCCAATAATACTTCATATTTTTCCTATAAGAGGACATTTTATCCTAGGTACTTCATATTTTGCAAACACTGCCTTTGAAACGTTCATTTTGTAAATTTGTTGATGGTAAATAGAATACAATTGGCTTCTGTATATTGATATTTTATCCTACAAACAGCTATCTAAACTCTTTTATTGATTCTACCAATTTGAAAATACCTGTAGAATATAGTGTACACAATCATGTCATCTGCAAAGAATGCCAGTCTTACTTCTTCTTTTCCGAGCATTTTATTCCTTCTTTTTCCCCTTACTACTCTTTCTGGGTGTTAGTGGACATTCTTACTTGATGCAGCTCTCAAAAGAAGGCTTTCAGTAATTCCAGGAATGATATTTGCTGTAGGTGTTGTGTTCTGTAGCAATCTGGATCCAATCAGGATATGGAAAGTACACAGTGGACAGGGGAATTTTAACATAAAGTGAAGCATAATGTTTAACATAAAGAATTATTAAACTATGACAAATGTAGAATATATAAGATATAGGAAAACTCTACATGGTATCCTGGGCCTGAGGGAGCATACGCAAGGAAAGACAAACTTGGAATGCGGGTCCCTCCCCAAGACTGGAGGTCACACCTCATTGGAGAAGGTGTAGGAGAACCTACTGGATGGCAGAGAAGTTTTCTGGTTTGCCAGCGCCAGAGCAGGTCTGCAGAACCACAGCTGGTCTACAGTTGCAAGGTAAGCAGGAAGGTACCCTCTGGAGCACATCAGTGTGGACAAGCCACTGCTGGTGGCCAGCATGTAGACGTGTAGTAGGAGCAAGGGTCCTGGTGGAGTTGGAGGCCTGGAGCTAACAATGTCCTATACATAGGATCCGGAGGGCCTTGGTGTTGTAAGGGCTGCAGCCTTGGGAGAAGTACAGGAGGTAACGTTAGTGGTGAGGAGGGGTGGGTCGGGAGAGCAATCAGGGGAAATCAGCGGATAGGTGGCTGGCTTGGAGCACAGGATGTCCCTATGCAGAGGGCCACAGAAAGCCAATGACCAGGCCACACTCGATAGGACAGTTGTTCTGGGTACATGCTTGGGGCCAAGCACCTAGGATATCCTTACACCCACACTTCTGACAGCCAGAAGTCACAGGAGAGCCACTTTCTCCTTCAGTAACATTGTGATCACTTTGAAGGAGAGATGCTTAAAGTAATTCATCCATTATCAGAGAGAAGATATTAAAGGGTGAATTTAGAACAGGGAGAACATTAACAACTGGCTTCATATCCTTTATCAGTTTAGGGGGGTCCCTTCTATTGTTACCTTGCATGAATGGTAGGTACCCTATCTATCATCATATTGTTTCTCTGGTGAATTAATGATTAAAGCAGCAGGACTGGCCACTTCCAGAGTTTTAATAGACTGCTTACAATTCTTGTTGCACCCACGGTTCCCTGGCCTGAAATGAGTTTTGCTGCAAAACCCAGGCTCTGGCACAAAAGGGTGTCATGGGGGTAGGGCAGAGAGCCTGTGAACTCCGCATTCTAGTCCTACCCAGGGCTTGTCTGCTCTACCTGCAAGGAGAGCCTTGGTGTGTGGTGAGATTGCCTCTTCCACCATGAGTGTGCATATCACATGTTCTCCTCAGGAATCTTCCACCATGAGTGTGAATATCACATGATCTCCTCAGGAATAGACTAGTTTATACCTGAAATGTTGCTCTACTCTCTTGGTAGCTGTACCTACCAAGATGAAGATGCTTGGATTCCATTTAAAGCCATGCTCATCAGAGCCCTGTCCATGGAGGAGCAGGGCAAAAGATTCCTGTGTTAGTCTTACAAAGTGTACGTGTTTAGCAGTGTTGGCAATTTGAGTGCTTTAATTGCACTTTTCTCGATTGCCTTTAGGCTCCAAAATGGACAAAAATTGATGGGGGAAAATGGCACATAATTTTTCCATTCCTAAGTGACAAATGATCTATTCTTTAGTGGTTGGACTGGCATCTTATACTGGGAAGGAGAGACAATTTAATTTTTTTTTAAACTTTTTCTTTCAGTGTGTCCATATTCAATAGATAGAATAAGATACCACTAAATCCAGAGGAAAAATACTTTTTTTAATAATTATTATTTTTTCTAATAATAGTTGCTCACACTTGGAATCTTGTACTCTCTTCCTAGTACTTCCAATGTATAAAGCATATTCACTTCTGTTCAGAAGCCACACAAGACAAATTAACCCACAGCCTTCTGTTCTCACACAGGACTGGGCTGGCCTCCTATCCCCGGCACCCTGAGATCTTGAACAGGAGGACCTGAATATGAACAGCAAGTTTATCCTTTAAATGCTGGTTGGACCTGCTGCCCGGGCTCTCTTAACTGCCACCCTGACAATGATGAGACACAAGTGTGAAATCTGAAACCTGCTCACTAACAAGAGGACCAGCTCTCTAGGCCTGCCACTTGGGAAGCTGTCACCACCAGGCATCCAAGCAGGAACTCTCACTTGGTAGAAATCACTGAGAACCAGGTTTTGTGGAGATAACACACCTCTAGTCTGTGGTTTCTGAAGGTGGGCTGTGTAGCTGCAGCTGCTGTGTCTCTCCCTGCAGGAGGAAGTTGAACTTGGGAGCTCCCCACAAGGCATAGACTGGGAGGGACCCATCAAGGCTCACATCTTCCCACTGACAACCAGAATGACCCCACTCCTGAACCCCAGCAAAAGAGTAAAAGTGTAACCGCTCAAGGATACATTCTTATTCGCTTTGTCCCTCGCTTCAACCTGCCATGCTCTGGCTGAGGATGCAGAGCAAGAGTTGAATTTTAGTAGTTCCTGAAAATTCACATAGTTGTTTCTCCCTTGTTCAACTGAGAGAAGAGAGGACGGTGCCAGGGTACACTCTGTCTTTACTCCTGGGGGCCAGCTCTGCTTTGGGCAAACTTGACAACTACTTAACCACAGAAACTTTCCCCATGCCCTGCATCTGCTCTCAGAATATAATACAGTTTCTGAGGATGCCCAGGCTTCCTTACATTAAACTCCAGTTTCCCCTCAAGAATTGTATGGGTGAGAGAGTTTTCATTCACTCTCCCTTTCTTCTTACTACAAACACCCCAAACCACACTCAGGGATTGCATGGCCACTCCAAGACTTCACCCAGGTCCCGATTCTCTGCCATCTGCAAGCTTGGCGCATTCTGACTGGCTCAGAGGAATTTGATCTCAAGAAAAGTACTCATGGGGGCAATCCTCTCCCTAGAGAGGATCTCTCTGGGACCAGGAAATGAACCAGGGACTGATGGCCTGAGTGCTCCTCTGGAAAAATTTTCACTGTCTGCCAACAGAGGACGTGGCTGAGAGGGACTGTCCTAGTTATCTGCTCAGCAGGGAACATTGAGGACCTGACCCTCTGTCTTCCTTATCTGTTGGAAGTTTAACCCTCTTCACATCCTGACGATGGTTTAGCGTCTCAGAACGATACATGCTATATTTCACTCGTGAACTGGTGACGATGGGAAGAAAAAAAAATGAAATCGCCATCTATCCACATTTATTTTCAACTTCTGTTCATTTCACTGTTGTCCTCACCTCCCTCATCCCTCTTTTAGGAGTTTGCTCCCCAGGGCCCCACACCACAGTTAGACAGCCTCACATGGGTCTGGGCTTTGGATTTGAGTTCTCTGTGAGGTAAAGTTTGGACTCAGGCTCAGCACAGAGGGCAGGGCCTAGAGTGAAAAGAGGTTCACAAGCCAGATTGTTACTTTGGTCAAAAGAAATCTTTTCCTTGTAGCCTGCTCAGCAGGAGGGTCACTGGTTTTCGTATCATTTATCCCGCACATGCAGACGTAACGTGCTTGCTTCAAGGCCCAGTGGACTCATAGTGAATCTCCAGAGTAATGTATGACAATTTTAATGAGGCTAGAGCTGCCACTGACTATCTTTGACACAACAGGGAGCAAACCTGTCTTACCATATACAGGTATACTTTGGAGGTATTGCAGGTTCTGTTCCAGACTACCACAATAAAGCAAATATTAATAAAGTGAGTCACACGAATTTGTTGGTTTCCCAGTGCTTATAAAAGTTATGTTTACGCTCTACTGTAGTCTATTAGGTGTGCAATAGCATTATGCCTTAAAAAATATACATACCTTAAATAAAAAATACTTTATTGCTAAAAACTGCTAAAATAAATGTTTTCTTCCTCCTCAGCATCTCCCAGGCTCTCCATGCCCAGGCCGAGGATTGTTCCCAACCACTGGCTGCATTTTGCCTCAGCAACTCTTGCACATGACTTACCTTTCCAAGAAAGAAGCACTTCCCCAAGTCTACTCTGGGCTGGTATGCAACCTTAGAGTGGGATCTCAAGGGTTGAAGAGGTATTGGGAAAAAGAACTGAGGACAGAAATTGGTTGAAATTTTCTGGTAACAGAACCCAGTTAGTGTGTTTGAGTAGTTGACTTATCAAGTGATATTTGCAATAACTGCTCATCGCTTTTACATTTTCCCAACAGCAGGTTCCTAGTCCAGAGTGTTCCTTAAATATCAGATTTCTGACCCATACTTGTGCCTAGAAGTGGTTCACATCAGAATCGGACAGGCTCCTGGACCATCAAACTGAAAATCAAGACCGTACTTGAGATGCACATTACTAATACTGAAGAAAAAAAGTGTATTTATAGTGTATTTATTTATTTATATTTGTAAAATATGACTGAGAATGCAAAATAACAACATCACATTAATACAAATAGAAAAAAAATCTTGAATATTTTGATTTTTTATTCACTTTAGAGGAAAGCTAATTGGCTAATAAGTTGACAAGCGCTTTGCAGGCCTTAAATTATTTGAAGGTTCTTTGACTCCAAACATGTTTTTACATTCCTTAAAGTTAAAAATAAACTCTAAGGGATTTGAGGAAATATGGCAGAGTAAAAGGACCTTGATCTCACCTCGTCTCATTAGAACACCAAAATCACAACTAACTGCTGACCAACCATCAATAAAAAGACTGGCACCTACCAAAAATTATCTTCTACAACAAAAGACATAAAGAAGATACCCAATGGGCTGGTAGGAGGGGAGCAGTCGCAATATAATCAAATACCATACACCCCGGGTAGGTGACCCACAAACAGGAAAATGATTATATCACAGAAATTCTCTCAGTCTCCCCAGCCTGGGGGTCTGGCATCAAAAAGAGGAGCTCCCAGAGTATTAGACTTTGAAGGCCAGTATTGCTTCATTGCAGGACCTCCATAGGAGTGGGAGAAACAGAGACTCCACTCTTGGAGCGTGCACACAAGGTCTCATGTGCACTGGGACTCAGGGCAAATGCAGTGACTTCATAGGGTCCTGGCCTAGACCTACCTACTGGTCTTGGAGGGGATCCTAGGGAGGCAGTGGGTGGCTGTGGTTCTCTCTAGGGTCGTAAAAGCTGGTGGTGGAAGTATTAGGGAGTGTTCATCTACTTGAACTCTTGCTGGAGGCAGACATCTTGCTTGGGTAATTAGCGCCTAGACCTGGCCCCACCCAATAGCCTGTAAGTGCCACTGCTGGGACTCCTCAGGCCAAACAACTGACAGGACAGGAACACAACACAACCCATCAGAAGACAGGCTGCTGAAGGACTTCCTGAGCCTACAGCCACATTTAGACACACCCCTTAACAAAGCCCTGCACACCGGAAGGCCAAGAACCAACTCCACCCACCTGTGTGCAGGCACTGGACCCTTCCACCAAGAAACCTGCACAAGCCACCAGACACACTTCACCCACCAGGGGGCAGACACCAGAAGCACGAAAACTATGTTCCAGCAGCCTGAAGATCCAGGGACACAAATGCAGGTCAGAACCTAACCTCAGGCCATCTGGTCCCTGGCCCTTGGGTGACGAGGGGGCAGTGTACTGCTGGGACACATAGGACATCCCCTATATAGGACCACTTCACCAATGTCAAGAAACATAACTAATCTTCCACTTACATAAAAATACAAATAGAAATTTAGACAAAATGAGACAGCAGATGAAGATGTTCAAGATGGAGGAGCAAGATAAAACCCAGAAGAACAGCCAAGTGACATGGAGATAGGCAATCTACTGGAGAAACAGTCCAGAGTAATGATCATAATGATGATCCAGGAACTTGGGAAAAGAATGGATGCACAGAGAGAGAAGTTACAAGAAGTTTTCAACAAAGAGTTACAAAATATAAAGAATAAGCAAACAAAATTGATGAACACAATAAGTAAAATGAAAAATACACCAGAAGGAATCAATAGCAGTATAAACGAGGCAGAAGAACAGATAAGTGAGCTGGAAGACAGAGTGGTGGAAATCACTGCTGCAACACAGAATAAATGAAAAAAGGATGGTGAGAAATGAGAACAGTTTAAGAGACCTCTGGAACAATGTCAAATCCTCCACCATTTGCATTATAGGGGTCCCAGGAAGAGAAGAGATAGAGAAAGGTCCTGAGAAAACGTATTTGAAATGATAATAGATGAAAACTTCCATAACATGAGAAAGGAAATAGTCACCCAAGTCCAGGAAGCACAGAGAGTCCCAGGCAGCATTAACCCAAGGAGTAAAACACCGAGACATATAGTAATCAAATTGAAAAAATTAAAGACAAAGAGAAAATATTAAAAGCAGCAAGGGAAAAGCAACGAATAATATACAATGGAATCCCCATAACGTTATCAGCTGATTTTTCAGCAGTAAGTCTGCAGGCCAGAAGGGAGTGGCACAATATATTTAAAGTGATAAAAAGTAAAAACCTACAACCAAGAAATATAGATAAATGGAACAGGATAGAAAGCCCAGAAATACACCCACACACCTGTGGTCAATTAATCTATGACAAAGGAGGCAAGGATATACAGTGGAGAAAAGACAGTCTCTTCAATAAGTGGTACTGGGAAAACTGGACTGCTACAAGTAAAAGAATGAAATTAGAACATCTTCTAACACCACACACAAAAATGAAGTCAAAATGGATTAATGACCTAAATGTAAGACCAGACACTATAAAACTCCTGGAGGAAAACATAGAACACTCTTTGACATAAATCACAGTGATATCTTTTTGGATCCATCTCCTTGAGTAATGGAAATAAAAACAAAAATAAACAAATGGGACCTAATTAAACTTAAAAGCTTCTTGCACAGCAAAGGAAACCATAAACAAAATGAAAAGGCAACCTACAGAATGGGAGAAAATATTTGCAAATGATGTGACTGGCAAGGGATTAATCTCCAAAATATAAAAACAGCTCATGCAGATAAATAGCAAATAAATAAATAATTTGAAAAATGGGTAGAAGACCTAAATAGGCATTCCTCCAAAGAAGACATACAGATGGCCAAGAGACAAAAAAAAAGGTATTCAATATCACTAATTGTTAGACAAATGCAAATCAAAAACTACAATGAGGTATCACCTCACACTGGTTAGAATGGCCATCATCAAATTTCTACAAATAATAAATGCTGTAGAGGGTGTTCAGAAAAAGGAGCCTTCCTGCACTGTTGCTGGGAAATTAAATTGGTACAGCCACTATGGATAACAGTATGTAAGTTCCCTAAAAATTCTAAAAATAGAGCTACCATATGATCCTGCAATCCCACTCCTGGGCATATATCCAGAGAAAACCATATTTCAAAAAGTATCATGTGCCCCAATGTTCATTGCAGCACTATTTACCATAGCCAAGACATGGAAGCAACCTAAATGTCCATCAACAGATGAATGGATAAAGAAGATGTGGTACATATATATGATGGAATATTACTCAGCCATATAAAAGAATGAAATAATGCCATTTGCAGCAACATGGATGACCCAGAGATACTCATACTGAGTGAAGTAAGCCAAACAAAGACAAATATCATTTGATATCAATTATATGTGGAATCTACAAAAAAAATGATACAAATGTACTTATGTACAAAACAGAAATAGACCCACAGACACAGAAAACAAACTTATGGTTACCAAAGAGGAAAGGGGCGAGGGACAAATTAGGGGTTTGGCATTAACATATTCTATATATAACACTGCTATATATGAAATAACCAACAAGAACCTACTGTGTAGCACAGGGAACTATACTCAATATTTTGTAATAACCTATAAGGGAAAATAATCTGAAAAGTAATATATATACATATATACATATATATATATATATATATATATATATAACTGAATCACTTTTCTATAAACCTGAAACTAACACAACTTTGTAAATCAACTATGCTTCAATTTTAAAAATTAAATAAATAAATACATATATAAATAAATAAAATAAAGACAATCCATACGTAAATTTTCATGAAGCCCTAACCACAATCATAAGAGTGACCATGTCGATCACCTCCAAAAGATTTTTATACCCCTTTTTATTGCTTTCCTCTCTACACCTCCCCATCCCTACACCTAGGCAACCACTGATCTGCTTTCTCTCACTATAAAGTAGTTTGAATTTTACTGAACTTTATATAAATAGAATCATACACAATACACTCGTTTTGTCTTTTTTAACTCAGCATAATTATTTTGAGATTTTTTTCATGCTGTTATTTAAAGCAATGAACATTTATTTTCTTGTTGTGTAGTGTTTCTTTGTATGGCTATTTGGGATGTTTTCAGTTCTTGACTATTACACATAAAACTGCTATTAATATTGATGTACAAGCCTTTGTGTCAAACTATGCTTTCATGTCTCTTAGTTAAAATCTTAAGAGTAGCAATATGGTAAGTATATGTTTAATTTTAAAAGAAACTGCCCAACTGTTTCCAAATGTCTGTAACCAAATGTACTCCCATCACATGTTCAGGAAGCCTTCATATGGTCAGTCTTTTAAATATGTTCTAACGTTTATTTTTATTTTTTTTATTTTTATGTGGTACACGGGCCTGTCACTGTTGTGGCCTCTCCCATTGCAGAGCACAGGATCCGGACGCACAGGCTCAGTGACCATGGCTCATGGGCCCAGCCGTTCCGCGGCATGTGGGATCTTCCCGGACCGGGGCATGAACCCATGTGCCCTGCATCAGCAGGCAGACACTCAACCACTACGCCACCAGGGAAGCCCAAAGTTTATTTTTAATTGAAGTATAGCTGATTTAAATATTATATTAGTTTCAGGTATACAGCACAGTAATTCAGTATTTTGCAGATTATACTCCATTATAGGTAATTAGAAGTTAATGGCTATAATTCATTGTGCTATACAGTGTATCCTTCTTGCTTATCAATTTTATATTATACATTTTAGCTTATATCTGTAATCCCATGCTCGTGATTTGTCCCTCCCACCTCCACTCACCCCTTGGATGACCACAAGTTTGCTTTCTATGTCTGTGAGTCTGTTTCTGTTTTGCATATACACTCACTTGTGTTATTTTTTAGATTCCACACGTAAGTGATACATACAGTTTTTGTTTACTTTGACTTATTTCAGTAAGCATAATCTCTAGTTCCAACCAGGTTGCTGCAAATCGCAGAATTACATTCTATTTTTATGGTTGAATAATATTCCATTGTGTGTATGTGTGTGTGTGTGTGTGTATATATATATATATATATATATATACCACATTATATACATATATATTTAATATATATATACCACATCATATGTATATATAATTTATCTACCACATTATATATATATATATACCACATTTCTTAATCCAAACATCTGTTGATAGGTACTTGGGTTGTTTCCAGTCTTGGCTACTTGACTATTTTAAATAGTTCTGTTATGAACACTGGGGGTCATGTAACTTTTAAAAGTAATGTTTTCATTTTTTCAGAGTATGTACACAGCAGTGGAATTGTTGGATCATATGGTAGTTCTATTTTTAGCTTTGTGAGGAACCTCCATACTGTTTTCCATAGTGTCTGCATCAATTTACATTACCACCAACAGTGTGCAATTATGTTTTTTTCTCCACGTCCTCTCCAACATTTGCTATTTGTAGACATTTTGATGATAGCCATTCTGAAAGGTGTGAGATGATATCTCATTTGTTGTTTTGATTTGCATTTATCTAATCATTAGTGATACTGAGCATCTTTACATGTGCCTCTTAGTCAACTGTTAAACTTACTGGAAAAATGTCTACTCAGGTCTTTTCCCCATTGCTTTATCATTTTTGTTTTGTTTTTTGTTTTTTACATTGACTTGTAGGAGCTATTTGTATATTTTGGATATTAACCACTTGTTGGTCACATCATTTGCAAACATTTTCTCCCAGTCTGTAGGTTTTCCTTTTGTTTTGTCAATGGATTCCTTTGATGTACAAAAGTTTTTAATTAGATTTGGCGTGTTTATTTTTGCTTTTGTTTCTTGGTTGGCAGTGTTTTTTTCTTTCTTTCAGCACTTTGAATATATCACCACACTCTTGGCTTGCAAGATTTCTGCTGAGAAGTATACTTATAGCTTATGGGGTTATCTATATATAAACATTATTTTTCTTGCTGCTTTTACAATTCTTTTTATGTTATGCAGTTTTAGTATAGTTTGTCCTGGAAAATATTGTTTTGGGTTGAAATTTTGAGAGGACCTATTAGCTGCATGAACTTGGATGTCCACATCTTTCCCTAGATTTAGGAAGGTCTTAGCCATTTTTTTAAAAAAATAAGCTTTCTGTCCCTTTCCCCCTCTCTTCTCCTTCTGGGACTCCAATAATGAGCAGATTGTTCCTTTTTATGGTATCCCATAATTCACATAAGTTTTCTTTACTCTTTTCATTCTTCTTTTTTTTCTTTTTGCTCCTAAGACTGGGTATTTCCAGTGACCCATCTGCTACTGCACTAATTCTTTTCCCTCATTGATTGAGTCTGCTCTTGAAGTTCTCTATTGAATTCTTCAGTCATTTTATTCTTCAACTTTAGTATTTAATTATTTTTAATGTTTTACTATTTCTTTGTTGAACACTCATTTTGTTCATGCATTGTTTTTCTAATTTTATTTAATCGCCAGTGTTTCCTGGTAATTAACTGAATTTTTAAAAGATGATTATTATGAATTCTTTTTCTTACAGTTCATAGATCTCCATTTCTTTAAGACTTAGTCATTGGAGTTTTACTATTTTCCTTTGGTGTTGTCACGTTTCATTGATCATCCATGATCTGTTTGGCCCTTTGTAGATATCTGCACACTTGAGTAAGTAGGCACCTCTTCCAGTCTTTACACACTGACTTGGCAGGCAAAGCCCTTCACCAGTCAGCCTGTCCAGAAATCCTGAGACGGCCATCTAATGGTGCCTTCAAGCAAAAAATCTGCCAGTCTTTTGATGGGGAGGCCTGGTGCTTGGGCACATGAGGATCAATCTGCTGCTTGTGTCCACAGGGTTGGGCCTGTAGCCTTGGTTCACTAGAGGTGAGCCTGGCACTTGGTCTGCATTAATGAGCCTAGGACCTGATTTTGCATGGGCAGACCTGGATCCTGAGTCTACAGAGGCCAACCCAGTGCCAGGAACCACTGAAGTTGGCCTGGCATCTGGTTCTTAAATCTTAAAGGGCCAGTCTGTTAGTGGGATGGGAGAGGAGCCTGGTTTGGCTGGAGCAGGCCTGGAGGCTGGGCCTATGGAAGTTGGTGGCAGGGTGAGCATGGGGCCTCAGGGGACAGCCTAGAGGTTGGATCTATTGAGGCTGGTCTGATGCCATGGCAGGTTGAGAACCTGGTTATTTGGGATCTAGCCTCTGTGGCCTTGGAAGCTAGCTTAATGCTGGGACATGATGGGAGCCTGGATCCATGGGAGCTAGTCTGGAGTCTAGGTCCACAGGGACCAGCTTGGTACTGGAGTGCACTAGGGTCCCAGGGTTGCCTGGTACTGAGATAGGTCAAAAGATTTGGTCTGTGGTAGTCAGCCTGTTGCTGGACTCAGCTAGGTGCCTGGATTCAATGATTTCCACCTGGAGTCTACTGCCATAAGAGTACCTAATGGCCATGGGAGCTGACTGGAAATAGGTTGAACCAAAAACCTGGGTTCTTGAGAGCCTTCCTTGAGCCTGGTGCCATGGGAACTGCCCAGGGCTGTAAGAGCCAGCGAGCATCAGTGTGGTTCCAGAGCCTAGGGCTGTGGGAGTCCACTGAGAGACTGGTCCCACAGGAGTTTCCTGGTGCCATGAGAGCCACCTGGAACTGTAGGAGATGTCTGGGACTGCCAGAGTGAGCAGGTATCAAACTAAGCTGAGAGGCTGTGTTCATAGAGCCTACCAGGAGCCTGGTGCTGCAGTAGCCAGGTAGGGCCATGGAACTGCTTAGAGCTGCTGAAGCCAGAGGGTGCTGAGGTGAACTAGGAACCTTGTTTAACAGGAACCCACAGGGAGCTACCTAGAATTGCAGGAGTTAACAAAGTGTTGTGGCAGATGGGCTCCGTCATCCATGGTGAAGCTGGGTGCTCACTTCCCTCTCCTCCCATAGAGAAGTTGTCTCTCTCTGCACTGGATTGCCTGGGCTTGGGGGAGAGGTAAAGGGGGACAGTGAATCTTTATTTCTTACTCTCTTCTATGCATCTTTTATTTTCTTATTTCTGTGCCTCACCCAGGTACTGTAACCTGTCAAGTCCTTTAAAGGTATTGTTATGCATGGATAGTTGTTCAAATTGATGTTTCTTGGAAGGGGGCAAAGAGAGCTAGAAATTCCTATGTCACCATTTTGCTCTAATGTGAAAATTTAAAATATCAGCCAGGTTTTGCTAAAATGATGCTGCTATCCTGGTTGCCCCTCCCCAGGAGTATCCATTTTCTTATTATTTTAATGGACTTCCTCAATAATGAGGTAAATTCATGGAGCAAAATTAAGGCTTTTATACTACTGGTAAGCACTTCCTGTTGGGAACCAGTTAACCTTCCTCTACTACTACTGGTGATAAATACACCACAGTACCACCTAAGGCAAGGCACTACAAATGTACAGTCTGTCATAGGAGACTTAGATAAAGAAGGAGTACTGATTCCCACCATCTCACCTTTCAATTCCCATATACGGCCTGTGCTACAAGTCACCAATAGTAAGTGAAACCTAACTACAGACTATAGAGACTTCAGCAATGCTGTTCCCTTTGTTAGAGCGCCTTTATCAGATATTGTTGCCTTAAAGGATGCCATTAAAAACAAAAAAAAAACATTTTAGTAAATCCAGGGCATCTATGGCCTCTTGAATTTGGAGTTATAAACTTAGCTAGCATATGGTATTCTGTAAAATGTGTAGGTTACTCAACAACACATTGCCTTCACCTTTGAGCATCAATAATACTCCTTTACCCAATTGCTTTTTAGATACTTCAATAGCCCTCCGATTGCACATGGGCTTTGTGGACAGACAAAGACAGCTGCCCTGCAATTTCATCAGAAACTAGGTTTTGGAATTATGTCAGTGACCTCCTCCTCATTAGACCTGACCAAGAATATTTCAGAGGCTATTACTAATGTGTTGGAGAGCTCTGAGATGGTATCTTAAGTATATGTAGATTACTTAAAGCTGTTCAAAATGTTGATATAGGAAGATTTTGAACTCACCGCCTCCCATGTACACACCAAATCTACAGATACACATGGAACAATTTCTTCTGAGAAAGAGCTGAAAAGTAACTGAGTGGCTCCTTCACATGAGCAAATGAGAAAAGGGCCACATTGAGATGGGTAGGGGAGGCTGGGTGTTTTCTTGCCATAAACCTCATCCCCAGTGTAGCAATCCCAAATTAGGAGGGAATTCAAAAATCCTAAGGGTCTCCAAAGAATGAAGGGTTTGTTTCCCACATCAGACACCCCAAATGTTAAGACCTGCATTGAAGGACAAGCACCCAAAACATTTGACTTTGAAAAGCAATGAGGTTCCTGTCCAAGAGACCCAGAGAGTTGTAGGGAACTGGAAAACAGCTCTTAAAAAGCTTGCATGTAGACTAACTTACCCCAGGCCCCAAACTGAAGCAACCTTTTGAAAAGATCCCTGACTTTATGTGAAGATATTTATTCGCTAGTGTTAAATCATCATCTGGAAGGGCAGGGACCTGTAGGGATACTCTCTGAGGATGGAGGTGATGGCAGACACAATTTTTTCTGCCCTTCTTCTGCCTTCCAACAGCTTTCTTTAACTCTAGATTTTTCCACCCTGGGTGGGTGGCATCTTCACACTCTCCTTCTGCCATACTTCACAGTGCCAGTATCTCCTGGAGGAAAGGTTTTACACACATCTGCTGCTTTGGTTTTTAATGACTGGTTCCCTGGTTTTTGTGACTGCTACCCAAGGGACACCCCTTTAATGCCTGGCTCTGATGGTCAGGGCGGCTTGTGTTCCTGTGTCCCACAGTAATGTAACAATTGAAGAGACGGTTCTTATCAGGTTACCACCCCTAGGGTACTACACAGACAATAGACTGAAACACACCCCACAGTTTTTCTGTGACAGGGGCCTATTTGCTTGTCCCAATGTTTTGGCCTGAGGGGCAGGCTTCAGAATTAGCACAGATCTAGAGGCCTACAGATATACTCTTGGGGAATGAAAGTTAGAGGACACTATCTCTGCACTATACATATGCCTAGCTATAACTCATTGGTATCTCCCAGAAAGGAGCTTATACACTCATCTGCAGCCACAGATGACACGTCCTGGTTACCTGGTCTGGTGGTCAGCAGGACTTGTGCTTGTGGTCCCAGAGGACTATATATATTTTCATACTTTAATGGTTGCTTCGTGAGAGTCTAGCTTCCATAAAGCCTGAAATTAAGTTCTGACAGAAATTCCTCCCTTTGGGACTCTGACAGTCTTGGAACACCCTCAACAACTGAAATATATTAAAAACAAAATAGGCTACTTGGACAATCACCAAGGTTTGAAAGACAAAAAATAGTTGGGCAAGGTTGAATGATATATTTTATATACTATACAAGGCCACCCTTCCAATACTGGGGGAGGTAGCTCTTTTATCTAACACATAGAAACGAACACAGAGACTCAAGAAAAATGATAAAACCTAGGGATATGTACCCAAAAAAGAACACGATAAAACCTCAGAGAAAAACTTAATGCCATAGAGGAAAGTTATTATCTGATAAAAAGTTTAAAGTAATGGTCATAAAAATGTTAATCGAACTTGAGAGAAGAATGGATGAACACAGGGAGAACTTCAAGAACGAGAAAGAAAATATAAGAAAGTACCAAATAGAAGTCACAGAGCTGGAGAATATAGTAACTGAACTGAAAAATATACAATACAGAGAAGACCTTCAAGATGGTGAAGAGTAAGAAGTGGAGATCACCTTCCTCCCCACAAATACATCAGAAATACATCTTCATGTGGAACAACTCCTACACAACACCTACTGAATGCTGGCAGAAGACCTCAGACTTCCCTAAAGGCAAGAAACTCCCCATGTACCTAGGTAGGGAAAAGGACAAAAGACAAAAGACAAAAGAATACGGACAGGACCTGCACACCGTGGAGGGAGCTGTGAAAGAGGAAAAGTTTCCACACACTAAGAAGCCCCTTCACTGGAGGAGAGGGGGGTGACGGGGGAAGTTTTGGAACTACAGAGTAGAGGGCAGCAATAAGGGTGCAGAGGGCAAAGAGGAGGAATTTCCGCACAGAGGATCATACCAGCCAGCACTCACCAGCCCAAGAGGATTGTGTGCTCACCCGCTGGGGCGGGTGTGGGTTCCAGGCTGAGGCTCGGCCTTCAGAGTTCAGAACCCAGGGAGAGGACCTGGGTTGGCTGCGTGAACACAGCCTGAAGGGGGCTAGTGCACCACAGCTAGCTGGGAGGGAGACCTGGAAAATGTCTGGAACTGCCAAAGAGTCAAGAGAATATTGTTTTGGGGTGCACGAGGAGAGGCGATTCAGAGAAACGCCTAAAGGAGCTTCACAGACAGGTGTGAGCCTCAGACATCAGCGCAGACACCAGAGGCATCCATGAAACACTAAGGCTGCTGTTGCAGACAACAAGAAGCCTGTTTGCAAGCAAAGGTCACTATCCACACCTGGGACCCTGTGCAACCCACCACTGCCAGGGTCCCGTGGTCCAGGGACACCTTCCGCAGGAGAACACAGGGTGCACCACAGGCTGGTGCAACGTCATGCCAGCCTCTGCTGCCACAGGCTCCCCCCGCATTCCGTACCCCTCCCTCCTGAAGCATGAGCGAGCCAGAGCCACCTATTCAGCTCCTACTTTAACCACGTCATGTCTGAGTGAAGAACAGACGCCCTCAGGCAACCAACATGCAGAGGAGTGCCAAATCCAAAGCTGAACTCCAGGAACGGTGCAAACAAAGAAGAGAAAGGGAAATTTCTCCCAGCAGCCTCAGAAGCAGCAGATTATATCTCCACAGTCAACTTGATGTACCATGCATCTGTGGAATACCTGAATAGGCAACAAATCATCCCAAAATTGATGTGGTGGACTTTGAAAGCAAACATATATATATTTTTTTCCTTTTTCTCTTTTTGTGAGTGTGTATGTGTATGTTCCTTTGTGTGATGTTGTCAGTAGAGCATTGCTTTTACCATTTGTCCTCGGGTTCTTTCTGTCCTTTTTTTTGTTTGTTTTTTCTTTTTTCTTTTTTAGTATATGTATTGGCGCCTGTTATCTTTCCTGGATTTGTTTTTTGGTTTGGTTGCTCCCTTTTTCCTATCTTTCTTTCTTTCTGTTTCATTTTTTTCTTTTTTAATTACTTTTTCATTTTTAATATTTTATTTTAATAACTGTATTTTATTTATTTATTTATTTTCTCACTGTTTTTCTGAGCTGTGTGGCTGACAGGGTCTTGGTGCTCCAGCCAGTTTTCAGACCTGAGCTTCTGATGTGGGAGAGCTGATATCAGGACATTAGTCCACCAGAGACCTCCCATCTCCACGTAATATCAAACAGCAAAGCTCTCCCAGAGATATCCATCTCAATGCTAAGACCCAGCTCCACTCAAAGATGAGCAAGTTACATGCTGGACACCCTATGCCAAAGAAAAAGCAAGACAGTAACACAATGCCACCCATTAGCAGAGAGGCTGCCTAAAATCATAAAAAGTTCACAGACACCATAGAACACACCACCAGATGTGCTCTTGCCCAAAAGAAAGAAAAGATCCAGCCTCATCCACCAGAACAGAGACACCAGTCCCCTCCACCAGGAAGCCTATACAATCCAATGAACCAATCTTAGCTACTGGAGGCAGACACCAGAAACAACAGGAACTACGAACCTGAAGCCTGCAAAAAGGAGACCCCAAACACAGTAAGTTAAGAAAAATGAGAAGACAGAGAAACGCACAGCAGATGAAGGAGGAAGATAAAAACCCACCAGACCAAACAAATGAAGTGGAAATAGGCAGTCTACTTGAAAAAGAATTCAGAATGATGATAGTAAAGACAATCCAAATCTTGGAAATAGAATAGAGAAAATACAAGAAACGTTTAACAAGGACCTAGAAGAACTAAACTGCAAACAAAGATTGATGAACAACACAATAAATGAAATTAAAAATTCTCTAGAAGGAATCAAAAGCAGAAAAACTGAGAAGAATGGATAAATGACCTGGAAGATAAAATAGTGGAAATTACTGCAGTGCAGAATAAAAAAAGAAAAATGAAAAGAAATGACGACAGTCTCAGAGAACTCTGGGACAACATTAAACGCACCAACATTCGAATAGTAGGGGTCCCAGAAGAAGAAGAGAAAAAAAATGGGAATGAGAAAATACTTGAAGAGATTATAGTTGAAAACTTCCCTAATATGGGAAAGGAAATAATCAATTCCAGCAAGCACAGAGAGTCACATACAGGATAAATCCAAGGAGAAAACGGCAAGACACATATTAATAAAACTATGAAAAATTAAATACAAAGAAAAATATTAAAAGCAACAAGGGGAAAGCAACAAATAATATACAAGGGAATCCCCATAAACTTAAGTGCTTATCTTTCAGCAGAAACTCTGCAAGCCAGAAGGAAGAAACAGGACATATTTAAAGTGATGAAAGGGAAAAACGTACAACCAAGATTACTCTATCCGGCAAGGATCTCATTCAGATTCGATGGAGAAATTAAAATATTTACACACAAGCAAAAGGTAAGAGAACTCAACACCACAAAAACAGCTTTACAACAAATGCTAAAGTAAATTCTCTAGGAAGGAAAAACAATGGAAGGTAAAGACCTAAAATATCAAACCCAAAACATTTAAGAAAATGGTATTAGGGACATATATATCAATAATTATTTTAAATATAAATGGACTAAATGCTCCAACAAAAAGACATAGACTGGCTGAATGGATACAAGAAGAAGACCCATATATGTGCTGTCTACAAGACCCACTTCATACCTAGTGACACATAGAGTCTGAAATTGAAGAGTTGGAAAAAGATATTCCAGGCAAATAGAAATCAAAAGAAAGCTGGAGTCGTAAATCTAATATCAGAAAAAATAGACTTCAAAATAAAGACTACTACAAGAGACAAAGAAGGACACTACATAATGATCAAGGGATCAATCTAAGAAGGAGATATAACAATTGTAAATATTTATGCAACCACCATAAGAGCACCACAATACATAAGGCAAATGCTCACAGCCATACAAGGGGAAATCAATCATAACACAAAAATAGTTAGGAACTTTAACACTCCGATTTCACCAATGGACAGATCATCCAAAATGAAAATAAATAAGGAAACACAAGTTTTAAATGACTTACTTGGTATTTATAGGACATTCCATCCATAAACAACAGAATACACTATTTTCTCAAGTGCTCATGGAACATTCTCCAGGATAGATCATATCTTGGGTCACAAATCAAGCCTTGGTAAATTTAAGAAAATTGAAATTGTATCAAGTATCTTTTCTGACCACAAAGCTATCAGACTCCATATTAATTACAGGAAAATATCTGTAAAAAATACAAACAACAAACAACTCTATGCCAATAAAATGGACAGCCTGGAAGAAATGGACAAATTCTTAGAAAGGCACAACCTGCCAAGACTGAATCAGGAAGAAATAGAAAATATGAACAGACCAATCACAAGCACTGAAATTGAAACTGTGATTAAAAATCTTCCAACAAACAAAACCCCAGGACCGGATGGCTTCACAGGCGAATTCTATCAAACATTTAGAGAAGAGCTAACACCTATCCTTCTCAAACTCTTCCAAAACATAGCAGAGGGAAGAGCACTCCCAAACTCATTCTACAAGGCCACCATCACCCTGATACCAAAACCAAGCAAAGATGTCACAAAGAATGAAAACTACAGGCCAATATCACTGATGAACATAGATGTAAAAATCCTCAAAAAATACTAGCAAACAGAATCCAACAGCACATTAAAATGATTATACACCATGATCAAGTGAGGTTTATCCCATGAATGCAAGGATTCTTCGATATACACAATTCAATCAATGTGGTGCACCATATTAACAAATTGAAGAATAAAAGCCATATGATCTTCTCAATAGATGCAGAAAAACTTTCAACAAAATTCAACACCCATTTACGATAAACACCATCCAGATAGTAGGTGTAAAGAGAAGATATCTAAATATAATAAAGGCCATATATGACAAATCCACAGCCAACATCATTCTCAATCGTGAAAAACTGAAACCATTTCCACTAAGATCAGGAAAAAGACAAGGATGCCCACTCTCACCACTATTATTCATCATAGTTTTGGAAGTTTTACCCACAGCAATCAGAGAAGAAAAAGAAATAAAATGAGTCCAGATCAGAACAGAAGTGAAGCTGTCACTGTTTTCAAATGACATGATACTATACATAGAGAATCCCAAAGATGCTACCAGAAAACTCATAGAGCTAATCAATGAATTTGGTAAAGTAGCAAGATACAAAATTAATGCACAGAAATCTCTTGCATTCCTATACACTAATGATGGAAAATCTGGAACAGAATTTAAGGCACAACTCCCATTTACCATTGCGAAAAAAAAATAGAATACCTAGGAATAAACCTACCTAAAGAGACAAAAGACCTGTATATAGAAAACTATAAGACACTGATGAAAGAAAGTGAATATGATACAAACAGATGGAGAGACATATTGTATTCTTGTATAGGAAGCATGAACATTGTGAAAAATGACTCTACTACCAAAAGCAATCTACAGATTCAATGCAATCCTTATTAAACTACCAATGACATTTTTCAGAGAACGAGAACAAAAATTTCACAATTTGTATGGAAACATGAAAGACCCAAAAGAGCAAAAGCAATGTTGAGAAAGAAAAACGGAGCTGGAGGAATCAGATTCCCTGACTTCAAAATATACTACAAAGCTACAGTAATCAAGAGAGTATGGCACTGGCACAAAAACAGAAATATAGATAAATAGAAGAGTATAGAAAGCCCAGAGATAAACACATGCATATATGGTCACCTTATTTTTGGTAAAGGAGGCAAGAATATACAGTGGAGAAAAGACAGCCTCTTCAGTAAGTGGGCTTGGAAAACTGGACACCTACATGGAAAAGAATGAAATTATAACACTCCCTTACACCATACACAAAAACAAACTCAAAATGGATTAAAGACCTAAATGTAATGCCAGGCAGTATAAAACTCTTAGAGGAAAACATAGGCAGAACACTCTATGACATAAATCACAGCAAGATCCTTTTTGACCCACCTCCTAGAGAACTTGAAATAAAGACAAAAAAACCCAAATGGGACTGTAATGAAACTTAAAAACTTTTGCACAGCAAAGGAAACCATAAAAAAGATGAAATGACAGTACTCAGAATGGGAAAAATATATTTGCAAATGAAGCAAATGACAAAGGATTAACCTCCAAAATTTACAAGCAGCACATGCAGATCAATATCAAAAAAACAAACAATCCAATCCAGAAATGGGCAGAAGATCTAAATAGACATTTCTCCAAAGAAGATATGCAGATTGCCAGCAAACACATGATAGGATGCTCAGTATCACTTATTATCAGGGAAATGCAAATCAGATCTACAATGAGCTCCTCTAGGAAGATAGTGGAAGAGTAAGACACAGAGATCACCTTCCTTCCAACAGATACACCAGAAATACATCTACACGTGGAACTGCTCCTATAGAATACACACTGAAGGCTGGCAGAAGATCTCAGACCTCCCAATAGGCAAGAAACACCCCAAATACCAGGGTAAGGCAAAAGAAAAAAGAAAAAACAGAGACAAAAGTATAGGGACGGGACCTGCACCAGTGGGATGGAGCTGTGAAGGAAGAAACATTTCCACACACTAGGAAGCCCCGTCGTGGGCAGAGACTGCGGGTGATGCATGGGGGAAGCTTCTGAGCCATGGAGGAGAGCAGAGCAACAGGGGTGCAGAGTGCAAAGTGGAGAGGTTCCCGCACAGAGGATCGGTGCCAACCAGCACTCACCAGCAGGAGAAGCTTGTCTGCTCACCAGCCGGGGCGGGCCGGGATTGGGAGCTGAGGCTCAGGCTTTGGTCAGATCGCAGGGAGAGGACTGGCAGCGTGAACACAGCGTGAAAGGGGTAGTGCACCACACCTAGCCGGGAGGGAGTCGGGGGAAAAATGTCTGGACCTGTCAAAGAGGCAAGAGACGTTTTCTTCCCTCTGTTTCCTGGCCCACGAGGAGAGGGGATTAAGAGTGCTGCTTAAAGGAGCTACAAAGACGGGTGCAGGCAGCCGCTAACAGTGTGGACCCCAGAGACAGGCATGAGACGCTAAGGCTGCTGCTGCCGCCACCAAGAAACCTATGTGTGAGCACAGGTCACTATCCACAACACCCCTCCCGGGAGCCTGTGCAGCCAGCCACTGCCAGGGTCCCGTGATCCAGAGACAACTTTACTGGGAGAAACCACGGCACGCCTCAGGGTGGTGCAACGTCATGCCGGCCTCTGCCGCCGAAGGCTTGCCCCGCACTCTGTTCCCCTCCCTCCCCCCTGCCTGAGTGAGCCAGAGACCCCAAATCAGCTCCTCTTTTAACCCTGTCCTGTCTGAGCGAAAAACAGACGCCCTCTGGCGACCTACACGCATAGGTGGGGACAAATCCAAAGCTGAACCCTTGGAGCTGTGCGAACAAAGAAAAGAAAGGGAAATTTCTCCCAACAGCCTCAGGAGCAGCAGATTAAATCTCCACAATCAACTTGATGTACCCTGCATCTGTGGAATACCTGACTAGACAACAAATCATCCCAAATTGAGGAGGTGGACTTTGAGAGCAAAGTATATTATTTTTTCCTCTTTTCCTCTTTTTGTGAGTGTGTACATGTATGCTTCTGTATAAGATGTTCTCTGTATAGCTTTGCTTTCACCATTTGGCCTAGGGTTCTGTCCGTCTGTTTTCTTTTTTTTTTTTACTTATTAAAATTTTTTTCTTAATAATTATTTTTTATTTCTTATTTTAATAACTATGTTTTATTTAATTTTATCCTCTTCCTTCCTTTCTTTCTACTTCTTCTCCCCTTTATTCTGAGCCATGTGGATGAAAGGCTCTTGGTGCTCCGGACAAGAGTCAGTGCTGTGCCTCTGAGGTACGAGAGCCGACTTCAAGTCACTGGTGCACAAGAGACCCCCCAGCTCCACGTAATATCAAATGGCAAAAAACTCCCATAGATCTCCATCTCAATACAAAGACCTAGTTTCACTCAACGACCAGAAAGCTACGGTGATGGACACCTATGCCAAACAAGTAGCAAGACAGGAACACAACACCAACCATTAGCAGAGACACTGTCTAAAATCATAATAACGCCACAGACACCCCAAAACACACCACCAGACATGTAACTGACCACCAGAAAGACAAGATCCAACCTCATCCACCAGAACAGAGGCACTAGACCCCACCATCAGGAAGCCTACACAACACACTGAACCAACCTTAGGAACTGGGAAGAGACATCAAAAACAACGGGAACTACAAAGCTGCAGACTGCAAAAAGGAGACCCCAAACACAGTAAGATAAGCAAAATAAGAAGACAGAAAAACACACAGCAGATGAAGGAGCAAGATAAAAACTCACCAGACTTAAAAAGAGGAAATAGGCAGACTACCTGAAAAAGAATTCAGAAAAAAAAGAGTAAAGATGATACAAAATCTTGGAAATAGAATAGAGAAAATGCAAGAAACATTTAAAAAGTCCCTAGAAGAACTAAAGAGGAAACAAGCAACAATGAACAACACAATAAATGAAATTAAAAATACTCTAGAAAGGATCAATAGCAGAATAACAGAAGCAGAAGAACAGATAAGTGACCTGGAAGATAAAATTGTGGAAAAAACAACTGCAGATCAGAATAAAGAAAAAAGAATGAAAAGAACTGAGAACAGTCTCAGAGACCTCTGGACAACATTAAACACACCAGCATTCCAATTATAGGGGTCCCAAAGAAGAAGAGAAAAAGAAAGGGACTGAGAAAATATTTGAAGAGATTATAGCTGAAAACTTCCCTAATATGGGAAAGGAAACAGTAAATCAAGTCCAGGAAGCACAGAGAGTCCCATACAGGATATATCCAAGGAGAAACACGCCAAGACAAGTATTAATCAAACTCTCAAAAATTAAATACAAAATTAATATATTAAGAGCAGCAAGGGAAAAACAACAAATAAAACACTACAGAATCCCCATAAGGATTCAGCTGATCTTTCAGCAGAAATTCTGCAAGCCAGGTGGGAGTTGTAGGACATATTTAAAGGAATAAGGAGAAAATCTTACAACCAAGATTACTCTACCCAGCAAGGATCTCATTCAGATTTGATGGAGAAATTAAAACGTTTACAGACAATCAAAAGCTGACAGAGATCAGAACCTCCAAGCCAGCATTACAAGAAATGCTAAAGGAACTTATCTAGGCAAGAAACACAACAGAAGGAAAAGACCTACAAAAACAATCCCAAAACAATTTTAAAAATGGGAATGGGAACATACATATCAATAATTACCTTAAATGTAAATGGATTAAATCCTCCCACCAAAAGACACAGACTGGCTGAAGGGATACAAAAATAACACATATATATATGCTGTCTACAAGAGACCCACTTCAGACCTAGGGACACACACAGACTGAAAGTTAGGGGATGGAAAATGATACTCCATGCAAGTGGAAATCTAAATAAAGCTGGGGTAGCAATTCTCATGTAAGACAAAATACACTAAAAATAAAGACTATTACAAGAGAAAAAAAAGGACACTACATAATGATCAAGGGATCGTTCCAAAATGAAGATATAACAATTGTAAATATTTATGCACCCAACATAGGAGCACCTCAATACATAAGGCAAATACTAACAACCATAAAAGGGGAAATCTACAGTAACAAATTCATAGTAGGGGACTTTAACACCCCACTTTAACCAATGCACAGAGCATCCAAAATGAAAATAAATAAGGAAACACAAGCTTTAAATGATACATTAAACAAGATGGACTTACTTGATATTTATAGGACATTCCATCCAAAAACAACAGAATACACATTTTTCTCAAGTGCTCATGGAACATTTTCCAGGATAGATCATATCTTGGGTCACAAATCAAGCCTTGGTAAATTTAAGAAAATTGAAATCATATCAAGTATCTTTTCTGACCACAACGCTATGTGACTAGATATCAGTTACAGGAAAAGATCTGTAAAAAATTTAAAAAATGGAAGCTAAACAATACATGACATAATAACCAAGTGATAACTGCAGAAATCAAAGAGGAAATCAAAAAAGTACCTAGCAGCAAATGACAATGGAGCCACAACGACCCAAAACCTATGGGATGCAGCAAAATCAGTTCTAAGAGAGAAGTTTATAGCAATACCATCCTACCTTAAGAAAGAGGAAACATCTCATGGAAACAACCTAAGTGCCCATCATTGGATGAATGGATAAAGAAGATGTGGCACATATATACAATGGAATATTACTCAGCCATAAAAAGAAACGAAATTGAGCTATTTGTAATGAGGTGGATAGGCCTAGAGTCTGTCATACAGAGTGAAGTAAGTCAGAAAGAGAAAGACAAATACCGTATGCTAACAGATATATATATGGAATTTAAGAAAAATGTCATGAAGAACCTAGGGGTAAGACAGGAATAAAGACACAGACCTACTGGAGAACGAACTTGAGGATATGGGGAGGGGGAAGGGTGAGCTGTGACAGGGCGAGAGAGAGGCATGGACATATATACACTAACAAATGTAAGGTAGATAGCTAGTGGGAAGCAGCTGCATGGCACAGGGAGATCAGCTCGGTGCTTTGTGACTGCCTGGTGGGGTGGGATAGGGAGGGTGGGAGGGAGGGAGATGCAAGAGAAAAGAGATATGGGAACATATGTATATGTATAACTGATTCACTTTGTTATAAAGCAGAAACTAACACACCACTGTAAAGCAATTATACCCCAATAAAGATGTTAGAAAAAAAAGAGGAAGCATCTCAAATAAAAAACTTAACCTTGCACCTAAAGTAATTAGAGAAAGAAGAACAAAAAAACATCCAAAGTTACCAGAAGGAAAGAAATCATAAAGATAAGATCACAAACAAATGAAAAACAACTGAAGGAAATGATAACAAATATCAATAAAACTGAAAGCTTCTTCCTTCAGAAAATAAACAAAATTGATAAACCATTAGCCAGACTCATCAAGAAGAAATGGGAGAAGACTCAAATCAATAAAATTAGAAATGAAAAAGGAGAAGAGACAAGTGACACTGCAGAAATACAAAGGGTCATGGGAGATTACTACAAGCAACTCTATGCCAAAAAAAAGGACAACCTGGAAGAAATGGATAAATTCTTAGAAATGCACAACCTGCCAAGACTGAACCAGGAAGAAAGAGAAAATACGCACAGGGCTTCCCTGGTGGCACAGTGGTTGAGAGTCCGCCTGCCGATGCCGGGGACATGGGTTCATGCCCCGGTCTGGGAAGATGCCACATGCCACGGAGCGGCTGGGCCCGTGAGCCATGGTTGCTAAGCCTGCGCATCCAGAGCCAGTGCTCTGCAATGGGAGAGACCACAACAGTGAGAGGCCCGCATATCACACACACACACAAAAAATATGAACAGACCAATCACAAGCACTGAAATTGAAACTGTGATTGAAAATCTTCCAACAAACAAAAGCCCAGGACCAGATGGCTTCACAGGTGAATTCTATCAAACATTTAGAGAAGACCTAATACCTATCCTTCTCAAACTCTTCCAAAATATAGCAGAGGGAGGAACACACCCAAACACATTCTACTAGGCCACCATCCCCTTGATACCAAAACCAGATAAGGATGTCACAAAGAAAGAAATCTCCAGGCCAATATCACTGAAGAACATGAACGCAAATATCCTCAACAAAATACTAGCAAACAGAATCCAACAGCACATTAAAAGGATCATGCACCATGATCAAGTGGGGTTTACTCCAAGAATGCAAGGATACTTCAATATGCGCAAATCAATCAATGTGATACACCATATTAACAAGTGGAAGGAGGAAAACCATATGATCATCTCAATAGATGCAGAGAAATCTTTTGACAAATGTCAACACCCATTTATGATAAAATCCCTGCAGAAAGTAGGCATAGAGAGAACATTCCTCAACTTAAAAAAGGCCACATATGACAAACCCACAGCAAACATGGTCCTCAATGGTGAAAAACTGAAACTTTTCCACTAAGGTCAGGAACAAGACAAGGTTGCCCACTCTCACCACTTTCATTCAACATAGTTTTGGAAGTTTTAGCCACAGCAATCAGAGAAGAAGAAGAAATAAAAGGAATCCAAATCGGAAAATAAGAAGTAAAGCTGTCACTGTATGCAGATGACATGATACTCTACATAGAGAATCCTAAAGATGCTGCCAGAAAACTACTAGAGCTAATCAATGAATTTGGTAAAGTAGCAGAATACAAAATTAATGCACTGAAATCTCTGGCATTCCTATACACTAATGATGAAAAATGTGAAAGTGAAATCAAGAAAACACTTCCATTTACCATTGCAACAAAAAGAATATAATACCTAGGAATAAACCTACCAAAGGAGAAAAAAGAACTGTATGAAGAAAATTATAAGACACTGATGAAAGAAATTAAAGATGATACAAATAGATGGAGAAATATACCATGTTCTTTGATTGGAAGAGTCAACAGTGTGAAAATGACTCTACCACCCAAAGCAATCTACAGATTCGATGGAATCCCTATCAAACTGCCACTGGCATTTTACACAGAACTAGAACAAAATATTTCATAATTGGTATGGAAACACAAAAGAGTCCGAATAGTGACAGCAATCTTGAGAACAAAAAATGGAGCTGGAGGAATCAGGCTCCCTGACTTCCGACTATACTACAAAGCTACAGTAATCAAGACAGTATGGTACTGGCACAAAAACAGGAATATAGATCAATGGAACAGGATAGAAAGCCCAGAGATAAACCCATGCACAGATGGCCACCTTATCTTTGATAATGGAGGCAAGAATATACAGTGGAGAAAGGACAGCCTCTTCAATAAGTGGTGCTGGGAAAACTGGACAGGTACATGTAAAAGTATGAAATTAGATCACTCCCTAACACCATACACAAAAATAAGCTTAAAATGGATTAAAGACCTAAATGTAAGGTCAGAAACTATCAAACTGTTAGAGGAAAATGTAGGCAGAGACTCTATAACATAAATCGCAGCAAGATCCTTTTTGACCCACCTCCTAGAGAAATATAAATAAAAATAAACAAATGGGACCTAATGAAACTTCAATTCTTTTGCACAGCAAAGGAAACCATAAACAAGACCAAATGACAACCCTCAGAATGCGAGAAAATATTTGTAAATGAAGCAACTGATAATAGATTAATCTCCAAAATTACAAGCAGCTCATGCAACTCAATAACAAAGAAATAAACAAACCAATCCAAAAATGGGCAGAAGTCCTAGATAGACATTTCCTCAAAGAATATATACAGATATCCAACAAACACATGAAAGAATGCTCAACATTATTAATCATGAGAGAAATGCAAATCAAAAGTACAATGAGATATCTTCTCACACTGGTCAGAATGGCCATCATCAAAAAATCTAGAAACAATAAATGCTGGAGAGGGTGTGGAGAGAAGGGAACACTTTTGTTCTGCTGGTGGGAATGTAAATTGATAAAGCCAGTATGGAGAACAGTATGGAGGTTCCTTAAGAAACTACAAATAGAACTACCATATGACTCAGCAATCCCACTACTGGGCATATACCCTGAGAAAACCATAATTCAAAGAGTTTCATGTACCAAACTGTTCCTTGAAGCTCTATTTACAATAGTTATGAGATGGAAGCCACCTACATGTCCATGAGCAGATGAATGTCTAAAGAAGATGTGGCACATATATACAATGGAATATTACTCAGCCATAAAAAGAAATGAAATTGAGTCATTTGTAGTGAGGTGGATAGACCTCGAATCTGTCATACGGAATGAAGTAAGTCAGAAAGTGAAAAAAAAATACTGTATGCTAACACATATATATGGAATTTAAGGGAAAAAATGGTCATGAAGAACCGAGGGGTAAGACGGGAATAAAGAAACAGACCTACTAGAGAATGGACTTGAGGATATGGGGAGGGGGAAGGGTGAGCTGTGACAGGGCGAGAGAGAGGCATGGACATATATACACTAACAAACGTAAAATAGATAGCTAGTGGGAAGAAGCCGCATAGCACACGGAGATCAGCTTGGTGCTTTGTGACCACCTAGAGGGGTGGGATAGGGAGGTTGGGGGGGAGGGAAACACAAGAGGGAAGAGATATGGGAACATATGTATATGTATAACTGATTCACTTTGTTATAAACCAGAAACTAACACACAATTGTAAAGCAATTATACTCCAATAAAGATGTTAGAAAAAAAGAAAGCTACAATGAGTTATCAACTCACACCGGATATAATGGTCATTATAAAAAAATCTAGAAACAATGCATGCTGGAGAGCGTGTAGAGAAAAGGGAACTCTCATACACTGTTGGTGGGAATGTAAATTGATACAGCCACTATAGAGAACAGTAGGAAGGTTTCTTCAAAAACTAAAAATAGAACTACCATACGACCCAGCAATCCCACTCCTGTTCTTATACCATGAGAAAACCATAATTCTGAAAGAGTCATGTACCGCAAAGTACATTGCAGCTCTAATTACAATAGCCAGGACTTGGGGGCGATTGAAGTGTCCATCAAAATATGAATGGATAAAGAAGATGTAGCACATAATACAATGGAATACTATTCAGCCATTAAAAAAATGACATTGAGTTATTTGTAATGCTTTAGATGGTCCTAGAATCTGTCATACAGAGTGAATTAAGTCAGAAGGAGAAGAAATACCATATGGTAACATATATATATATATATATGAAATTATATATATATATATAGTTCTGAATAACCTAGGGAGCAGGACAGGAATAAAGACCCAGATGTAGATAATGGACTTGAGGACACAGGGATGGGAAGGTAGCTGGGGTGAATTGAGAGAGTGGCATGGACGTATATATACTACCAAATATAAAGTAGGTAGCTAATGGGAAGCAGCTGTATGGCACAGGGAGATTAGCTTTGTGCTTTGTGTCCACCTAGAGGGGTGGCATTAGGAAAGTGGGAGGGAGCTGCAAGAAGGAGGATATATGTATATATATATAGCTGATTCACTTTGTTATAAAGGAGAAAGTAACACAGCATTGTAAAGCAGTTATACTCCAATAAAGATGTTTAAAAAAAATGCAAGGCGAGAGTTGAGGAACATGGCGGAAGAGTAAGACGCGATCACCTTCCTCCCCACAGATACATCAGAAATACATCTGCACGTGGAACTGCTCCTATAGAACACCCACTGAACGCTGGCAGAAGGCCTCAGACATCCCAAAAGGCAAGAAACTCCCCACGTACCTGAGTAGGGCAAAAGAAAAAAGAAAAAACAGAGACAAAAGAATAGGGATGGGACCTGCACCACTGGGAGGGAGCTGTGAAAGAGGAAAAGTTTCCCCACACTAGAAAGCCCCTTCGCAGCTGGAGACTGCGGGAGGCGGAGTGGGGAAGGTTCGGAGCCACGGAGGATAGGGCAGCATCAGGGGTGCGGAGGACAAAGCGGAGAGATTCCTGCACAGAGGATCTGTGCCCACCAGCACTCACCTGCCTGAGAGACTTGTCTGCTCACCCGCTGGGGCAGGAGGGGGCTGGGACCTGAGGCTCTGGCTTCAGTCGGATTGCAGGGAGAGGACTGGGGTTGGCGGTGTGAACAGAGCCTGAAGGGGTTAGTGCACCACAGCTAGCCATGAGGGAGTCCGGAAAAAAGTCTGGACCTGCCAAAGAGGCAAGAGACTTTTTCTTCCCTCTTTGTATCCTGGTGCACGAGGAGAGGGGATTAAGAGCGCTGCTTAAAGGAGCTCCAGAGACAGGCACGAGCCGCAGCTAACAGCGTGGACCACAGAGATGGGCATGAGAAGCTAAGCCTGCTGCTGCCGCCACAAGAAGCCTGTGTGCACGCACAGATGACTAGCCTGTGAAACCCGCCACTGCCAGGGCCCCGTGATCCAGGGACAACCTCCCCGAGAGAATGCACGGCGTGCCAGAGGTTGCTACAATTTCAAGCTGGCCTCTGCCGCCGCAGGCTCGCGCAGCATCCGTATCCCTCCCACCCACGGCATGAGCGAGCCAGAGCCCCCGAATCAGCTTCTCCTTTAACGCTGTCATGCCTGAGTGAAAAGCAGATGCCCTCAGGCAACCTACATGCAGAGGGGGGCCAAAACCAAAGCTGAACCCCAGGAGATGTGTGAACAAAGAGGAAAAAGGAGAATTCTCTCCCCGCAGCCTCAAGAGCAGCAGATTAAAACTCCACAATTAACTTGTACCCTGCATCGGTGGAATATCTGAATAGACAAAGAATCATCCCAAATAGAGGAGGTGGACTTTGGGAGCAAGATATATTATTTTTACCCCTTTTCCTCTTTTTGTGAGTGTGTATGTGTATGCTTCTGTGTGAGATTTTTGTCTGTAAAGTTTGCATTTAGCATTTGGCCTACGGTTGAGTCCATCCGTTTTTTTGTTTTTTTATTTTACTTCTAAAAATATATTTTTCTTAATAATTATTTTTTTATTTTATATTTTAATAGCTTTTTAAAATTTTATATTCTTTCTTTCTTCCTTTCTATTTTTTATCACTTTTACCCTGAGCCGTGTGAATGAAACGCTATTGGTGCTCCAGCCAGGAGTCAGTGCTGTGCCTCTGAGGTGGGAGAGCCAAATTCAGGACACTAGCCCACAAGAGACCTCCCAGATCCACGTAATATCAAACAGTGAAAATCTCCCAGAGATCTCCATCTCAACACCAACAACCAGCTTCACTCAATGACCAGCAACTTACAGTGCTGGACACCCTATGCCATACAACTAGCAAGACAGGAACACAACTCCACCCATTACTAGAGAGGCTGCGTAAAATCATAATAAAGCCACAGACACCCCAAAACACACCACCAGACGTGGACCTGCCCACCAGAAAGACAAGATCCAACCTCATCCACCAGAACACAGGCACTAGTCCCCTCCACCAGGAAGCCTACAGAAAACAATGAGCCAAACTTAGCCATTGGGGACAGAAACCAAAAACAACGGGAATTACGAAGCTGCAGCCTGCAAAAAGGAGACCACAAACACAGTAAGTTAAGCAAAATGAGAAGACAGAAAAACACACAGCAGATGAAGGAGCAAGGTAAAAACTCACCACACCTAACAAGAGGAAATAGGCAGTCAACCTGAAAAAGAATTCAGAATAATGATAGTAAATATTTTCCAAAATCTTGGAAATAGAATAGAGGAAATGCAAGAAACATTTAACAAGGACCTAGAAGAACTAAAGAGGAAACAAGCAACGATGAGCAGCACATTAAATGAAAGTAAAAATACTCTAGATCAATGGCAGAATAACTAAGGCAGAACAATCGATAAGTGACCTGGAAGATAAAAGAGTGGAAATAACTGCTGCAGAGCAGAATAAAGAGAAAAGAATGAAAAGAACAGAGGACAGTCTCAGAGACCTCTGCGACAACATTAAACACACTAACATTCAAATTATAGCGGTTCCAGAAGAAGAAGAGAAAAAGAAAGGGACTGAGAAAATATTTGAAGAGATTATAGTTGAAAACTTCCCTAATATGGGAAAGGAAATAGTTAATCAAGCACAGAGAGTCACATACAGGGTAATCCCAAGGAGAAACACGCCAAGACTCATTTTAATCAAACTCTCGAAAATTAAATACGAAGAAAACACATTAAGAGCAGCATGGAAAAAACAATAAATAACACACAAGGGAATCCCCAAATGGTTAACAGCTAATCTTTCAGCAGAAACTCTACAAGCCAGAAGGGAGTGGCAGGACATATTTAGAGGTATGAAGGAGAAAATCCTACAGCCAAGATTACTCCATCCAGCAAGGATCTCATTCAGATTTGATGGAGAAATTAAAAACTTACAGACAAGCAAAAGCTGAGAGAGTTCAGCACCACCAAGCCAGTTTTACAACAAATGCTAAAGGAACTTATCTAGGCAAGAAACACAACAGAAGGAAAAGACCTACAATAACAAACCCCAAATAATTCAGAAAATGGGAATAGGAACATACATATTGATAATTACCTTAAATGTAAATGGATTAAATGCTCCCACCAAAAGACACACACTGGCTGAATGGATACAAAAACAAGACCCATATATATGCTGTCTACAAGAGACACACTTCATACCTAGGGACACATACAGACTGAAAGTGAGGGGATGGAAAAAGATATTCCATGCAAATGGAAATCAAAAGAAAGCTGGAGTAGCAATTCTCATATCAGACAAAATAGCCTTTAAAATAAAGACTATTAGAAGAGACAAAGAGGGACACTACATAATGATCAAGGGATCGATCCAAGAAGGAGATATAACAATTGTAAATATTTATGCACCCAATTTAGGAGCACCATAATACATAAGACAAATACTAACAGCCATAAAAGGGGAAATCGAAAGTAACACAATCATAGTAGGGGTATTTAACACCCCACTTTTACCAATGAACAGATCATCCAAAATGATAATAAATAAGTAAACACAAGCTTTAAATGATACATTAAACAAGATGGACTTAATTGATATTTATAGGACATTGCATCCAAAAACAACAGAATACACATTTTTCCCAAGTGCCCAAGGAACATTCTCCAGGATAAATCATATCTTGGGTCACAAATCAAGCCATGGTAAATTTAAGAAAATTTGAAATATTATCAAGTATCATTTCCGACCACAACACTATGAGACTAGATAGCAATTACAGAGAAAAATCTGTAAAAACTACAGGCACGTGGAGGCTAAACAATACACTACTTCATAATCAAGTGATCACTGAAGAAACCAAGGAGGAAATAAAAAAATACCTAGAAACAAATAACAATGGACACACGACGACCCAAAACTTATGGAATTCAGCAAAAGCAGTTGTAAGAGGGAAATTTATAGCAATACAATCCTACCCTAAGACACAGGAAACATATCAAATAAACAACCTAAACTTGCATGTAAAGCAATTAGAGAAAGAAGAAGAAAAAAACCCCAAAGTTAGCAGAAGTAAAGAAATCATAAAGATCAGTTCACAAATAAATGAAAAACAAATGAAGGAAATGATAGCAAAGATCAATAAAACTAAAAGTTGCTTCTTTGAGAAGATAAACAAAATTGATAAACCATTAGCAAGACTCATCAAGAAACAAAAGGAGAAGACTCAAATCAATAGAATTAGAAATGTAAAAGGAGAAGTAACAAGTGACACTGCAGAAATACAAAGGGTCATGGGAGATTACTACAAGCAACTCTATGCCAATAAAATAGACAACCTGGAGGAAATGGAGAAATTCTTAGAAATGTAGAAGCTGCCGAGATTGAACCAGGAAGAAATAGAAAATATGAACAGGCCAATCACAAGCACTGAAACTGAAACTGTGATTAAAAATCTTCCAACAAACAAAAGCCCAGGACCAGATGGCTTACAGGCGAATTATATCAAACATTTAGAGAACAGCTAACACCTATACTTCTCAAACTCTTCCAAAACATAGCAGAGGGAGGAACACTCCCAAACTCATTCTATGAGTCCACCATCACCCTGATACCAAAACCAGAAAAAGATGTCACAAAGAAAGAAAACCACAGGCCAATTTCACTGAAGAACATAGATGCAAAAATCCTCAACAAAATACTAGCAAACAGAATCCAACAGCACATTAAAAGGATCATACACCATTATCAACTGGGGTTTATTCCAGGGATGCAAGGATTCTTCAATATATGCAAAACAATCAACGTGATACACCATATTAAAAAATTGAAGGAGAAAAACCATATGATCATCTCAATAGATGCAGAGCAATCTTTCAAAAAACATTCACCACCCATTTATGATAAAAACCGTGCAGAAAGTAGGCATAGAGGGAACTTTCCTCAACATAATAAAGGCCATATATGACAAACCCACAGCCAACATCATACTCAATGGTGAAAAACTGAAAGCATTTCCACTAAGATCAGGAACAAGACAAGGTTGCCCACTCTCACAACTCTAATTCAACATAGTTTTGGAAGTTTTAGCCACAGCAATCAGAGAAGAAAAGGAAATAAAAGGAATCCAAATCGGAAAAGAAGAAGTAAACATGTTCACTCTTTGCAGATGACACGATACTCTACATAGAGAATCCTAAAGATGCTACCAGAAAACTACTAGAGCTAATCAATGAATTTGGTAAAGTAGCAGGATACAAAATTAATGTACAGAAATCTCTAGCATTCCTATACACTAATGATGAAAATTCTTAAAGTGAAATTAAGAAAACACTCCCATTTACCATTGCAACAAAAAGAATAAAATATCTAGCAATAAACCTACCTAAGGAGACAAAAGACCTGTATGCAGAAAATTATAAGACACTGATGAAAGAAATTAAAGATGATACCAATAGATGGAGAGATATACCATGTTCTTGGATTGGAAGAATCAACATTGTGAAAATGACTCTAGTACCACAAGCAATCTACAGATTCAATGCAATCCCTATCAAACTACCACAGGCATATTTCACACAACTAGAACAAAAAATTTCACAATTTGTATGGAAACACAAAAGACCCCGAATAGCCAAAGCAATCTTCAGAATGAGGAACGGATCTGGAGGAATCAGGCTCCCTGATTTCAGACTATACTACAAAGCTACAGTAATCAAGGCAGTATGGTACTAGTACAAAAACAGAAATATAGATCAATGGATCAGGATAGAAAGCGCAGAGATAAACCCACGCACATATGGTCACCTTATCTTTGCTAAAGGAAGCAGGAATGTACCGTGGAGAAAGGACAGCCTCTTCAATAAATGGTGCTTGGAAACCTGGATAAGTACATTTTTAAGTATGAGATTAGAACACTCCGCAACCTCACACACAAAAATAAGCTCAAAATGGATTGAAGACTTAAATATAAGGCCAGAAACTACCAAACTCTTAGAGGAAAACATAGGCAGAACACTCTATGACATAAATCACAGCAAGATCCTTTTTGACCCACCTCCTAGAGAAATGGAAATACAAACAAAAATAAACAAATGGGACCTAATGAAACTTCAAAGCTTTTGCACAGCAAAGGAAACCATAAACAAGACCAAAAGACAACCCTCAGAATGGGAGAAAATATTTGCAAATGAAGCAACTGACAAAGGATTTATCTCCAAAATTTACAGGCAGCTCATGCAGCTCAATAACAAAAAAACAAACAACCCAATCCAAAAATGGGCAGAAGACATAAATAGACATTTGTCCCTTGCTGCTTTTCATATTTTTCTTTGAATTTAATTTTTATTAGTTTGGTTAATATGTGTCTCAGCATGTTTCTTCTTGGGTTTATCCTGTATGGGACACTCTGCTTCCTGTACTTGGGTGGCTATTTCTTTTCCCATGTTAGGGAGATTTTTGACTATAATCTCTTGAAATATTTTCTCAGACTCTTTCTCTTCCACTTCTTCTTCTGGGACGTGTATAATTCAAATGTTGCTGCATTTAATGTTGTCCCAGTAGTGTCTGAATCTGTCCTCATTTCTTTTCATTCTTTTTTCTTTATTCTGCTCCTCAGCAGTTATTTCCACCACTCTATCTTCTAGCTCACATATTCATTCTTCTGTCCTGCTATTCTGCTATTGATTCCTTCTCTTGTATTTTTCATTTCAGTTATTGTGTTGTTCATCAGTGTTTGTTCTTTAGTTCTCCTATGTCCTTGTTAAACATTTCTTGTATCTTCTTGTTCTGTGCCTCAGTTCTATTTCTGAGATTTTGGATATCTTTACTATCATTACTCTGAGTTCTTTTTCATGTACATTGCCTATTTTCCCTTCATTTATTTGGTCTTGTTGGTTTTTACCTTGCTCCTTCATCTGTAACATTTTTTTTTGTCATATCATATGGTTTTTATGTGTGATGTTTTATTCCTGTTTTGCTGGTTATTTAGACTGAGGCAACCAGCACTGTAGTTTGCAGTCAGTTGGGTGGAGTCAGGTGTTGGTGATGAGACGAGCACCTCTGGGGGATTTCACACCGATTAATATTCCTGGGACCTGAAGTTCTTTGTTAGTCTAACAGCTTGGACTTAGCACTCCCACCACAGAAGCTCAGGCCCAATCCCTGGTCTGGGAACCAAGACTCTACAAGATGCACGGTGTGGGGAAAAAAAAAAAAAAAGCAACACACAGAAAAGAGCAGAACGATAACAAAGAAGAAAACATAAAATAAAATTAGAAAAATAAAAATTATATTAGAAAACATAACAGTAAAAATGAAATAACAAACAAAACAACAGAAAAATAAAATAAAAAGTAAAATAAAGAAAAAAGAATACAAATAAAAGATAAATTAAAAAAATTTTTTAAATTAAGAAAATAAAAGAATAAAAATTCCCTGGTGCCTCCTCTATCAGTGTCGTTACCCCCAATGGTGAGCTACAGCTTACCCCCACCTCCCCAGTAGGCATCCAACACCTCTAGGTAAGTCTCTGGACTTGCTGTGTCAGCCCCACTTCTGCGTGATTTCCTCTCACCAGCATCTATTTCTGTAGGTGGCCTACAGCACACATGCCCATGCAGGTCAGCTGGGGCACAGGCCTCCACAAGTACAACCTCAGGGGCCAGCACAGCTGGAGGAGACTTTGGAGAGGAGCAGTGCTCAGCCTGCCTGGACCCACACGGCCAGAGGTGGCCCTGTCAGGACCAGCACTCTGGCTGCCAGGACCCATGTGGCCAGAGGAAGTTTTGGCAGAGGGAGAGTTCAGGGTAGGGACCCGGGTGGCCCACAGAGGACTTGTGGGGGGTGGTACTCATGTCTGCTGGGACCTGCATGGTGGAGGAGGCCTTGGCTGGGGCGGATCTCAGGCCCAGGGACCACCTAGCTGGAAGTGGCCTTGGTGGGGGTGTGGAAGGCGGGTCTCAGGTCCTGGGACTCATGTGGCCAGAGAGGGCCCCAGGGGTTGTGTGTTCAGGTCTGGAACCCCAGAAGACCCCCGAGGCCCAAGCAGGAGTGGGAGACTCTGGCTGTGCTCCACTCTGATCCCCTAAGCTCCCCAAGGACCCTCTCTATCCCCACTGATCCCCCCAACATGTGTGGGCCCCCCTGAGCACGGGAACCTCTCCCTTCCCTCACACCCCCTCAGTGTCCCTGGTCCCTTCCCACCTCTTCTTTTCTTCCTCCCTCCTTCCCTTCCACATTCTACCAGGTCACTTGGGGATTCCTCCCATCCCACTAAGTCCAAGGACCCCCAACAAGGGTCCCAGTTGTGAGGGGACACGATCTCTGAATCCTCCTACTCCACGACCTTGACTCCGTCCCCCAGCTAATGTCTATTTTAGATTTTTGGTTTGTGGTTTCCATAAGGTTTATATATAGCAATCCATATACCTATGTGCTTAAGTTGCTGATTGCTTAATTTCAAATGCATTTCAACAACCGTGCATTTGCAGTAACCTTCCCACATGATTTGAAATCATATTTCAAATCTAATTGTTTTGTGTATCCCTTAACTGCTTATTGTGGGTACAGGTGATTTTACTAATCTTGTCTTTTAATCTTCTGACTAGCTTTGTGTGTGGTTGATTTACTATTTTTGCGAAATATTTTCCTTTACTGATGAGCATTCTCCCTTCATAATTTTCATATATCTAGTTGTGGCCTTTTCATTTTCACTTAGACATTCCTTTAACATCTCTTATAAAGCTGGGTTGATGGTGCTGAACTCTTTCAGCTTTTGTTTGTCTGTAAAATTTTGATACCTCTATCAACTCCAATTATGAGTTTTGCTGGATAGAGCATTCTTGATTGTAGACTTTTCCCTTTCATCACTTTAAATATACCTTACCAATCCCTTCTGGCCTGCAGAGTTTCTGCTGAAAAGACAGCTGTTAGGCTTCTGGGAGTTCCTTTGTATGTAACTTGTTGCTTTTCCCTTGCTACTTTGAATATTCTTCCTTTATCGTTATTTTTTCCATTTTAATAACAATGTGCCTTGGTGTGATCCTCTTTGGGTTAATCCTGATTGGTGCTATCTTAGCTTCCTGGACTTGGATGTCCATTTCTTTCCCAGGATAGGGAATTTTTCAGTTGTTATGGCTTCAAACATATTTTTCAGCAACTTTCTCTCTTCTCCATCTGTGAACTCTATCATGTGAATATTAATGCATTTGATGTTATACCAGAAGTCTTAAACTGTCATCATTTCTTTTCATTGTATTTTTGTTTTTTTGTTCAGAATCAGTGATTTCTACCACTCTGTCTTCCAGATCACTCATCTGTTTCTCTATATATTTAGTCTACTATTGATTCCTTCTAGTGTATAAAACTGTACTCAGAAAACAATGAGACACTGATGAAAGAAACTGAAGATGACACAAACAGATGGAAAGATGCACTGTGTTCATGAATTGGAAGAATTAATATTATTAAAATGGCAATACTATTCAAAGCATTCAACAGATTCAATGCAATTCCTATCAAAATAGTAATGGCATTTTTCACAGAACTAGAAGAAATAATGCTAAAATTTATATGAAAACACAAAGACCATGAATAGCCAAAACAATCTTGATAAAGAAGATCAGAGCTGGAGAAATCACACGTCCTGAGTTCAGACTATACTGCAAAGCTACAGTAAGCTAAACAGTATGGTACTGGCACAAAAATATACACATAGATCGGTGGAACAAAATAGAGAGCCCAGAAATAAATCCACATACTTATGGTAAATTAATCTATGACAAAGAAGACAAGAATATACAATAGAGAAATTATAGTACCTAACAAGTAGTGCCAGGAAAACTGGACAGCTACATGTAAAAAAATAAATTAGAATATTTTCACACACCATATACAGAAATAAAGGCAAAATGGATTAAAAACCTAAATGTACAACTGGTAACCATGAAAATCCTATTAGAAAACATAGCAGAACACCCTTTGGCATAAATCATAGTAATATTTAGGGGGAATCTATCTCCTAAGTCAAAGGAAACAAAGGCAAAAATAACCAAATGGGGCCAAATTAAACTTAAAAGCTTTTGCACAGCACAGGAAAACACTGACAGAATGAAAACACAATATAAGTACTGGGAGAAAATACTTTGCAAATTATATGACAAATAAGAGGTTAATATCCAAAATATATAAACAGGACATAAATCTCAACATGAAAAAAACTAACAACCCTATTAAAAATGAGCAGAAGACCTGAATAGATGTTTTTCCCAAGAAGACATAAGGATGGCTAACTGGCACATGTAAAGATGCTTAACATCTCTAATCAACAAGGAAATGCAAATCACAACCACAATGAGATATACCTTCATACTTGCCAGAATGGCTACCATCAAAAAGGCCATAAATAACAAATTGTTGGCAAGGATGTGGAGAAATCAAAATCCTTGTACACTGTTGGTGGGAATGTCAATTGGTGCAGTCACTGTGGAAAAAAGTATGGTGGTCCTTAAAACACTAAAAATAAAACTATGATCCAACAATTCCATTCTTGTGTATATATATAAGAAAATGAAAACATTAACTGAAAAAGGAATATGCACCCCAGTGTCATAGAAATATTATTCACAATAGCCAAGATATGGAAGTAACCTAAGTGTCCATCAACAGATGAATGGATAAAGGAGATGTGGTATATATATATAT